>NC_062571.1:18714540-19028460 GCF_022837055.1 Prionailurus viverrinus
ACCTTAGCTTGACAATAGCTAGGCCTCCAGTAATCTGTAACTCCTCTTTAGCATATGGAAATCCCTTTAAGAAACTGACTCTTGACTTTACCTCCCCTCCAAACTCCACGGGAGATAAGCAGTCACTCTGCACAACCCCAGGGCAGCTCTTCCTGCCCACGGGTCCTTGTCCCCATGCTTTAATGAAATCACCTTTTGTACCAAAGTCGTCTTCAAGAGTTCTTTCTTGGCCATCGGCTCCAGACCCCACGAACCCCACCATCACCCCCAGACCCCATCAGTAGGAGTCACAGCACGAGAAGAGCAAGCACAATGCTTTATAAACATCTGCAGAAATGAGGGGCTGACAACCTCCCAGGTAAGCCGAGTGAACGGGAAACGGGTTCGACCCAAAGAAATCCACGCCAGACACGTCCTAAACAGTCGAAAACTAAAAGACATCTTGAAAGCAGCCGGAGAAAACGAAACGTTACCTATAGGGGAGAGTTCAAACGACAGTCCATTTTTTCATCACAAACTAAGGAGGCCAGAAAAAGGGACACATTTCTTAAAGTGCTGAAAATAACTGAGAACTCAGGATTCTCTATCCTGTGGGATAGCCCTCAGGAATGGAGGTAAAATGGAGACATCTTCAGATGAGAATAGCTAAGAGAATTCATAGCTGGCAGATCTGCTTTAAAGGAAGAGCCAAAAGATGTTTCTTCAGACCGAAGAGGAAACTTGGACCGTTGGGAGTGAAGAAGAAGCAACAATGATAATATTCGGTCTTTGGCCCTCAGTTCCCGAAACAGTTCCAGAACCGTAAAGGCTTGTCTTCATGACAAGCCCCTTTCAATCACACCCGGAATTTGGGTTAATGAAGTGACTTTGGGAAGTACCCAAGGACGGGGGCTGGTTGCCCGAGGAACTCCTGCGATTAGGGGGTTGGAACTGCCAACCTCTGCCCTGACCTCTGGGGAGGGGAGGGGGCTGGAGATTGAGTTCAGTCATCGAGGACCAACCCTCAATCATGCCTGTGTCATGAGGCCTTCACAAAAACTCAGAAGGACAGGGTTTAGAGAGCTTCTGGGTTGGTGAACACAGGGAGATGTGGTGTAAGGGTTAAATGGTAGTGTAGGGCTAATGCTTAGCTTGAAAAATAACAGCTTTATGTTGACACTGAAGGTTAAGCGATAACAGCCTTGCTTTGCTCTGCTAAACTACGCCTCATACCCTTGCAAATTAGGCTTCACCAATCAAGGAAACAAAAGTTCAAAGAAAAGAGCGTCAGAGGCAGGGTCAAGGAGATCCACTGGTTGCAACTTAGAGGCAGAAAGTCTAAAGTAAACACCTCATTAGGCAACTGTTTCTAACTCATCTGGAACCTGTTTCTTTGTTCTGTTCCCAGGTGATAAAAGGATGTGATCGGCCATAAAAACTCTGCACCCCGGCTGTTCGAGGCCGCACTCTTATCAAGAGTGTTGGTTCCGATCTGTCGGCCTTGCCTCTCATTGTAATAAACTTTGTTGTGACTGTCACTGGTGCCCGTAGCATTCTGTGGCAGGAGTCGTGTGGATGCAACAGTGGGAAAAGTGGTGTGCCCAGAGAGCGTGGTAACGCCACACCCCGTCCCCCATACCTTGCCCTGCACGCCTCTTCCATCGGGCTGTTCCTGAGTTCTAGCCTCTTACAATAAACCAATAATCTAGTATGTAAAATTTCCTGATTTCTGTGAGCCACTGAAGCAATTTATTATTACCAAAAACATTCCTTAAACGTGTCCGCCATTTTTATCGTCCCTTTGGAGAACATAGTGTTTATACCCTGAGGTCTCCTCATGTTGCTCGAACTCCTTTGCTGACTTTGAAGTGAACTTCGTTCTCACGGTGCGAGAATCCGTGTTAGGGCCTAGAGCTCGTATAATCCAAACCTCCTCATTTAAAAAGAGTCAGGGGAGGTCAGAGAGGAAGTTGAATTGCTCAGACACCTCCCCCACAGTAGAATGGAGCCTGTGGATAATGGAGCGACCTGTGAGATCAGGACCTAAGCTGAAATCAAGAGTTGGATGCTCAACCCCCTGAGCCACCCAGGTGCCCTGGAAGTTTTCCGCTATTATTTCTTCAAATAAATAATTTGAAGCAGGTTCTTCTGCTTCATCTAGTAAGCTGTTCCATCTGGTATGTTTTTAATTTTTTTTTTATTGTGTTCTTTATCTCTGATTGGTTCGTGTTTATCCAATTGTTAAGGGTCTTGCTGATGTCCTCCACTCTTTTCCCAAGTCCAGTGAGTATCTTTTTTTTTTTTTAATGTTTATTTTTGAGAGAGTGCAAGTGGGGGAGGGGCAGAGAGAGGGGGACAGAGGATCCCAAGCAGGCTCTGTGCTGACAGCGGCGAGCCCAATGTAGGGCTGGAGCTCATGAACTGCGAGATCATGACCTGAGCCAAGGTCCGACGCTCAACCGACTGAGCCCCCCCCCGCCCCCCCGCCAGTGAGTATCTTTTTTTTAAATTTTTTTTTCAATTTA
The DNA here is from genome assembly GCF_022837055.1 of Prionailurus viverrinus. NCBI lineage: Eukaryota > Metazoa > Chordata > Mammalia > Carnivora > Felidae > Prionailurus > Prionailurus viverrinus. The sequence goes on from NC_062571.1 coordinate 18,717,045, forward strand.
TTTTTTTTTTTATTTATTTTTGGGACAGAGAGAGACAGAGCATGAACGGGGGAGGGGCAGAGAGAGAGGGAGACAGACACAGAATCGGAAGCAGGCTGCAGGCTCTGGGCCATCAGCCCAGAGCCTGACTCGGGGCTCGAACTCACGGACCTCGAGATCGTGACCTGGCTGAAGTCGGACGCCCAACCGACTGAGCCACCCAGGCGCCCCCCCCAGTGAGTATCTTTATGATCATTACCTTAAATTCTCTCAGGCGTATTATCTCCATTTTGTTTAGGTCTCTCGCCGATTCTGTCCCATTCTTTTGTTTGGGACATATTCCTCTGCCTCCTCATTTTGTCTAACTTTCTGTATCTGCTTCTGTGTGGTAGGAAAGACGGCTACGTCTCCTGCCCTTGAAAGTAATGGTCTTCTGAAGAAGGGGTCCTGCAGTCCCCTGTTGTGCAGGGTCCCCTGTTCGCTAGAACACGCCGTTTCAGGGGTCTCTCCTGTGGGTCCTGTGTGCACCCCGCACTAAACTGTGGCGGCACTTTTCCTGTGTTGTCCCCGGGGAAAGCTTTTGTTGGTGGGTGGGGCCTGAAGTCAGACCAGTTGTCTGCCTCCAGTCCACTGCTGGGGCCTCCGTCTGACTGGCGTGTGTCGTTCTTTCTCTCTCTGGGGCAGGAGTCACTGTGGAGTGGTGCTGGCCACTGTAGGGACTCCTCGCGCTCCCACCAGGACTGTGATAGTGCTGTGTGTGGACCCTGGTCAAGAGTGTATCCGAGAGGGCGGGTCCACCAAAGTATAGCACAGAGGGGCAGTGCTGGGGGGTTGGGTGGAGGGTGGGGGGGGGGGGGTGGGCGCCAGCAAGTTTGGCCTCCCTGCTGTCCCTCTGCACGGGGAGCCCTGCGGTGCCTGGATTGAGGCAGGCTCTCCAGGATGGTGGATTGAGAGAGGCACAGCGTGGGTGGGGACAGCAGCGGTGCTAGTAAGTTCTACGGTGGGCTGTGTGTTTATGCTGGCACGGGGAGGGGCGGGAAATGGTGCCTTCTGGTTCCTTTATTCCTGGAGGAAGTCCCCAGTGCTTTCTGTCCCTCTGGGGCATGCTCTGAGATTAGTAAATAACTCTCCTTCCCATATGCCCCAGGTGTTTTTCAAACTGCTGCAGGGTCTCCGCGGGCTATTTGTTGTGCTTTTTTTTTTTTTATGCTTATTTATTTATTTATTTGGAGAGAGAGAGAAGGAGGGAGAGAATCCCAGGCAGGACCTGAGCTGTCAGCCCAGAGCCCAACCTTGGGGCTTAAGCTCAGGAACCGTGAGATCACGACCTGAGCCAAAACCAAGAGTCAGACGCTTAACCTGTGAGCCACCCAGGTGTCCCTGTTGTGCTGTCATTTTCAGGGCGGGGACTCCGCTTCTTCTTGCCCACCTGCTCTCCCAGAGCGGAGCCCACTAATTTTTTTAATTATAGTTTTAAGTCCCACTGGTTGTAAGGATTCCTGAAATTTGGCCCTTTTGGTTTTCGAAGCCAAACGCTGTGGGGATTCATCTTCCTTGCGTGGGCTCCCCGGGGTGGGGGTCTGTTTCTCTCCCCTCTCTATGCCCGTGGCATCCCTCCCTCCCATGAACAGTCCCGAGGGTCCATTGAATTCTCAAGCCTTGACCCTTCCTACCCTCTTTTATGTGGCCTCTTCTCTACCTTCGGTTGTGAAGTTTGCTCTGCCCATCTCTGGATTATTTTTCTGGGTTATTCACACTGAGGTGCCATTGAGTTGTATCCATGGGATAGGTGGGCCTACAGTCCTCCTCTGCCTTCTTCCCCAGAAGCCTCTCTCTTTTTTTAAAAACAATTAAAATATAGTTACATTAAAATACTAAAGAAAGAAAGGAAAGACATGTTACATCGGTTTTCAGGGGTACGGCACAGGGATTCAATAAGTCTGTACATCATACTGTGCTCACCGCGAGTATGGCCACCGTCTGTCATCACACAACGCCGTTACATTACCATTTACTCTATTCCCTACGTTGTACCTTTCATTCCTGTGACTTAGTCATTCTGTAAACTGGGAGCCTGTCCTTCCCACTCCCCTTCACCCATTTTGCTCCCTCCCACCCCCTCTCCTCCGACAACTGCCGGTCTGTTCTCTGCATGTATGGGACTTTCTGCTTTGTGTGTGTGTGTGTGTGCGCGCGTGTGTGTGCGTGTGTTATATTCCACATAGAAGTGAAAGCATAGGCTATTTGTCTTTCTCTGCCTTACTTCACTTAGCGTAACACTCTAGGTCCAACCACGTTGTCGCCAGTGGCGAGATTGCATCTTTTTTTTTTTTTTTTTTTTTTTAAGGCTGAGTGATACTCCGCTGTGAATATCTTCTTGGGAATTACTGGGTCGGATGGTGTTTCTTTTTCACAATTTTTGAGGAACCCCCATACCGTTTTCCACAGCGGTCGCACCAATTTGCATTTCCACCAACAGTGGATGAGAGTTCCTTTTTCTCCCACATCTTCACCAACACTTGTTACTTCTTGTCTTTTTTATCCTAGCCATTCTGACAGGTGTAAGATAGCTCAGTGTGGTTTTGAGTTTCTGTGATGATGAGTGATATTGACACTCTAGCAATTTAATAGAACCCGGGGAGGGTGTCATGGGACCCTCCAATTATAGTTGGTCAGACAGAAGAACAGGGAATAATCTGGAGTTGTGATCAGCATCTGCAGTGGAGACAGAAAGGCTGTCTCGTGGGACTGAGCCCTTAACCCGTGGGGTCTGATGCTATTTTCAGGTACATAGTGTCAGAATTGAGTTGAATTGTAGCCTACCGCTGGTGTCACAAAACTGCCTGATGTGTGCAAAACCCCCAAATCTAGTGTCAGAAGTGAAGTCGTTAGTGCTCTGGTTAGAGTACTGAGAGTAGAGAAGACACATATTAGGAATTTTTCCTCAGCACCTAACAACAGCTCAGTCGCTTAGGCGTCTCACTTGGGCCCAGGTCATGATCTCACGGTTCATGGGTTTGAGCCCTGCGTCGGGCTCTGTGCTGACAGCTCGGAGCCTGGAGCCTGCTTCGGATTCTGTGTCTCTCTCTCTCTCTCTCTGCCCCTCTGCTGCTCATGCTCCGTCTCTCTCTCTCTCCCCCACAAAAATAAACATTAAAAAATTATAAAAAAACACTGACATGAAAGAAAAATGAAATTACGACATATTAGAATTTGTGGGCACAGCTAACAGCACAGTGCCTAGAAGGGAATTTAGAGCCTTGAGTACTAATATTAGGAAAGAAGATCTCAGATCAGTAACCTACGCTTCCAGTTGTTAAGCAACCGGAAAAGGATGAGCCAAATGAACCCACATGAGTAGACTGAAAGACAAAGAGTGGAAATCGATGAAATTGAAAACAAAAACAGAGAAAATAAATGGCAGGTTTTGCAAAAAGAATGAGAAAGTTGATGAACATCTAGCCAGACTGACAGAAAAGAACAAGTCGTGTATTACCAGCATCAGGAATAAAATGCGGTTAATTGGCAGTTTACTTGATAAGAGTGAGGTTAGCATCTTTTCATGTTTATTAATCATCCATTTCTTTGATGAATATCCTGTTTATGCACTCTGCCCAGTGAAGAGCCCTTACTGATATAAAATGCCACATCGTATTTTTTCATAAATTGCCATGGATGCGTGAGGTTTCTAGATGCTTGCTCTTCTGTGGATCAATCTGTCTACATGTGAGCTCCTGCCACTGGTTTAATTTAATTTTGCAGTATACTTTAGTATCTGGTGTTGCAAGCCTCTCTATGCCCATCTTGTTCTTTGCTTTTCTTGGCAATCTTCTTTTTTTTTTTATACGAACGTTGGGATGAACTTACCAATTCTAAAATTCCATATGGGAGGTTTAAAAAGATTTTTTTTTTAAACGTTTATTCATTTTTGAGACAGAGACAGAGTGAAAGCAGGGGAGGGGCAGAGAGAGGGAGAGACACACACACAGAATCCGAAGCAGGCTCCAGGCTCCGAGCTGTCAGCACAGAGCCGGCCGCGAGGCTTGAACCCACGAACTATGAGATCATGACCTGAGCCGAAGTCAGATGTCCAATCACACCTGAGCCACCCAGGTGCCTCCATGTGGGAGTTTTATTAAGGCTGCATTAAATTTGCTAATTTTGAAGGATTCATATCTTAATAATACTGGGTCTTTCTATCCCCAAATATAGTATGTCTCCATTTAAGTTAGTCTTCTTGTATTTATTTCAAGAGTCTTCAGCAAAAATGTCTTGCACGTTTCTTGCCGGATCTCCCCCTCCCCACTTCCAGCAAATTTTCTAAATGGTTCTTTCCTATATATAGGAAAGGGGTTAAAGTGAAAGGAACGCTATTACTTTTTTGATAAACGAGGGAAGGAGAACGTAGGCGAGGACTGAGAAATTAACAATGCTGTCGAATTGAGTATTTTGGAATTACCTCCAAAGAACCAGGGAATTGGAAATGACCCAAATGCTTATCGGTTAGGAACTGGTTAAAGAAACACGGTCTATGCACACAAGGAAAGCTTTAGTGAGAAGAAAGCTCTCAGTGTTTAGGCAAAGAGCTCCAGGATACAGTATAGATGGAGAGTAGGTCATACGTTACCTTTTATTTAAGAAAAAAAAAAAGAATACAAAATCTCTGTCTCTACATCAAGAAACTGGAAAGAGGCACGAACTAACAAGTGGTTACCTATAGAGGTGAGGGAAGGAATGGAGTGGTGGTTGGGGAGAGAGGCCAATGTTTACGTTTCATACCGTTTTGATTTTTGAACGATAAGAACGTATTCGGTATTTAAAGAAGTCCTAGAGAGAACACAAACTAAATACCCCTCTCCAAAGACAGGTCCTCCCACTGAAGATTCGTCTTTGTTACATTTTAGCTTTTCCATAAATACTGTAGCAGTCACGAAGAAAGTATACTTCCACTCCGCAAATAGCAGTCTATCCAGCAGCACTGTTAACGAGATTTAAAAAAAAAATTTTTTTTTTTTACATGTATTCATTTTTGAGACACAGAGAGCAACAGAGCATGAGCAGGGGAGGGGCAGAGAGACAGGGAGACACAAAATCTGAAGCAGGCTCCAGGCTCTGAGCGGTCAGCACAGAGTCCGACGCGGGGCTCGAACTCACAAACTGCGAGTTCATGACCTGAGCCGAAGTCGGACGCATAACGGACTGAGCCACCCAGGCGCCCCTACACTGGGATTTTTGAATAGTGAGATATAAATCCTGAATTTTCACTAAAAGGACTAACCTTTCCTAGGTTAATAATGACAAAATATAAACCTTGTTGTTGTTGTTGTTGTTTTCTAAAGTGTGGATTTAAGATTGGGCCTCTGGCTCTAGGAGTGGGAGTATAAATTGGCGTTAAGTTCACTGGAGGGCAATTTGGCCTTATCGGAACACATCTTTGATGTGGCAGGTCCACTCTTAAGCACTTCCTGGTATATCCCTGAGTGCAGGTGTGCTGGCCGAGGGAATTCACCAGGGTAGCACAGCGGGCAGACTGCCTGCCTCTCGCCATGAACTAGACCAATGGGGGAGGGGGAGGGGTGCGGGGATGAAGAAAGGAAAGTGCCCAGCAGTCCTGAAGCATACAGGCTCCCTGCACCATTGCTAACTGCTCACAGATGTACGGGGTAGCCTGGGGCAGGAATCTTGCTATGTGTATATGGTTTCAGTTTGTGTCGAACTATGACAGACAGTCTGACCCGGGCCAGAGTAACTACTTCTAACCATTGGCCTTGCCATTAAGTTATCTTTTAGTTTTTATGGCGTAGGTGTTGACTAATATCTGTGATGACAGCATCGGTTTCTCTCTCACATTCTTATGGCTTGAGGATTTCACAACTGGGGCGTTACCTTGTCTTTGTGCTGCCCTGCTATTGAGAGGAACCCTGGGAAGTTGGGATCAAACGCTTGTTTCCTGCCAAGAGCCTCCTCGAGTGGCTCACCACGCTCGGATGGCCACCTGCTTCTTGGGCGGGCCCCGCACGCCGGCTCAGCACCTGGGGCTTTTGCACCCTGCTCACTGGTGCCTGATTCCTGCCGCCCTTCCTGCTTTCTACAACACCCGCTGGACTGGACTTTTACTTTACCCGCAGCCGAGGACTCTGCTGTGTCACCCAGTGACAGACCAGACCCGACATGGGGGTAAAATCTCGTGCCAACGGGAGAGCCCTATGAACAAATCCCAGACTTGGGCTACAGTGGAGGCCACTGGACGGGTCCCAAGATATGACTACATTTGGTAAAAGTTTGGAGCAACAGGCTTGCACCTCCCGCCAAAATTACTTCTGGAAATAAAAAGGGGGGAAGTAGAATAATCCGATAGGTATAGATTAAGTGAAATCCTAAGTAAGGCGATTTCTCTTTTACTCTTGCTCGAAGACTAAGTGAAATAAGTAGAGACGAGAAGCAGCAGAGGCTACGACTAGCCTGGGTCCAGAGTTTATTGCGCGTGCGCGCGCGCACACACACGCACACACACACACACACACACACACACACGGCGCAGGAATGTGGCCACAGGAAATACACGAAATGTTGCGGTGAGGGATGTAAGCCCCAGGTATAAGGTAGAGGACACTCTCATGAGGGGGGCGACCGCCGTTAGCACAGGCCTCACAGGCACATTCTTACCTTTACCAAAGAAATATTTAACTCGCACACAACCTCAGGACTGGACAGCTTTAAGAGCCAACGAGAAGATATTGACAAGCATTCTGAAAAGAGTTAGCATGCGCTTTCGGTCACGCACTTTTCATTTGCTAATATTTTCAACTCACCGAAGGCAGGGCCAAAAGGCAAGTTATCATACTTGTAAGTTTTTTTGTTTTTTGTTTGTTTTGGTAAATCAAAACATGGTGTCACAAGGATGACATCAATATCTTCCTCACCTCTAACGATTTGGCACTAAAGTTTTTTTTTTTAATTTTTTAAATGTTTATTTTTTGAGAGAGAGAGAGGGAGAGGGCGCCTGAGGAGGAGGGCAGAGAGAGGGGGAGACACAGAATCCGAAACAGGTTCCAGGCTCTGAGCTGTCAGCACAGAGCCTGATGCGGGGCTCGAACCCACGAACCGGGAGATCAGGACCTGACCCGAAGTTGGTCGCTTAACCGAGCCACCCAGGCGCCTCAAGTACTAAAGGTTATTATTCTTTTTAATGTGTATTTATTTTTGAGAGGCAGAGTGCAAGTGGGGGAGGGACAGAGAGAGAGAGAGGGGGAGACAAAAATCTAAAGCAGGCTCCAGGCTCCAAGCTGTCAGCACAGAGCCTGACACGGAGCTTGAACTCACGCACTGCGAGATCATGACCTGAGCCAAAGTCGGACACTTAACTAAGCCACCCAGGCGCCCCACTAAAGATTATTTTTAAAATAAAACATTTTACTATGTGAAATAAAAACTCTTTATAAGTTCTTAAAAACTCCAGTAAATGTGTGTTTGAAATTTCGAGGGAAGGATTCCAATCAACACAAATCCCAGTGCCTTTTCCGACTGCTGTGCGGTGGGGTCCACAGCCTGCACCCAGGGCCTCCTGTCACTTCCTAGGGGTGGCCGGATGCTACCCTCTGCCCTTTGGGCCCTAACTGCAAAGGGCTGTGTTGAAGGCTAAATCAGGCGTTAACGTGAAAATACTTTTCCGCTGCAAAAAACCGCAGAGCTCTTTCCAGGGCTTAATGTTATAGACATTTTAATTGACAGTATTAAAAATGAGCTTGCTAAACTAAATTTTCTGGTAATCTCACGCGTAAGCATTTTTATTTTACAATTTTTTTTTTTTTTACAGATTTTAATCTCTACACCGAACGCGGGGCTTGAACTCACAACCCCCAGATCAAGAGTCACGCGCTCTACTCAGCCAGCCAGGTGCCCCAATAAGCTCTTTTTTAAAGAATCAGTGGTCACCACCACCTGTCCTGCCAGCCATCTGTGGTTTCAGTTACCTGTGGTCACTCTGGTCCAAAAATACCAAACGTAAAACTTCAGATATAAATAATTCATTAGTTTTCAATTAAGCTGCATGATGAAATCTTGTGCCAATCTGCTCTGTCCTACGCAAGAGGTGAATCATCCGTTTTTCCAGCACATCCGGGCTGTGCACGCTACGTACCCATTGGTCACTTGGCTGACTTGATCAGATTGGCTGTTGTAGCGTGGTTCTTGTGTCCAAGTAAGTACTATTTTATTTAATAATGGCCCCAAAGCACAAGGGTGGTGACGCTGGCAATTTGGACATTCTCTTACTGTGCTTAATTTATAAATTAAACCTCATCGTAGCTATGTATGCGCAGGAGAAAACGCAGTATGTAGGGCTCAGCCCTATAGCTGCAGGTTCAGGCACCTACTTGGGGGGTCTTAGAATGTACACCCGTGGATGATGGGGGGACGGCTGCACCTTGATCAGAGAGACCGTGAACGACCCAACGAGCGCTCGGCAACGGGAACTGGATTTCTCCAAGTGCAAAAGTACAGTTCTCATCGCTCAGGGTGAAGGTGCGGAGAACCAGTCAAAAACCTGTATAAACAATTTAAGGAGAATGCAAAGTTTGAACGTTGCCATTCCTCTACCCCTTTGGCAAGGCTGCAGGTACTGAGTTTTCAAGATCTGACTCCAGCCCTGGCTCCTCCAACACGGGGACTTGTCTGTTGTTAACAGGGTTATGTGATTAACAAAGTGGAGAGATTTGACACATTGCAGCCCCAAGCATTTAGGACCCAGCATACAATCCTTAGACAGCTGAGCATGCCTAGGCCTGAAAACAGGGGCTTACGGGTGATCATACGCTCGATGGCTTCCCACAGCCCTCAAGCCTAAAGCTCGGTGACTGCAGCAGCAGGTTGGTGACGATGGTGCGTGGACCTTGGCCACCTGCTTGCCCACGGGCTGTGCCGCGAGGTGCCAAGAGGCTAGCCAAGGGTACACAGAACGCTAGTCCAAACAACAAAATCTGCTGCCCCAGAGTCAAAGCTCTTGCCCCTAGAATTTAAAATAACTGGGTACCTATGTTCATTACCCAACTTTTGGAAAGGGTGTAGGCTGCACCAGGAGATACGATTTTAGACACTTTTATGTGCCTTAGAGAAGAAATTTTGGTGTGACTCATCAGCTTCATGAACTTGGATGTGCAAATGTCTCTCCAGGTTTGGGAAGTTCTCAGCCACTACTTTAAATAAGCATACTCCCCCTCCTCCCTCCCTCCGTCTGGGACTCCAGTGACGCATAGATTGTTTCTTAACGGCGTCCTGTAAGTCCCGTAGACTTTCTTCATCCCTTTTCATTCTCCCTTTGCTTCTCTGACTGGGTAATTTCACACCACTTGCCTCCAAGCTCGTGGATTCTGTCTTCTGTTCAGCCCGGTCTGCTATTGAAGCTCTCTACTGAATTCTTTGGTGTAATAATTGTATTCTCCAGCTCCAATTTTTTTTTTTTTTTTTTTTTGGTTTTTAGGTTTTCTCTTTGTTGGACTTATTTTGTTCCTGTATTTTCCTGATTTTGTTACCGTTTGCGTCCTCTTGATCATCTTTAGAACAACTGTTTCGAATTCTTTATCAGGCGACTCATAGATCTCCATTCCTTTGGGGTCAGTTGCTGGAAGTTTATGGTATTCCTTTGGTGGTGTTATGATCCCCCTATTCTTTGTGATCCCCATTACCTTGTGTAGACATTTGAGGAAGCAGTCACCTCTTCCAGACTTTATGGACCGGCTTCAGTAAGGAAAGACCTTCACCTGCGAGTGGGGGCCGCTGGAGCAGGCTGTGTCTCCAAGGCTAGCAGCGCAGGGTGCAAGGTCCAAGTGCAAGGGCGTGTGGCAGCTCCAGGTCTGATGCTGCATTGGTTCGGGTTGCATTGCTACGAGGCCTGTAGCATCAAGCGCATGAGCCTCGGTGGACGCCGTGGGGGTGCCGCAGTGGCTTCCAGGGCTGTTTGGATCCTCAGTGCCGCCTCCAGGTTGAGAAGCTAGGGACCAGGGCAGGCAGTAGTGGTGGCCAGGCTAGTGGTGTGCACGCACTTGGCTGTGGAAGCCAGCTGCCGCTGCCCGTGTGGTGGCAGGGGCTGGGGCCGCAGCCAGCAGCAAGGGCTCGGGCCAACTGCGGGCCCATAAGCAAGCAGCTGGGGGTCCCTGGCTGTCGGTGTGCACTTCCACGGTGGTAGGATCGGCCAGTGATGAGAGGCTGGCAGTCTGCAAACGCACCGCTGGTGGGGCTGGCCGCGAGGGTGCGCATGGCAGTGGGAGTCAGCTGTGGCCGGGGGGGGGGGGGGGGGGGGGGGGGGGAGGGGATCCGGGCTGGCATCTTGCACTCTTAGCCGCCGAGGCCTGGGCAGGCTGCCAGTGCAGATCCGGGGCTCTGGTGGGGGGGCACCGGGAAGGAGCAGAGCGGGACTCAGGCATCTGGCCCCGGGGGCAAAAAAGGACGAAATGTGTAGGGGCTCCATGTAGGTGGGAGGGCTGTTTACTTCTTCAGTGGTGAAAGCCGCTGGGGTCCTCCGGAAGAGCAGGTCGCTGGCAACCGTGGTTACTCTTGCAGAGTGGCTGCTACTATAGCCCTTGTCCCCCTTCCTCGTTCTTAGCCATGCCCGTAGGTCTCAGTGTTGCTAGCGTCTGGGAGCGGGGGGACCCGAAGTGGGTCCTTTGTGTGGTGCCCCAAAAGGCTGGGGAGTTCTCTCGGTGCTGAGCCAGTGCTGGAGGCACTCCTCCTTGGAGGATGAGATGACAGAGGCAAAATGAAGTTCTTCCTTCCCTTTTTTTGTAGTTATTCTCAGGCTGTTTGTCCCACTATGCTGGCGTTTTTCCGTGGACTCCTGAGATCGCTTGGAATGGATTTTGTGGACAGTTGTCTAATGTTGTCTGAGTCGGTCTTTGTTGGGGGACAGAGGCTGGGGACTTCTACTGCACCGTCTCGGTGCTCTCATCTGGAAAGGCGAGCTAGGAGTTATGAAACTCCCTCCCAGACAGAAAGGAATTTAAGCAGGATCGTATGACCACCTTTTGGAGAGTCTGAAAAAGGGGATCTTGCAGTGGACAGACTGGACATCCAAGTACTTTAGAAAGCCTTGGGGGCAGACCTGACTCATCATGTGTCCTTCCCACAAGCACTCCTACGTTCCAGGCAGCGGGCGCACAAATGCAGCGCTGTCCCAGGGAGGTCTTAGCCCAGGAGAGAAGACAAATAAGGATAACATATAGATAAATGAAAGGTTAGGACAAAAGAAAGGTTAGGACCGAGAATGACAGGAGCAGAGCGTGTTTGCAGGTGTCCGGGGGTGGGAGGGGCTTAGAGAAAGCTCCCAGTGGAGGAGTTCTACGCTGCCCCCTATCCGGCAACAGGGCCACAACCTGACTTGGAGAGCCAGTGGGGTGCGGTCCAAGGAAGGGAAAACAGTCCATGCAAAGGCACCGCGGCAATGAGAAAGCAGGGGGCATTCAGAAAAACACGAGTGTCATATAAAAGCACCATTCTCCCCAGGAAATGGGCGTAACAGGTACTATGGGGTATGTGATGTAGATTTATGGCCGTGGAAACTACTACAATGACCTTTCTGGAAAAGAGAATAATGTGGGAGACTTACTCTGACTTACCAAAACAATTCGATGTAAAATGATTTGAGGGCCCTCCACCCAACATAAAGAAGTCAGCATGTCACCTTCATACATTGTTAGCTGGTCCTTAAATATTTAGTGAACACAATTATTTCCATGTTTTGGATATTTTCCATATTTGGGGCTGCAAAATACTCAGAAACTTAGCAATCTGTGTGCTTCACACCAGCTTTCTTTAAAATGAAACTTACACATCACCCAGAAGTTACAGAAACGAGTAGTCAGAGCAGAGGCTTATCTACACAGAAGTTTAGGGACGATGTCCTCTAACACAAAGAAGTTGACATTATTGCAAGTTTATGGTGTGGCTCAACCCACCTCATAGTTGGCTGGCGTAAGTCGAAGTCAAATGCATTCTTCATAATGGGATATAAGCACATTAGGATGATTTCAATGAAGTATTTCTCATGCTACTGCACCGGCAGAGGGGATGCTGGAAATACTTAACCAATACGGCAAGGTCACCGACCACTCCGATGCTATGCTGGCCGTGGGGAGCAGGCCTGCTGCCCTGCTGTCCCTGCTGAGGGACAGAGCTTCTGGTACAATCAGCCACATGCTCTGATAATACTGTATGAAAGACGTGCATTTTGCTTTTTCCACACATGGCAGAAAACTTTACGTAAGTGCAAGGTAACAATAAACATAACCACTCTTGGCTTTGTCATCAGGATCTTTCGAGAAGTCCCCGATGCTCTGGTGTTATATAAAATCACAAACTCTTCTCAGAGATGCACACTCAACTATTTTTTGGGTGAAACGACAGATGCCTTGGGTGTTTCCAAATGCTACAGCATTAAAATGTGGGGCAAAGGTCGATGAAACAAAGGTGATCCCCTGATCACACTGTTCTTGTCCAACAAGCAGTATTTTCTAACCTGAGAGGGCGATGGCCGTCACTTCCTCAGCCACGGGTCTTCCTGAGCCTGGTGAGTGTTCTCGGCTAAATCTGAAAGTCTAAAAACAACTCCTTGAAGAATTTCATACAACTGGGAATTAACCAAGCAACGGCTAGCTGGGACACATTGTGACTGTCCACGGACAGGCGGAATGATTAGTCTTTAAAGAGATTCACTCTACAAGTGGCACAGAAAAAAAATTATGAAAAAATTCACAGGTGTTTGAAAGTCCTTCTAATCCTCTCCTCAAAAAAAACAAACCAAAAAAAACAAACCAAAAAAAACCAAAAAACCCAAAAACGGATAAACTTCACAGAAAATTAAGAACCCCCTACTGGCTTGCAGTGTGAATTGCTAATCATTTAAGTTTTTTTTTTTTAATTTTTTTTTATTTTAACATCAGATTCTTCACTCTGAGTAATATCACTGTTCCTTGAGACTTCAAAGACTCTTTCATAAGTCCCAAAAAATGGTGTTTTTTTTTCAACATTTATTTATTTTTGGGACAGAGAGAGACAGAGCATGAACGGGGGAGGGGCAGAGAGAGAGGGAGACACAGAATCGGAAACAGGCTCCAGGCTCCGAGCCATCAGCCCAGAGCCCGACGCGGGGCTTGAACTCACGGGCCGCGAGATCGTGACCTGGCTGAAGTCGGACGCTCAACCGACTGCGCCACCCAGGCGCCCCCAAAAAATGTTTTTAATAAAAAAAAAAACCCATTACAGATTCCCACCCTGGGATGCTCTCATTTTCACTAAATGCTGGGCTTGTAAAATAAACAATTTCAAGTCTAAATGGAGTTTAGAGAATTTTCGAGGACGACTGAAAAAACACTTCTCTAGAAATGTGAATTGAGAGCATCCTGAAAACGTAGTGAGTTGTGGAAAGCATATACATAACATTTACCGGCGTATGATATAACAACATGTATTTGGTTTTCGTCCTTGATTCCCAGCACAGAGCTCCTAAACCCTTGGAATTTCCACGATGGGGGTGTCTGCTATTAATCACCAAGTGTCACTTTGGAGCACATTGGAGTTTATGCTAATGAGGTGACTTAGGGTGGGGTCCCGTGAGCCTCAGGATGGGACTGGTCACCAGAAAGACCAAACGATTAGAGGGGCTGGAACTTCCAGGCCCACCACCTCAACTTGGGAAGGGTGGGTGCTGGAGATTGAACTCTTGAACAAGATGTGATGAGGTTCCAGGTTGGGGAACAAGAACACATCCTTGTGCTAGTGGTATCTGAAGTGTGTGTGTGTGTGTGTGTGTGTGTGTGTGTGTGTGTGTTGGGGTGGGGCAGACGAAGCCCGTAACCTGCGGGATCTGATGCTATCTCTAGGTATAGAATATTGGAACTGAATTGTAGGCCGCCCCGCTCATACCTCTGGAGAATCAGAGAACTGGTTGAGGGCGTTGGAAAACACTCCACTGACCAATATACTAAATTATCTCCCTTCTTCATTTTTCCTGAAAGGCCTTTATTAAGAACCACCATGGTTTGGTTCTCCAGCAACTTTTATTGGTCAAACGATGTGGAATTCTATGCAGTACCTGTGGTTTAATTAATAGGCTCATTTGTAAACCAAATTAACATCTTATTTTAAAAATTCTTGCTTTTGAATCAAGCGATGTGGCAGAACAGACATGCTCCTATCCCATGCAAAGAGCTGTTCAAAAGTGAGCAGCCTGCAGAACTATCATAAATGAGACGCCGAATCGAACATTCTTCCAGCGAGGTCCATGTAGTGGTTCAGTCTGAAAACTTACTTCATTTTCTGACTTTTCAAAACAAAAATATTCCAGGCATTAAAAAAAAAAAAAAAGCAAAATTAAGACGCCTAACACAGATACATACTGATCTTTTTACCCAAGTCACCTCCCCGAGTTTCCAGTGCCACTGTGCTCTGTTGATTAAATCGAACAACAAAAGCAGTGGCAGCTTCTAACTGAAAGGCAGTGAAATCCACCAATCAGTCTGCAGCGAAAAGTCACAGTGAAAGAACATATATAAGGTGAAGAATGCTTTTTAACCTTTTGGCCTTAAATAATACTGTATTTCAACTTTAAAGAAAAGTCCTATTATATGTTTTTTGCATCGACATTTTAAAATATTAGAACAAGTCTTTGTAATACAATATATATTACACTTTGATATACCTTATGTGAATTAAAAACATGTCAACTCGATAACCGTAGTAAGGCATTTAAGTATTCAGCAAAAGCTATACAGAAATTTCTTGATGAGTGGTATTCCTTTAATATTAACTTGATTTAGTGGGTTTCCTTAAAATGAACACAAAACAATAAAAGACTTAAAAAGGAGGCAGTGACGTCATACACCGAATCCTAGGAAAAGCACAGTAACGAACAGTGTTTTCCAGCAGGGAGACCAGACAGAGCAGCAAACGGGGAACAGGTGAGCGGCCCCAGTTATACCGTCCGTCGCATTTACCGACAGCCGAAAGTAGAATCGATTTCCTGGTAAGTTTGGGTAAAGGTAACAGAATCCTTAGTGCTGATCACAGTGCCTAAAACACAGCAGGTACTCTGGCTACACTTCCTGAATCGATCTGGACGAAGGTGCTGTAAAATCAACAGAGCGCTGGAAAGCGTCAAGTTCATGGAAAAACTCCATTTTCCATTTTATTTCCGTGTCTGAGTAACTACTGGTCTAGTATTTCAAGTGTGGGTTACGTAAACACTTTGTGGACCGTGGCAAATGGGAAGTAAATAAGCATCTCACTGGCCGTCAATGCCAGAGTCTTCGAATACCGGGCCATCAATATAACCAACTGTGCAATGTAGCTGACAGGATGATCAAAGTACACTCGCCATCGACAGGTTTTAGTTCAGACGATTAAGGAAAATAAAATTTTAGACTGCACTGGGAGCAACGTTCTATCAGGTCCTACATCAGATACCATGCCGTGGAGACGTATTGAGTAAGAGTCTATATACAGCACACAGTGAGGATTTAAACCAAAGATGAAAGGGAAAATATGGACCAGAAAATTTTTACATACATGTATACCTCTAACGGTACCGTCCATTTAATGAGATTTATTATATGATTTGCTGTGCCACATCTACTAGCTTGCATATTACCCCAAATTATTCTTCTTCGCAGGAATATCTACTTCTGTATAAAGTAGAAAAAGACGGTGGTAAAAAACTTCTTCTTCAAGCTCCGACAACTGTGCCCCAAATAACACCTGAACACCTAAAAAATATGAAGAACGATTTAGAAATCCGCATAACTATAAATGTGCAGACAAATACAGCTTAAAGTCCCATAGGGACTTGGTGAACAGATCTTCCTACTCCACTTAAACGTCATGTACACCTGTTAGATGATGTTGCAGGTGCATAAAAAAGTCCACTGTGGCAAATGGGAAAAGGGAAGCTTTACAGAGCTATGATCTCTACTTGCAAATTTTATTTAAAAAAAAAGCCTATTTTAGCAACAGACACATTTAGACTGCAGTTAACCCAAAAAAGTCTCCGTATTGATACAAAGGCAGAAGAATCTCTATCTCAATTACTCCCATCAACGACCACCCTTCCTTTCTAAGAGCCGAAAGTTTACATTCTTTCAAGCAGAACATCTTTTTTTTTTTTTTAATTTGTGGAGTTTAATCTACCATTTCCTATTTGTTTTCTATTTGTCTGATCTGTTCCTTACTCTCCCTTTCCTCTTTCTGCCTTCTTTTTGGTTATTTAGATTAATTATGTGTTTATTTCCTTCTCATTCCTATGTTGGTTAATGAGCCAAAACTCTTCGTCATGTTACTGTAGTGGTTGCTTTAGGACTTTCTTCTTACTAAGATTTTACTTTTGGGAGCAGTTTGAGGTTCACGACAAAAGTGAGGGGAAAGTTCATAGATTTCCCAGTTTCCCAAATACCCGCTGCCCCTCATACATGCAGAGCCTCACCCGTGATCAGCATCTCAGACCAGAGTGGAACATGTGTTACCAGGGATGAAGCTGCACTGACACATCGTCATCCCCCCGAGTCCATTATTTAGACTATGGTTAACTCCTGATGCTGTACATTGTATGGGTTTGGACAAATATATAATGAAATGTATCATCGTTACAGTATCATAGAGAGTATTTTCACTGCCCCAAATATCCTCTAGGCCCTGCCTATTCATCCCCCCCAACCCCAACCCCTGATCTTTTAATTATCTTCATAGTTTTGCCTTTTCCAGAATGTCATCTTGTTAGAAGCATACAGTATATGTAGCCTTTTCATGGTTTGAGAGTTGTTTTTTTTTTTTTTTTAGCGCTGAATTGTCCATTGCCTGGATGTACCATACTTCAGTGATCCATTTGCGGAAGGACATCTTACTTGTTTCCAAGTTTTGGTAATTATGAATAAAGCTGCTTTAAACATTCACGTGCAGATTTTTGTGTTTTCAACTCCTCTGGGTAAATACCAAGAAGTGAGACCGCCGGATCACATTGTAGGAGAATGTTTAGTCTTGTGAGAGCTGCCACGCTGTCTTCCAAAGCGGCCGGACCATTTTGCATTCCCGGTAGGGACGTATGACCGTTCTCCTGCTCCACGTCCTTGCTAGCATCGGGTGTTGTGCGCGTCTTTTATTTTGGCCATTCTAGTAAGTATGCTGTGGTGGTACCTCATCGTTGTTTTAATTTGCATTTCCCTGATGACGTATGATGTGCACGATCTTTTCGTATACTCACTGCCACCTAGAGTACGTCTTCTTTGGTGAGGTGTCTGCTAAGGTCTTTGGCCCATTTATAAACTGGGTTGTTTTCTGTTAAGTTTTAAGGGTTCTTTGTATTATTTGGATAACAATCCTTAACTAGATGTCTTTCAGAAATATTTTCCCCCAGTCTGTGGCTTGTCTTCTCACTCTCTTGGTGTCTTTCCTAGAGCACAAGTTTTGTAACGGAACCCAGCTTATTGACTGGTTCTTTCGTGGATGGCGCCTTTGGTGCTGTATCTAAAAAGTCATCATTACAATGAAGATCACCTAGGTTTTTTCCTACGTTATCCTGTAGGAGTTTTATAGTTTTATGTTTTACATTTAGGTTTGTAATCCATTTTGATTTAATCTTTGTGAAAAGGGGGGTAAGGGGTGTGTGTGTGTGTGTGTGTGTGTGTGTGTGTGTGTGTGGTGTCTAGAGTCTTTTTTTTTTTTTTTTTTGCACGTGGCTAGCCACTTGTTCTAGCACCATCTGTGGAAAGGACCATCTTTGCTCCTTCATCAAAGATCAGCTGACTATATTGACGTGGGTGTATTTCCGAGCTCTCTGCTCTGGTCCACTGATCGCTTTGTTCATGCTTTCATCAATACCAAACTGTCCGGACGACCATAGCTGAATAGTGTCTTGAAGTCCCGGATCTATGGTCGTCCAGCTTTGTTCTTCTCCTTCAATACAGTGCTGCTTGTTCTGGGTCTTCTGTCACTCCGTGTCAACTTTAGAATCACTTTGGTTTTTCCTAATATAGATCTTACACGTATTTTGTTAGAATTGGACCCGAGTATTTCTTTTTTTTGAATGCTAATATACACAGTATTGTGTTTTTAATTTCAAACTGCACTTGTTCATTGCTGGTACATAGAGAAGTGATTGAGTTCTATTAACCTTGTATCTTGCCATATAACCTTGCCGTATAACCGCTTGCGTAGGAGTTTGTGGATTCTTTTGGATTTTCCACATAGATAACCATGTTGTCTGTGGACAGAGACATTAATTTCTTCCTTCCCTATCTATGTACTTTTTATTTCCTTTTTTGTCTTACTGCATGAGCTAGAACTTCCAGGATGATGCTGAAAAGGCGTGGTGAGCAGAGACATCCTTCCTTGTGTCTTGTTATGAATTGGAAAGCTTCAAGTTTAATGCTGTTAGCAGTTTTCTATACTCTTCCCCACGTTGAGGAAATTCCCCTCTATTCCTAGTTTACTGAGAATTTTCATCATGAATGGGTGTCGGATTTTGTCAAATGATTTTTCTCTTGATGTGATCGGGTGATTTTTCTTCTTTAGCCCATGGATGTGATGGATTACATTAACCGATTTCGGAATGTTGAACCAGCCTGGCATACCTGGGATAAATCCCACTTGGAAGTGGCACAGAATTCTTTTTTGTACAGTGTTGGCTTTGATTTGCTAAAATTTTATTGAGGATTTTTGCATCTATATTCATGAGAGATACTGGTCTGTAGTTTTCTTGTCATGTCTTTGTCTGGTTTTGGAATTAGGGTAACGCTGGTCTCGTAGAACGAGTAGCAAGTATCCCATCTGCTTCTGTCCTGTGGAAGAGATTGTAGAGAAATGGTGTAACTTCTTCCTTAAATGGTGGAACTCACCAGTGAACCCATCTGGGCCTGGTGCTTTCTATTTTCGAAGATTATTAATCATTGGTTCAGTTTCTTTAACAGATGTAGACTTAGCCAAATTGTCTATTTTTTTCTTGGGTTTTGGCAAATAGGTCTTTCAAGGAATTGGTCTGTTTCATCTGTATTATCAAACTTGTGGGCATAGTGTTCTTTTACTATCCTTTTCATGTCCATAGGATCTGCAGTGATTCCCCTCTTTCATCTCTGATATTAGTAATTTATGTCTCTCTTTTTTCTTAATTAGCCTGGCTACAAGGTTATTGATTGTATTGATCTTTTTCAATAAATCAGCTTTGATTTTGTTCATTTTTCTCCATTGATTTCTTGGTTTTCATCTCATTGATTTCTGCTCTAGTTCTTATTATTTCTTCTGCCTACTTTGAATTTAATTTGCTCTTCTTTTTCCAGTTTCTGATGGTGGACACTTAGATGACTGATTTTGAGATCTTTCTTCTTTTCTAATTATGCATTCAATGCTATAAATTTCCCTCTAACAATGCTTACACCACATTCCACATTTTGATAAGCAGTGTTTTGATTTTCATTTAATTCCAAATGTGTTTAAGTCCCTCTTGAGATTTCTTCCTTGACCCACGAGTTATTTAAAACCGTGTTAACCTCCACAGATTTTGGATTTTCCAGTTATCTCTCTGTTATTGATTTCTAGTTCAATTCCATCACGGTCTAAGAGAAGACACTGTGTAATTTCTATTCTTTTAAATTTGTTAAGGTGTGTTTTATAGCTCCGAATGTCGTCTATCTTGGTGAATGTTCCATGTGAGCTTGAGAAGAATGTTTCAACGCTGTTGTTGAAAATACCTAATTTTAATTATACAATCACCTCTCCATTTCAACGTAGCTGCAAAAAGCGACAGCAACCTTTACAGCTAAGCATGTATAGAACGCCCAAGTAAGGAAGAGTACAAGGTTGTGTCAGCAAAGATGCTGTGATGTGAGCACCTACCTGTGCACTCCCGTGCTTTTAACAACCACACTCCTGAGCACTTGGGGCCTGTGCGCGACGTGGTGACCTCAGCTGTCTCAAGGCAGCATCTCCGTACTGAATACCGGAGCCCATTCTTTCTGGGTCCAGCTCACCTGAGGACCAAGCAAGTCTTCTTTAAAAGAAGTTTTTATGTTTCTGTGGTGCCCCAAATATATTCAGTGAAAAAAGCAAAGTGCAGAACACTGTGTGTAAACAGTGTTTTGAGGGGGGTCTGGGTGGCTCAGTCAGTTGACCATCTGACTCTTGATTTTGGCTCCGGTCATGATCTCACGGTTTATGAGTTTGAGCCCTGCACCGGGCTCTGCACTGACAGTGTGGAGCCTGCTTGGGATTCTCACTCCCTCTCTCCCTGTCCCTCCACCATTCACACTCTCTCAAAATAAATAAATAAACATTAAAAAAAAACCCCAATGTTTTGAATAAAGGAGTAAAACCACATACACATTTTCTTGCATGGGCATAAAAATACCTTTGGAAGGATATATAAAGAAGTGATAATAACCGCTGGCTTTAAGAAGGAGTTTTAGGGGCGCTTGGGTGGCTCAGTCGGTTAAGCGGCCGACTTTGG
Source organism: Prionailurus viverrinus (assembly GCF_022837055.1). Lineage (NCBI taxonomy): Eukaryota > Metazoa > Chordata > Mammalia > Carnivora > Felidae > Prionailurus > Prionailurus viverrinus. Next base: position 18,737,500 of record NC_062571.1, read on the forward strand.
CTCAGGTCATGATCTCGCGGTCCGTGAGTTCGAGCCCCACGTCGGGCTCTGTGCTGATGGCTCAGAGCCTGGAGCCTGTTTCAGATTCTGTGTCTCCCTCTCTCTGACCCTCCCCATTCATGCTTTGTCTCTCTCTGTCTCAAAAATAAATAAACGTTAAAAAAAAAAAAAAAAAAGAAGGAGTTTTAGATGGCTAGGGGCCGCGAGAGGGGTGTGGAGGGAGACTTTCACTGTATCCTCTTTTGTATTTTTTGAATTTGGAATTATGTGAACGTAGTATGTACACAAAACTAAATTAATTTCAAATTAAACTACAAGGAGACCACTGCCTACTTACCAGAATGGTACGAACCCAAGTGTGGTAATATCCCCCGTGGGCGTGGCTTTAGTGCAATAAGCACTTCTATTCATTCTAGTGGGGCTCCATTCCTCATATATAGCAGGAATGTGACAGCCTCGACCTAATATCCAAATGCTTAGGTTCTTTGACCTGGCAATTCCACTCCTGGGACCTTATCCTACACACACACTCCACACATGCGAAACGAGAATATAAAAGGTTATTTACTGCAGTATTATCTGTGACAGCAAGATGTCGGCAATAATCCAAATGTCCAAAGTAGACTGGTTAAGTAAATTATGGCAACACAGACAACTGAATATTACATGTGCACACAAAATACGTACATGTGTACCTTAGCATATGTATGTATAGGGAAGTCTCTGTACGTTGATCTGTCATCATCCGTAGATCTAGTAAGTACAAAAAGCAAGACGCAGCAGAATTTATAGTATGCTAACTTTTGCGTAAAGAAAGAAAAAAAAAAGAGGAGGAAATGATGGCTTTTGAACCATATTTTAAAAATACTGCTGAAAATTTTTAACTAATATCTTTATATTCTTTCACCTAGACATAATTATGATTTTGAGGATCTCAGAAGAAATAGACCTTGAAAGTTTTATATGAGTCAACTTATGTGTACTATATTCATGGATGCAGTATTAAGGCGGCAAGGTAATTTAAATAAAACCTCAGGCTGAGCTTGGCAATACTCAACACCAAGTCAATTTTAATAACAACGTATGTTATAGAGTCTTTAAAAGTAACAGTTTTTGTGCCAAATTTCGTAAAGAAAAAATATTCTGTTTTCAGATCAAGAAAATCCAGAAGGATGAAGTGTCCCTCTCTTGTATCTGGGCCCTCGACCCTCTCTCCCACTACCTCACCCAGTGCCCTACTTTCTCTGTCATGCCCTCTCCCTACCTCCTCTCCTTTACTTTCTACCTCATTTTTTCTCTCGGCACTTAGAAATGCTAAAATGTCTTCCATCACTGAAACCTCTTTACTCCTTTGTCCCCTGCCATACCAGTACCTTCTTCCTCAAGAGAGGAATCAAAACTCACTCTGCTTTCTCACTTCCTCTTTGTTCCTCGTTTGCTGTCTTCTATTTTCATAATTTTGCTGGAGCTGTTCTTGATGAAGATGATCAGTGACTTCCTATTACCCACCGCTGTGGCTATTTCTTAGCTTAGTTCTTAGCTTATCAGACTGGTCTCCATCTCACTCGATCGCGAACAAGTCTTTGACTCGCTTAGTGTTTGGGCTGAAATGATACCCGCTTTCCCCTGGTTCTTTCCAGACATCTCTGACCATTTCCTTCTCTTTCGTAGGTTCCTCCTCTTCTCTCTCGGTCTCCAAGGCTCTGCTTTTGATCACTGCTTTTCTCACTCTCGACGGCTCTCGGACGATCACGTTCCTTCCGTAGTTTCGACTACTCCAACGTACTGATGACTCCCAAATGGATACCGCCAGCCCAGACCTCTCCCCAGAGCTTGTAACTGCACGTGCTTGTTGTGCCAGTGGCACTGCCAAGGGAACCCATCAGAAACGGACTCCCCTTCATTCCCTTGAGCCCGCTTATCCTCTGGCTTAATGACATCTCTTTACCGAGTTACCCAAGTGGGACATCTAGTTATCCTTGGCTCCTCATGCCTTCCTGACCCCACCGCCTCACCGCCCCCCTCACCCCAAAACCAACTGCCCTACTATTTAGCGTTGGAGTCACATGACGCTGCTACCAAAATATTTCTTAGATTCATCTATATCTCCTAATCTTTACTTCCACATCCTCCTTAAAGCTTTAATCAGTCATATTTTACTTGGATTACTCAAAAATGCCTTAATTGCTCTCCTGGTCTCTAGTCCTGTTCTTTCACTCCGTCCTCGACGTGGCCGCCTACATGCATGACGTATCTCAGGTCCCGACCTGACCTTACCACTCACTGCTCCCATCCCTGAATAGCTTCCCATCCCGTAGAGCCGTGGTTCTCAATCCTGGAGGAGTGCTAGAGTCAATCACATACGAGGGCTTTTAGAAATGCTGATGCCCAGACTATGCTTCGGCCCAATTAATCAGCATCTCAAGAGGTGGGGCCTGGGATCTGAATTTTCGTGTCCCAGGTGACTCTAGTGGACAGCCAGAGGTGAGACTCAGGAACCCACAGGACAAAGTTCCAGATCCTGGATGAGAATCACTGGCCTGGTGGGTGCCTCTCTCCAACCTTCTCCTCTGCCACCCCCCCACTGTAGTCTCTCTGTTCTAGTGATTTCAACTTTACGGTCATTTTCTGCCAGTCTCAACTCCTGCTGTCCCTTCTGCTGGACTACCCTCCTCTCCACTCCCTAGGCTGGCTCATTCCTACATTTTGAAAGATTGGGCTCGGTTATCACCTCCTCTTGGAGGGACACCACCTCCGTGACCTGGCTGGGCAGGTTCCCCTTCTCTGTGCGACCCCAGGATTCTATGCGCCTCCCAATTATTATATCCTCCACACTGTATTGTAAATTTGATGTGTCTCATGAAAGACAGTTTCTTGAGGGCAAGGGTTGTGATTAATTCGTTTTTGTATCCTAGCACCTGACAAAGAACCAACCTTCAGATATTTGAGTGAATCAATTAAAAAGTGAACGTCTACATATAATTTCAGTATCTTAATAAAACTCAACTCTAATAATGACAACTATGTACTATTTTGTTGGCTGCCTAAACTAGGGTTATTTTATTTTTTTATGTTTTTTTTTTTAAAAACTGTTTATTTTTGAGAGAGAGAAAGAGAGAGAGTGTGTGCAAGCGGGCGAGGAGAGGGAGACAGAAGATCTGAAGCAGGCTCTGCACCGAAAGCAGAGAACGCAAGCAGGGCTCGAATTCACGAACCGTGAGACCATGACTTGAGCCAAAGTCGGACACTTAACTGGCAGAGCCACCCCGGAGCCCCAGGTTATTTTAAACTCATTTTTACTGAAGCGACAAATACAACACAATAACGAGACGCGTTACTACCGAAGCATGCTCAGTTAGCTTCAGAAATAAATTATCCACGAGGTACAAGCTGCAAGTACCAACATCGTGCATGTACCCATAATTTCCTTAACCTCACGCAGGCAGTCCACCATCACGCCACATGACCGTGGCCCAGCAGGGCTAGTAAGCTGTTGTCAGAGAGCGAACAGAGCTCCAATCTTCCTCCTCGAAGCGATGGATCCCAAAAAGGCCGGGGTTCTGAAAGCCAACACCCACTGAGGCCCCGACTGCCCATCCTCTGTCACCAGTGGGCCATGGAAGCCACTATGAACAAGGGTGGGGTCTCACCTCAGCCATGTGCACAACGCCTTCAAAACCATAAGTGGCAATTTTAGGTTGGCGGATGTAGAGAGAATACTCCTGGACTAAATCACTCCTGGAAAACTAAAAGGTGATACTACCGGGCTAGACAGTAAAATATGCTGAAGAAAAGTTTATTGATGGAAAACTTTTTACCTGATTCAATTTTGTTAAGTATTTTTCTTGCACATTGTACAAAGGCCTCCTCCACGTTCTCCCCCGTTAGTGCACTTGTTTCCAAGAACATCAGCTCTAAAAGTGACATCAAACAAAACACGAAGCCATGTTTAGAGGACGGTCACAATTCAGTAACGGACAGCCTGTTCAGAATTCTCTTCGAACGGCAGGCAAAAAAGCAATTTATTACTTACGAACCACATATCTCTGCAAATAAAATCAATAAATGTAAATACGGCTTTTTAAATGTCAGAAGACATCTACGCTCTCCTGAAAAGCGGGAGACGCCTTGTGCTAGCACTTAAGTCTACTGGAGAGACCGTGCAAGCTCCCGCGTTCGGTAAGGAAGCAGGCTGCTGGAAAGGGCCCAGCTGTCGACACGAGATGGAGATCCTCCAAACAGTCTTCATGTCACCATGGATACAACCGAAAGGTTTTTCATTTTGGAGGGGACTACACGGCAGCTTGTCATTCTGACAGCGAAGAGGCCTTCTATGAATTAACACTCTTCGTATCCGTCGGGGCGCTTACTACCCCAGTGGGGAGGCGGGCTCGCCTTGCTTCTGTATTTCTAAATGGGTTCTTTCCAAACTCACGATGGCTTAGGTTCTTCTCCCATGCTTATTTTCTTAGCACAACGCCAGTCGATCTGTAAGAGTATAATTTGGTAGTCCTAGACTCCAAGGGACAATTGGCGCTAGGATATTTTAGTTCTTGACTGGTTCTAAAAATTATTTAAAATGTCTAAATTCTGATCGTTTTGTGATCTATAAGCAACCATTAATTTTATGTGTCGCTCTCTGGTGTTCTGTATGGAAAGTCATAGAGGTTTCCAAGGCATCTAGAACCAAATGACTTTAATTTAATGTAACTAAAATAAAGCCAATAAGCCTAGTATCTCTTCCACTGCTTCCTCTTCTATTTAGATCTAACATTTTACCAACTTAGCTCCAAATTACATTAGAGGGGGGGAAGAGAAAAAAGGACAGGACATCACCTGATTAGGGCCTTTAAAAATTAATAGTATAAATTTCACTTTAGACCAAAGCCTGGGCTGTTCAAAGACCTCGGACTGAAAGGTCATTACACAGTATTAGCACACTTGCTTTTATCCTCATCGTAACCTGGCGGGCAGAATACAGTGAAAATAGGTTAAGTAAGTCTAAATTTACTAAAAACCACAGGAGATCTCACATTTCTTAAGTACGGCTTAATCCTAAAATTTCAGTAGATACGGTAAACCGAAAGCAATGTTGTTACCCCCAGATCCGCCCATTTGAAAAGCGGTAGTATTAAATAAAAGGTCACTTGCCATTTTCTTGAGCAAATCTGGAGGCTTCTAAGAAAGTAACTTCACGATCTGCATCCAGGTCCTTCTTGTTCCCACAGAGGATGATCACAATGTTCTGACTCGCTAGCATTCTGGCATCTGTTAACCAATTAGTAAGCGCATTGTAGGTTTCTCGGCTGCATAATATAAGATTGTGAAAATAATACATGTTTTTTATAAAACTAGCAACTCTTTCCAATCATTCACACTACTCACACTGCTTTTAAACATGTCAGGGTAATGTCAACAACCTTTAAGGCTACTCGGGTAACCTGAATGCTCGATTACACACCACGCCATAGGGTTTGTTTGTTTTTCTTCCAGAAAAATGGAGAGAGCAAGTCAGATATTTTGCTATTTGTTTTTGCCCAATCGGTGCAAAAGGAAACAGAAGTTCCTTTATTCATTTCGCTAGTATTTATCGAGCTCTTAGCTCTAGGCTCAGTTGTGTGCAAGGTGGGGAAGCAAGTTCTAACAGGTAGCTGCTATCATGCAGCAGGTCTGTGCGGCATGCTCGTACTTTGTAGGAGTTTATCACATTCTTTATAAAGACTCTGTGCATAAACTCTACCTCCCTTTTCCATGAGAAGCCTGAGGCCGGGAGAGATTAATTAAGTTGCCCAAAGTCACACAAGCAGACAGTGGCGGAGCCAGGACTTGACTGGGTCCGTCGGACTCCAGGACCAGCTCCGCCATCTGCCGTCTTCTGTCCTGATACATTCAGGGACACATCTGCCCTGCGGGCAGATTACTCAGCCTGATGACTTTGCAGTTGGCAAGCTGAGCCTTTCACTGCCTGAGCAAGTGCGGCAGGGCCGGGCCAGGCCAGGAGCTGCCACCTCATTGCCAGTGTGCCTCCTTCCGCACACACAGACTGGGTGTCACAGCAGCAAGGTGACACTCTTTGGGCAAGTTCCTACTGGAAAGAGCTGCCAGATGATAGGGTATAGATGACATTTTTAAGGTGGTGCCGGCACACACTGAGATCAGTGCTGTCTGATGGGACTTCTGCAAGGACAAGAATGTTCTATAATCCGTACCGTCCAATTCAGCAGCCACCAGTCCCGTGAGGCTACTGAGCCCTCGAGATGGGGCAAGTGAGACCAAGGAACCAGATTTCTAATTTAATTCGTGATACGTGGGTGACAGTGCACTCAGATCCTTATGATGTGCCAAGAGCCTTAACACCAACCGATTTAACCAGCTGCAAACCTCCCAAGTCTTACGCAATTATCAGCGCTCCCTGTAACGGACCAGGACACTGAAGTCCAGACGCTACGGCACCCTCTCCGAGGACCACCCAGCTAGCCGCCCAGAGCTGCATGCGAACCCGGGCGGTCAGAGCCCAGAGCCTGGGCCCTCGCCTTTCGTCGACATCGATGACTTCTAATAATTTACCACACCGAAACGTTCACTTTGGGAACCTTGAGGAATGTGTCAAAGCATCAAGCTAAGAAACATAATGAACCGCTGGGGATGCTTTATCTAAAACCTCACTGCTGCATTTCCTTACGTGGCAAAGGGGCGGCAGCGGCTGGCTCAGACACCTCTAAAGCCCCGGATGAAGGGGCCGAGGGGATCCCAGAATCCCAGGCACAAAGCACACACTGCACGCAGGTGCGCTTTGGCAAGACCAGGCTCCGGGGAGCAGGGCTGCCTCTTCCACCGGGGGTGGGGATTGGGGGGGGGGGGGTCACGTTACCTGGTGATGTCGTAGACGAGGAGTGCTCCCGCGGCACCTCTGTAATAACTTCTCGTCACAGACCTGAAAGAGTTACACTACTCTTACTTCCGGCCAATCAAGATCCTCTCCCACTGAACACCGTCACCTATTTTTGCTTTGCAGACCACCACGCAGGGACAGGTGTTGCATTAAAACAGAAATGATGCAGACATCTGAGCGAGCGCACGGGGGGGGGGGGGGGGGGGGGGCTCGTCTGTCTGAAATCACGTCACGGAAACGCTGGGGAGGTGGGGGGACGTGCGGCTGAGACAACGGTGACATTTCCTAACAGGTAGATGAAGCTCTCCCCCAGCACCCAAGATCGGCTCTGAGCTTACAAGGAGGGGCAAAGCGTCTTAGGGAGCCATCAGAACCCCTAGGCGGGCGCTCAGCACCCAGCACTCCTGCCCTGCTTCCTCTGGGGGAGTTTCAGGCCTTCTCCATGGCCCTGCGTAGCTGCCCCCCTCTTTTCCCGGGAAAAGGGAAGTCCTCGGGTGGGAAGTCACTGCCCCCACCGCCCCCGTACTCACCTTCTTTTCCCCTCCCCACTCCTAACAAGGAAAGGCGCTTTGCCTATGCCAACTGAGTGCCTCTGACACATCTTATCCGCTCTCGCGGTCCTCAGGATTATTTTCTCTCAGTAACCCGCTTTCTCCCCAGCAGTATCAGTCTCTCCTTCTCTGTTAGATTCCACCCCCCATCAGCAACATAAAATGTGCTCCGCTACGTCCCATCTCGAACAGCAAGACGTGCGGCACAGTCCTTTCGGCTACCGTCCCGCTGTTCGTTCCTCTCTGCGCCCCAATTCCTCCAAAGCAGTTGTCCCCAAGCAGCTGTTTCCTTCTCTTCACCACTGCTCTGGCGTCCGTGTCCGCTCCTCCGCGTCTCCGAGTCCGGCGGCATTTCTGGGTCCTCATCCCTCCACCCCGCCTCACCCCTCCCTGAACCAGCCGCCCCCCTCTCCTCCCTCACTGGCCGCTTCTCCTCCTCCAGCTCGGGGTCACGCTCTCACGAGCCAGCCTGCCCTGTTGGTCCCAGAGTTCCTCGGAGCTGGGGCTCAGTCCCGGGTTCTCTCTTCTAGTCACACCTTGACCCGAGAGTAATCTGCGGCTCGGGCTACTTCTGGAAGATCCGGCCGCTGCCCCAACGCCCCCTCGTGACTGCCTAATGAACACGTCACACTTAACATTTACAAGACAGGACGGACGTCTTGGCTCCTACCCGCCACGTCCATTCTGGTTTGGGGGGTGGGGAACGCCACCGCCCCTCTGTTTATCAGCCAGAAAACTCTGCTTTTATCCTCAACCTTCTCCACACTGGACCCACCAGTCAGGTCTTGGCTCACCAACTGACGTCTCCTGCGTCGTCCATGTTCTTCCAGCTTCACCAGGGCCATCCTAACACAAACCACCGGTCTCCGCCTGGAGCCCTGCAGTCACCCGCTACCACGCGTGTCCCCACGGCCACTTGTGTCCCCTGGTCCATTTTCCTGAGCAACCAAATTCCTCGTCAACACCTACAAGGCTTCCTGTGCTCAGAGGCTGGAAATGGACCTCAACTGCCAACGGTCGATGACTGAATCAACCGTGTTCACCTACAGACACCTCCGTAAGAACCCCTGAATGACAGGGTTCAGAGAGCTTCTGAGTTCATGATCACTTGCAGGGGCAGAGAGGGCAGAGCACCCGGAGAGGGCCTGGGAGCTCAGCACCCAATTCCCACATACATTGCCCAATGCATCTCTTGGCTGTTCCTGGGTTGTACCCTTTATAATAAACCGGTGACAGTGAATGCAGTCCTTTCCTAAGTTCTGTGAGCTGTTCTAACAAATCACTGAACCTGGGGGATGTGTTGTGGGCACCTGTGAATTTGTATTTTGCTGGGCAGAAGGGAGGATGGCCTGGGCACCTAATTTAGGACTAGTGTATGAAGTGGGAGCAGGTCTGTGGGACCCCTTAGCCTGTGGGGTCAGATGCTAACTCCAGAGAGAGTCAGAATTGGAGTTGAATTGTTGGACACCGAGTTGGTATCGGAAAACTGGAGAACAGGTGTGGAGAACCCCCCGTTTGGTGTCAGAAAATGCACATCACAGAACAGTGCCTATCTTTAGGGCAAAAAGAAAACTGGGGAACTTATCAAAAACAAACAAGATGACTCATGATTAGTTTGATACTTGGAAAAGGGCAGCTATTTTTAAATGTATTTTTTGGCTCTTAAACTCCAAAGGCACACAGACAGCTTGAGGCTTTTCCTTTCTACCCGTAGACTGCGCTCTGCACGGCATATGCTTGGAGACCTGGCGACAGGTGCAGCGTGAGAAGGGCCGCATTTTGAGTGCTTCTTGGGGCCGCCTCTCGGACTGGAGGGAGGCCTCTTCTCCACATACGCGGAGGCAACTCTTTTCTATGTTAGTTTCCAGAAACTAGCAGACATCTAGTTTCCAGAGAAAGGGGTAAGAGATTTCCTCAAGATAAACTAAATTATATCGGCTGCGTCATTCACTTTAAACACGGTATTTTGACATGTGGTGTCTAACAAATTATTCAAGTATACAAATTTAAGCATTTAAGAGTACTTTTTTGAGGCAGTTAATGTCTCTCAAAAGTAATTTACAGCAGAGTAATACAGGTACATAGTTTGAAAAGGAAATACCGCTGACAGTCTCAACATGAAACTCCGCTGTCTCCCGCCTCACTCTTCCTGGGAGCCCCACTCCCAAGGCGAGTTCCTTCCCTTGCGCTTGACTTTTTTCCTAAATGAAGTCACTAACAGAATACATGTTGAACACCTACGTGCTATCTTCTCCCCAGGGCTTTGGAGAAGCAACAAAGAAACGCACAAACGTCCCTACTCTCATGGATCTTCGTTTCCTTTCTCCGCCATTTGCTTTCATCTTTCTGTAAAATGCTTATGAAACTATTCGACTTGTGAGTTTCAGGGCTTCCTGCTTTCCTGCTTTGATAAGAATCTAGCACACTCATAACCTCCCACCCCCTTCCCTCCGTCTCCTCTTCCTCCCGGGGAGCACCCTTGCCTGCCACCGACCGGCCTGCGGTGCCTCCTTGTTCTTCTCCCCAGCTGGGTGGATGGACTTCACCGTCCTCTTTCAGGGTTTACTTCTTTGTATTGATGAAGCATACCCTCCCGAAGTTTCTAAGAAAGAGTGTGTGAAAGATAACCTTTGTTTCTCCTACTCTTGAATATCTGAAGGTCTTCTGACTTTATTATCTATCACACTTGATTGATAGTTTGGCTAAGTTTCGAAGGTCGGAATGGGATTTTTCATGCTGGGTTGGCAAGGTGAGGCTTCAGTTATCTTCTGGCTTCTGCATGCTGCTGTTGAATGGTGAAATGCAATTCCCATTTCTGCTCCTTTAATGTGACTGTGTTTTTCTTCTGGGGATCTTTTTGTACCTCCGCTGCCTCTTTGTCCTCTGAAATTCCACACGACACGCACGCTAGTTGGGATTTTTTGCCCCATTCATTTGCATTTGGTCTAAGGCGGGCCCGATACATCTGGAATCTCATTTCTTCAGTAGAAAAATCACAGAGATTGGGCTATTTCATTGGAGACGCCAACATGTTAATATCTTTAGGCCTTTCCTCTGGGGCTACTCATTCTTCTGCAGAGAAAAATTGTTTCTCCTGAATACGCACCTGGCGGCCAGCAGCCAGGGAAGAGGTGGGAGGAGAGGGCGAGGGTTCGCAGACTCTCACCGATTTCCTTCTTTTCAGTCCTTCCCTCGTCCCTGTCCTCTGCTGCGCCTTACGACTTCGCGTCTAGACCCTGCTTTAACTCAGAGACTGAACTTCTCATCACGTGTGTGTGTGTGCACACATACAGAAACACTTTAAACCTCCCTCCTGTAGAACCTGAAGCTTCCAAATCCTGACCTTTCTTGGGACTCAGCAGGAGGACGTGGCCTCCAGCTCCCTGGCCTCCCCCAATATGGGCACTTAGATGTAGCTTTTAGTCAGTCACCATCCCCTAATCACGTGCCCTCCCTTTCTGGGTGTTTGCAAGTTAATGCCATTTCTGTTATTTTATAGTCATTCCGGTGAGGGTTCGGGGCTGAGAAAACACAAGTCTGCGTGTTTGATCAGTGGTTCCAGAAGAACGATCGTGATTAAAAATGGTTTCGATATTTCTGAAGCAAACAATTATTGAACATTTAAAATATAATATACTCCTGACTTTAATGAAATGAAATGCTTATAGTGAGAGTGAGTTTTACTTAACTGAATTTTAAGACCGTGAATATCCGTTCTGTTTTGACTTTGTGTATCTGTCAAAAAAACACACCTAAAATATCAATCTACTTTCTTGCTTTAGTAGTTACAGACTATTAAACATGTAACCTCCTATGCAGTGATCTGGGGTCATAACTTCAAACATCAGTTATGACTATAGTGTAATAAAAATGTGCAGGAGAGAATATTTGGTGGAACGTATACCAGCCGTCAGAACGTGCTAGTTAATGTAAAACAAAATAAAACCGCAAAAGAGGTTTTTAAAAATTCTCCTTTAAAAGTGGAAGATAGAGAAGAAATTGTTGTGCTATTACTTTGCCTTAATTTTAATCTCAAAGTATACTGCAGAATACACAATGTCACATCCTCCAAATGTACTCGCTAGTCCCAAAGAATAACTCAGCCTCTACATTAGGATGCGTTCGCTCAAAAGAGATTCTAACGGGTTCTTTAGCAAGTCAATGCCACCTGGAGAAAACAGTCCTTTAAGACAAGAAGCTGCTCTTTAAGCTTCCAGAGGTGAAGGTTCTGAAATCTGTGTAGGGGAGAAGACAACTACACATATTAAAAGGCTATAATTGGTTATTTCAAATCCAATTTTCAAATATTTTTATTAAGTTAGAGAGAAAGCTACCTGAATCGTTCTTGGCCTGCTGTATCCCATATCTGTAACTTTACATATTTACCACCAACATTTATTATCTTTGAACCAAACTCCACTCCTATTGTATGATTTGAGTCATCTTTGACTGAAAAAGAAAAAGAACAATTTATTTAATTTTAGAACATTAAGGAAACAGGCTTACAGATTTAAACAAGTGAAATCAAGGGTTAAAGTCAACGGAAATGTAATTTACTGTAGCCTTTCATTTTTCCAACAGTCAGTTGATACGAAGCACTCACTGTTTTAAACAGAACACACACACACTTCCTCTTCTGAAGAAGACGATAAGACTCTTTTGCAAGACCCCCAAAACAAACCATACATTTTAAAGTCTAGGCTTGGAAATGGCTACACCACCTGAGAACCACATCTACCCGTCCACGGGGAGGGTACTCACAAATGGTGACTGCATAAAATACTCGGGTGCCCCCCGAAAGGGCTTACGGCCCACTGCACCTCAGTCAGTAATGAAGAGGTGAGAATTCCCACTATTTGAATGGATAAATATTCCAAAGAAATCAAAGGGGAGGAAAAACACTGTAGCCCCCAAAAGAAACTTGATGGACACCAGAGATGAAGGGAAAAAGAGGAAAAGATAAAACAAAAACAAAAACAAACGAACCCCAAACCCGAAGCCTCTACGCGTATTATCGTGGATTTCAGTACTGTGTGGCAATAACTTGGAGTGAACTTGTTGGAGAAGTCAATACTCTCTGTGCCAGGAGGCGGGCAAGATAAGCAGCTTGCTAAGCCCACCCTGAGTAAGCGGTCTGTGAAGGAACACTGCTGTGGCGATGAACGCTGAGGATGGCTCCACGGCCCATGACCGGCTTCCACTTGGTGGCTCCACGGCCTGTGACTGGCTTCCACTTTACAGCCGTAGGGCCAAAGTCAGGGATGCCACGTGACGGGGTGCTGAGTTTCCTGGTGTGTGTGTGTGTGTGTGTGTGTGTGTGTGTGTGTGCGCGCGCGCATGCGTGCGGGTGCACAAAACAGGTTCATACTGACCACACAGGCCTGTCCCAGACAGTGCGGAGCTAGTGTGGACGTTCTAGAATTCAAGCTACCGAGAAACCTCGGAGTAAAAGGCTCAAAGGGTGATGGCTAAAGTCGGAGGGCATCCTGATTACAACATGGCCACAAGAGGAATAAAGTGAAACCTTTCCAGTGATGCTCTAGACCACGCGGACTAACACCACACAGGTACCGGTCTCTGTGGCGAGGCCTTAGGGGAGGAGATCAAGGGAGAGCTCGCCACAGAGAGAGGACACAAGGATTAATAAGCAAGTGGGCACTGGGCCCAATGTCCTGGGGGCCTTCTCTTCTGAGATGCTACCATGCAGTGTTGGCAACCTGTGAGGGGACCTGGGCCCCCAGGGGGGGAATATGTGTTCCACTCGGTAAGGACTGGCTCTGTGACTAATCCATGCTGGGGCCGTGTCACTGGACAGAGGTTCCAACAAGTCCTTGGAGATTGAAAATGGAAATAGCAGAATACACATCTACAGTTTTACTCCTCGAAGCTCTTTGCCTGGATACCCTCTGCCGTCTCTTTGCCCATTTTACCCACCCCCACTTCAGCAAGGGCAGTTAATTCTGCTTCCGTGCCTTTACCCACCTGCCGCGAAACAGGTCATTCCCCACCATTCTTTCCATGGCTCTAAGAGCACTGTTTATTTTCAGGGTCTCTAGGTCTAACAAGTCTTTTACAATACGTCGGAGTAAAAAATCCAACCTCCCTTACCAAAAGAGCGCCAAGTCAATGGCAAAAAGATGGGTCTGTGGTCAAAAGGTCCGGGCTTGAGTCTAATCAACTACCCTCCCAAGGTGGTGGGATGATCGTCCCAAGAGCACACACCCACTTCTCTAAACCTGCGCCTTTTACCTGCGAAACGGAACTGAGGACAACAGCTGCCTTCACTGTAGTACAAGGCTGCCGAGGACCCCACATGACTGGCTTATCTACAATGTGCCGCTAGGGCTTTTTGGGCGCTGGCTCCCTGTCAGGGAATGACATTCCTCCTTTGCCTTCCGCTTCACCATGTTGTAGCTCAGTGTCTGGAATGTATCTGAGTATGTGGGAAAATGGATGGTATGATAATATGCCGAACGATGAGCCATCAGCAAACTGAAATAACTTGACGAAAACCACAGGCATGTTGCTGAAAGCTTAATACGACATAAACTTTTAACGTTATTTTAACACATTTTAAACTATAACTCTTTGCTGAAATAATATTCACAAGTTTTACTACAAACAAATCTGAGCAAAGGAGCACTCTCAGAAAAAGACATGCATGAAACACTGACCATTTGATGTCACTTACATTTTTTTTCTATAAACTGATGAAGCAAGCAAGACTTGCCAGTTCCTGCATTTCCAATAACCAAGAACTTAAACAAAAAATCTGAAAAACAAAAAGAGACTATGAAAAAAACCTTTAAAACATGCTATGTTTATTCTTAGACTATGATTAAAAACAAGAAAAGTTAGTAAGACCTGACTTGTTAACAGAAAAGAGAGGTAACTACCCTGTGAAAACAACAATACACGTGTCAACTTACCTTTTCACCTCTTGGATATTTGGCTTACATGCCAATTCAGTGGTTTCCCAAACTGTGCTCCTGGGACAACTTCCTTTCATGTTGGAAGTCTGGCGACTGTTCTTGTAATGTATAAAATTTGTCCCTTTGCGAGTCACTGTTCTTTTTTTAAAAAAAAATTTTTTTTTCAACGTTTTTTAATTTATTTTTGGGACAGAGAGAGACAGAGCATGAACGGGGGAGGGGCAGAGAGAGAGGGAGACACAGAATCGGAAGCAGGCTCCAGGCTCTGAGCCATCAGCCCAGAGCCCGACGCGGGGCTCGAACTCCCGGACCGCGAGATCGTGACCTGGCTGAAGTCGGACGCTTAACCGACTGCGCCACCCAGGCGCCCCTGCGAGTCACTATTCTAAGAAATACGCATAAGCAGTGACAAGAAAAAATAGCCTAGAAATTTCAAGTGTTTCTGTACAAAAGGAAAACCCTGGGAAACTTCTAGGCTTTGAGAAGTTCACTCCTTTCCTTTTAAAAATAGGTATGCTTTCCAGGGGTGCCTGGGTGGCTCAGTCGGTTGGGCGTCTGACTTCGGCTCAGGTTGTGATCTCGCACTCTGTGGGTTCGAGCCCCGTGTCGGGCTTTGCGCTGACAGCTCGGAGTGTGGAGCCTGCTTCGTATTCTGTCTCCTCCTCTCTCTGTCCCTCCCCCACTCGCACTCTGTCCCTCTCTCAAAAATAAAATAAAAACATTAAAAAAAGTTTTTAAAAAGATAAAAAAAATAGGTACGCTTCCCCCCGCCCTTGCGGATTTTTGTGGTCTTGCTTCTATCCCCTTATCTGTAACTTGTGGGAAGGACAGCTTGAGCCAAGTTTGAGTCAGTATTCCAAGGGTGAAATCTGTCTCATTCAGCGTAGAAAGAATTTCTCATTTCTTCTTTACAGAGTAATATGTTTAATTTGGGATATTATTTTACACGAAATGGAAATGAAGACTCTCCAGTGCAATTTGTTATTTCATCAGCATGATGTAGCATCGGTAGCCCCACGATGCCTTAATAATCCATTTTGCTTTTGCTGTTAGCAAAGAACTTGAGTTATGCGGAGCCCAGGTGCTGCAGAGGACCCCTCCCACCCCGACCCCTCCCACTTTGATCAGAACCCATCGACCGCTAGCCCCCATGCTGCTGGACTCATTGCGTGGCCCTGATGAGTCTGTACTGCGGGTTCCCTGGTTTGCACCTCTGAAAGTGTTGCCTCCATACATCTTTTGAAAACCCAGACGAGGGGCGCCTGGGTGGCACAGTCGGTTAAGCGTCCGACTTCAGCCAGGTCACGATCTCGCGGTCCGTGAGTTCGAGCCCCGCGTCGGGCTCTGGGCTGATGGCTCAGAGTCTGGAGCCTGTTTCCGATTCTGTGTCTCCCTCTCTCTCTGCCCCTCGCCCGTTCATGCTCTGTCTCTCTCTGTCCCAAAAATAAATAAACGTTGAAAACCCAGACGAAGCGCTCCGAGCCCTGGCTCCCTCTTTCCCCCAAGGAAGCTCCAACAGCCCATTTCTTTGCTGAAGCTTAGCCTAGCCCTGTTTCTTAAGACCTATATTCATCATCACTCCCAGATTAGGCCGATTCAACCTCTCACGATTTCCACAAGGTTACAGGCAATGAGCTTAGTGGATAGTGCTATGAGGATTGTCGGCGCTTAAAAATAACAAGTTTTATGCTTCTCGTTGTGTGTTTTGAAAGCATGCACATTCAGGTTCACGGCAGCATTATCCGGAGTAGTCAGGAAGAAGCATTATTTATAAATAAATGGATAAACAAAATACGGTGCATACAAACAGCAGAATACTACTCAGGCTTGAAAGTGAGGAAATTCTGACACATGTCACAACACGGATGGACCTCAAAGACATTACGCTAAGGGAAACAATCCAGTCACGACAGGAGAAATACCGTATGATTCCATTTCTATAATGTACCTAGAGTAATCAGACTCCGGGACAGAAAGTAGAACCGTGGCTGCCAGTGGCTGGGGAAGAGGGGAAACGAGGAGGTGTTGTTTAATGGAAACGAGCATCAGTTTGGAAAGATGAAAAAGTTCTGGAGACAGACTGTGGTAACGGTTGTACTCCAATGTGAATGTGCTAAATGCAAATGAACTGCAGACTTAAAAATGGGGGGAATGGCAAATCTTACGTAATTCTAACACACACACACACACACACACACACACACACACACACACTAAAACATGCCAAATCTAATCATTTTCATCAAACAGCTTCTATAACCTAAGACGTCGAAGGGAAGATGGTTAAGATTGCCAGGTTAAAATGAAAACACTGGAACCTTTCAATCTTTTTCAATATCTTCTTCTACTTAAGATGTAAAGCCCAATCATTGTGCAGTTGACCTTTGAACAACTGAGTGCGTCCACTTACGTGTGGATCTTTTTAACAGTACGGTACTGTAAACATATTTTCTCTTCCTTGTGATATTCTTAGTAGCATTTTCTTTTCTCTAGCTTGCCTAATCATAAGAACGTGATATATAACACGTACAGTATAGAAAATACGTGTCAACTGGTATTTTATGTTATCAGTAAGGCTCCCCGTCAATAGGAGGACATTAGTAGTTAAGTTTTTGAGTGGTCAAATTTATATGAAGGTTTTCAACTGTCCGGAGGGTTGGCACCCTTTGCCCCTGTGTTGTTCGAGAGTCAACCCTGTAAGTTAGAAACAGAAAAGGGTGAGGGCTAAATAAAGATGCTGCCAATATGCAGGCAACAGCAAGTACTGAAAAAGAAAAGAATCTGTATACGCAAATTGAAATGTTTATGTGTTATGTCTACACAGAAAAATGAGGATCACAAATCTACGTGCTCCTGGAACAAAACCTCGGACAGCTAAACATAGACTTTGGCTTGACTCTTGTTCCACTGTTTTCTTCTCCTTTGGAAATTTTGCTAAATGTACTTTACTATGGTAACTGCTACCCGGGTTGTCCCATAGCTCCGAAAGGCAAAAGGGTAACATATCCACTGAGCTGCACCTTGCTGGACAAAAGATATGTAGTCTCCAGATGTAAAAGCTCCTCCAAAAACGCTTTATACTCTGTCTTGTAGCTCAAACAGGTTAAGTATTCATGCTTTAGTGGAAAACCCTTTAGTGTCACCATCTAGAAATGCTGGATAAAATAGATCACATTCCCGCTCCCCCCCCCACCCCCCCAAAAAATGCACAGCGGAGTTTTCAGGAAAGAAAGGAAAATTCTAGACGCTTGGAACAGAGAAGAAACAGAAAAAAAGCAGTAGGGGCCCAGATACGGGACTGTCAGGGAGAGTAATTCCACACTTAAACACCTCATTACAGACAAACACTATAAAGGCGATCAGAAAGAATGGAAAAACTCCCTATGAAGAAACTAAGTTCCTTACCCCAAACAGGAGAAGGCAATGAGATAATACCTTCCCAGTACTGAAGGAAGGAGCACAAAACCAAAAACTGTCTAATGTAGAATTCAATGCACACACTATTATACTCAATGCCACGGTAGACTTTTGCTTCCAAGAGATAGAATAGGAGACTTTTCCCTATTCCTCCTGCTCAGTATAACTTAAAAGCCTGGAGGCTGCTTCACATTCTGTGTCTCCCTCTCTCTCTGCTCCTCCCCTGTTCACGCTCTGCCTCTCTCTCTCTCTCAAAAATAAACATTAAATAAAAAACATAAACAAAAGTCAGCTCTCTCTGGCCATAGGACTAGGCAAGGGCAACCTAGCAAGAGAGAAAACTTTTACACATTAACTGCTCTTTAAACAAATGAAAAACAGAAATCTTCAGCAAAGAGAAGGTCTTATCAAAGAAATAAAACATAAGGAAGAACCATCAGATAGAAATTTTAGAATTGAAAAATACAGTAACTGAAATACATAGTTCAGCAGATGGGCTCAACAGCAAAATGGAAAGGGGCAGGGAAGCAACTGGTGAACTGGACGACAAAACGATAGAAAATATCCAATTCTGAACAACAAAGAGAAAACAGACTGAAAGTATATAAGTAGAGCCTCACAGACCTTTGAGACTCTAAAAAAAAAGCTCTAATATTTGTGTCACTGGAGTCAGAAAAGGAGAGGAAAAAGACAACAAGGTTGCAGAGATGCTCAACGAATCAATGGCTGAAAACTTTCTCAATCGGGCAAGGGACATAAACCCAGATTTGAAAAGCTGAGTAAATCACAGAGAAGATGAATCCAAATAAATCCATGCCAATGTACATCATAACTAAACTTCTGAAAGCTAAAGACAAAGAAAAAAAATCTTGAAAGCGGCCAGAGAAAAATGACAGACCAGAGAAAATCACAGCTTACCTAACAGGGAAAAAAGTCATCCAAATGACAGCAGAGTTTTCATCAAAAACCAGAGAGGCCAGAAAGAAGTGGCACAATATTTTTCAAGGGCTGGAACAGAAGAACTCTCTAGCCAGAACCTTATATATGGTGAAAGTGACCTTCTGGAATGAAGGGGGGAATCGAGACGTTCTTGGGGAGGGGGGCAGGAACACTACAGAATTTGTCAGCAACAGACCTATCCTCAAAGGAAGGAGGACCATGGGACACAAAACCATGGATAACTACAATAGGCTTTTTCTTCTTGTCCTGTTGAGTTTTCTAAATTATGTCTGGCTATTTAAGCAACAATGATTAACACTGTCCAATGTGTCCAATGTGATTCTAAATATGAGTGCAGGAAACATTTCAGACAATTTTGTTAAAGGTGGGTTACTGTAAAGGGATGTCAAAGAAGGTAAGGTTTTTTATATTTCCCTCAATGCATACAGTGGTGACACCAGTAGACTGAGATGTATATACAATGTAATACTTAGAGCGACCGCTAAACAAGCTATACAAAGAGAGATGCTCAAAAATAGTATACATAAATAAAAAAGAATTCTTAAAAATGTTCACATAAACCACAGGAACACTGGAAAGAGAAATGAAAAACAGAATAAAAAAATGGCAAAAATAAGTCCTAATATATCAGTAATTACAATAATTGGGTAATGTATACATGTAGCAATTAAGAGACAAAAATTGGCAGATTAGATTAAAAATATGCCATAACTATTGGCTGTCTACAAGAAACTCGCTTTGATTATAATGACCCAGGTTGGGGCGCCTGGGTGGCGCAGTCGGTTAAGCGTCCGACTTCAGCCAGGTCACGATCTCGCGGTCCGTGAGTTCGAGCCCCGCGTCGGGCTCTGGGCTGATGGCTCAGAACCTGGAGCCTGTTTCCGATTCTGTGTCTCCCTCTCTCTCTGCCCCTCCCCCGTTCATGCTCTGTCTCTCTCTGTCCCAAAAATAAATAAACGTTGAAAAAAATCTATTAAAAAAAAAAAAATAATGACCCAGGCAGGCTGAAGGTGAAAGGATAGAAAACGCCGTATCGTGCAAACATTAATCAAAGGAAAGCAATATTATTATCAGGTAAAACAGACTTCATAGCAAAGAAACTGCCTACGACCAAAAGGGTTATTATATAACGATAAAAGGATAAATCGACCAGTAAGACGCAGGAATCCTCACCTTCAACTAATACAATGCTATGTCATTTATATCTCAAAAAAAAAAAAAAAAAAAAGACTAGGAATCCTAAATGTGTATATCACAGAGCTAAAAAGCTTATCAAGCAAAAACTGAGAGAACTTAAAGGAAAAACAGAGAAACCCACAATTATGGTTGGAGACTTCAACACCACCGAGAGTTCTTCACAACCAAGAGAACGAGACAGAAAATCAGCAAGCATAAAGAACAAAAACACAGTAAACCAACCGGACCCAGCTGGCATTTATAGAATATGCCACCCAACAGGAGCACACACATTCTTTTCAGGGACCCATCAAGTTAGACTATATCCTGGGCCGTAAAACAAACCTCAACACGTTTAAACGAACTGAAATCATATACAATGTGTTCTACAACCCCAATGTAATCAAACTAGAAATCAATAAGATGAAGACGGAAGGAATAGTTCCAAATACTTGGATACTTATAAATAATCCACTTCTTTTAAAAATTTTTTTTAACATTTATTTAACTTTTATTTGAGAGAAGGAGAGAATTCGAGTGGGGAAGAGGGACAGAGAAAGAGAAAAGAAAGAGAGAAAGAGAGAGAATCTTAAGCAGGCTCCATGCTGAGCACAGAGCCTGACGTGGAGCTCAATCCCCACAACTCCGGGATCATGACCGGAGCCAAAATCAAGAGTTGGACGCTCAACCCACTGAGCTACCCAGGTGCTCCTAAATAATTCACTTCTAAATAATCTATGATTTATTTATTTATTTATTTATTTTTAAATAATCTATGATTTAAAGCAGTCTCGCGGGAAATCGAAAAAGTATATTGGGCCGAATGGAAAAAAAAAACACATCCTATCAAACTTTGTGGGATACAGCAAAAGCAGTGCCGAGAGGTGAACTTGGAGCGCTAAATGCATACATTAGGAAAAAAAGAAAGTAACAAGCAATTATCTACGTTTCTAACTCAAGAACCTAGAAAAAGAAGAGCAAAATAAAGCAAGCAGGAGGAAGGAAATAATAAAGAGCAGAAATCAATGAAACTGAAAATAGGAGAACAAAAGAGAAAACCCATGAACAAAAGCTGGCTCCTTGAAAAGATCGATAAAATTGATAAGCTTCTGGCAAAACCGTAATGAGTTCAAGGAATTAAGGTCTGACCAAGGAAAAAGGCAAGACTGTGAGGTGGCACAATAAACTTTTTTGGGCACACTTGGACAGGCTGCATCGGAGGGGATATCCCTCTCAGCAGGAGAACTTCCAGACAAGATGCCCAGAAGGGGAATAGGGCAAGGGGACTTCTGGGGGAGAAGGGATTTGAGAGGGGATTTATGTGTCTAGATGATGTCGCCAGCAGTCTGGCGGGGCAGCTAGCAGCTTGAGATCCTTCATAGCCCTTGAGTTTGTCAAAGGTTAGCAGATGGTGCATGTAATTTCACAGGGTATGCAAAGCAGGAAGTCTCTAAATGGCTAAAAATATGCTTATTTGGGCTGAATTTTAAGCAACTGTGTGTGTAAGAATTTGAGGTTAGTGCTGGTAGACTCTGAACGGATGTCCCAGCTTGCCAGGAGAAAGAAAACAACAGAGGGACCAATATACAGGGCCATCTTTAATCCATTTCTATAACAAGGAAAAAAAGACGACACAAATAGTCAATCTCAGGGATGATACAGGGCATGTCACCAGAGACCCTGCAGACATCAAAAAGATAACAAAGGAATAACACGAACAACTCTATACACATTAATTCGACAGCTTAGATGAGATGGACCAATTCCTTGAGAACACAAAGTACCACAACTCACCCGACATAAAATAGACAATTTGAATAGCCCTCCAGTGACTAATGAAATTGAATCTGTAATTTTAAAACTCACAAAAAAGGAATATTCAGGCTGAGATGCTTTCACTAGGGAATTCTACCAAATATTTAAAAAAGAACACAATTCCATATAACCTCTTTGAGAAAATAGAAGAGGGAACCCTTCCCAAGTCATTTTATGAAGCTGATATTTATTATTACCTAATTTATTACACATTTTTATTTAAATATTTTAATGTTATATATTTAATGTTATATATTAAATATGTTATGTTTTATATACATATACATATCTTAAGCTTAAAAATATATTAAGTATGTATTATTAAATACATAATTGCACATTATAAAAATATTAAAAATTTTTATTCACATATATTACAGTGACACCAAAACCGGAAGAAGGCAGTATTAAAACAAAACATACTACAGAACAATATCTCTCACGAATCCTTAACAAAATACTAGGAAACTGAATTCGGTAATGTTTACATTTATAAACTTAAATAAAATTATATACTATGACCAAGTAGGCTTTATTTCAGGGATAAAAGGATGGTTCAATACTTGAAAATCAATGTCGCTACTCTATTTAGGCTAAAAAGAAAAGTCAGCCAGCCGATCATACCAATTGGTGCAGAAAAAGCATTTCACAAGAGTCAATGCTCACTTGTGATAAAACCTTCAAAAAAATAAATATGGAACTTCCTCAAATTGATCAAGAACATTTCAAAAATTGTACAGCTAACCTTATACTCAATGATGAAAGATTACTCCCCCCCCCCCCCCCCCCCCACCCAAGATGAGGAACACAGTAAGGATATCTGCTCCCGCCACTATTATTCAGTATCACACAGGAAGTTCCAGCCAGGGCAATAAGACATGAAAGGGAAATGAAGCCACACAGATCAAAAATAAATAAAACTGTTCCTATTGGCAGATGATATGGCGGTATACATAGAAAATCCAAGGACTCTCAAACAAAACAACCTCCTACAATCAATAAGCGAATTCATCAAGGTGAAGATTAGAGAATATAAAAATCAACTGTATTTCTAATACTAACAGCACACACATGGGCATCAAAATTAAAAATATAATGCCACTCACAATCACTCAAAAAATATACTTAGGTCTCAATATAAGAAAACATGTAAAGGACTTCTATACTGACAAGTATACAATGATAATGGAAAAAAACCCAAAATAAATCTAAATAAAGGGAGAGATATACCATGTTCATGGATTAGAAGACTGGACACAGTAAAGATGTCGATTCTCCCAAAATTGATACATACGTTTAATAGTTTCTACTAGAAATCTAGCAAGACTTTTCGGTACATACAGACAAGCTTATTCTAGAATTTATATGGAAAGACAAAGGAACTAGAATAGATGAAACACCTTTGAAAAAGAAGAATAAAGTGGAAGGAACCACTGTACCTGATTTGAAAATTTATTATGTAGCTACAGTAATCATGACTGAATGGTATTGACATGAGGAGACACATATCAATGGAACAGAATCAAGAACCCAGAAATAGATGTACACGAAGTCATCCAACTGATGTTAAAACTGCAAAAGTAATTCAGTGCCAGAAAGTTAGCCTTTTCAACACATAGTGCTGTGGCAACTGGGCATCTATAAGGGGAAAAAATGACACTTGACTTAAGTCTCATGCCTTATGCAAAATTAACTCAAAACAGATCACAGACTTAAAGGTAAAACATCATACTATAAAACTTTTAGGAAAAATTAGGAGAAAACTCTTCATGATCTCTGGAAAAAGCAAAGAGTTTTTAGACTTGACTCGGAAAAACAACAACAACAACAACAACAACAACAACAACAAAACCAAAACAAGCCAGAGAAAGAAAAACTGATCAAATGGTCTTCCTCAAGACTGAAAACTTCTGCTTTGTAGAAAGTTTTGTTGGGAGAATGAAAAGATAAGCTACAGGATGGAAGAAAGATTGCAAAACATATATCCAACAAAGGACTAGCATCGAGGTTATATGCGTTAAACAAACAAACAAACAACAACTCTCAAAACTCCACAATAAAAACTCAAGTAATCCAATTAGAAAATGCACATAATATGAAGAGATATTTCACTGAAAAGATAGAGAAATGGCAAATAAGCATGTGAAAATATGTCTCTCATCATTAACCATTCATCAGGGAAATGCAAATTAAAACCAGTAGTGAGGTATTGTTACACACCTATCAGAACGGCTAAAATAAAAAATAGTGATAGCACCAAATGCTGGCAAGAATGCTCGGAACCCAGATCACTCACACACTGCTGGTGGAAATGTAAAATGGTGTAGCTGCTTTGGAAAATAGCAGTTTTTAAAAACAACACGCGCAACTACCGTATCACTCAGCAATTGCACTCCTAGGCATCTATCCCAGAAAAATTAAGGTTTATGTTCACACAAAACCCTGCACATGAATGTTTACAGCGGTTTTATTTGTAATAGCCCCAAGCTGGAAACACTCCGATGCTCTTTAACAGGTGAACAAACTCTAGTACATTCATACCAGGGAATCCTACTGGGCAGTAAAAAGGAATGAACCGTTGGCATATGCAGGCACCTGGAGGAATCGCCAGAGAAATACACTGAATGAAAAAGTCAATCCCAAGACATTACGCAATGCATGCATGATTCCATTTATATAGCATCGTTGAAGTGACAAGATTATAGAAATAAAGAACAGATTAGTAGTCGCCAGGGCCTCCAGAGGGGGTGGGGGCAGGAAGGAAGAGTGTGTGCCTATAAAGGGCAATAGATCCTTGTGTTGATAGGAATGTTTTGTGCCTGCAGCTGTGGCCACATCAATATCCTGGTTGTGGTGTCTTACAAGTTTTTCGAGATGTTACCACCAGGGAAAAACACAAAGGGGCCATGAGATCTCTGTAATTTTGCTTAAAACTGCATGTGCATCTATAATTATCTCAAGATAAAAAGCTTTATAAAAAATAAAACAATAGGGACGCCTGAGTGGCTCAGTTGGTTAAGCATCTGACTCTTGATTTTGGCTTGGGTCACGATCTTGGGTTTGGGGGGATCGAGCCCCATGTCAGGCTGTGTGCTGACTGCATGGGGCCTGCTTGGGATTCTCTCTCTCCCTCTCTCTCTGCCCCTCCCCTGTGCTTGCATGTGCTCCCTCTCTGTCTCCTTCTCTCAAAATAAATAGAAATTAAAAATTAAAAAAAAAAAAGAATAGGTAACATATCAAATAATGATTCTATAAGTTTACTATGCACAGTCCTAAACTGGAAGAGTTACCAACGGATGTGCTTCAAGAAGGAAATGGTACCCAGAAGAAAGGAGGGCAGCTACAAAGCCAAGCGGTCCAGTCAGTATGTTATTTTCTGCCTGGAGATATAGCTGTTTGGCTAACCCAGATAAAACCAAGCACCACAATGGGTAATGAGTTATTCTTTGTAGGTGAGAAGAATCCAACTCTGTGAGGAGTTTCAGCTAATGCCCCTCCTGTTTACAAGGGGATCTGGATTTCACACACCTCCTTGTAACTGAGCGCCAGGAGACGGGAGGCCCCGTGTGCTCATGTTCAACCCCGGGGTCAGGAGTACAGCCTGATGTTCTCTCTTCAGAGAGGTAGTATTTGACGTCTGATGGCCTCATGCCCCCATGTCCATGGGTCGGGTAGAATTTGAATTGATTTTACTGACTTATTTTGTTTTTATCACCGTGGGGTTTTACTTTCTTTTTCTCTTCTCTTTGAAACTGAAGGACATACACATCAAATATAAAGTACATATACGTTTTATATGTCAAGCGGACGGTGCTTAACGGCTACAAAAGGCTTTAATTAGGAGCAGGTAACTAACCATATTACAGAGTAATTAAGGAAGGAAAAATGCCCAGGTGGGCTGTATAAGATCACCTAAAGAGAACTTGTGAAATAATTAGGTTTACTTCAAGCAGACCTGATGCAGTTTTATTATAATGGTTGCTAACTTGGGGGCTCAAAATCACAAAGAAGTTTTCTGCATCGAATCTATGATAATTCCATTCACCTGATGAGGGTTTCCTTGGCATGAATTAAGCCTAGAAGTGGGGGAAAGACCATATCCCAAAGCAGAGAATCTAAAATGAATATATGCTACCAATGTACTTTTAATTTTTCACAAGAAATTTAAATGTGGTAATAGGAAAGGTATCACATACATAAAAATCAGTTCCTATTTAAAAGTCAGCAATTCAGGAACACAGACAAAGTACAGATCAGGAACAAATGGCCTCCACGCCAAGTGAAATAGCTAACAGAGAGCCAAAGGATTAACTCTATGGGAGAAACCTCACTCATTGGGGACTTGCTGACTTGTCTTTACATTCCTTTCAAGAACCTCGAACTTCTCAGACCAGAGCAGGTTAGAAGCGTATATACTAAGTAGGACTGTGAACTTCAGGTACAAGGACAATCAAGTGCTCACAGCAAAGGCAACCACGGACCAGGAAATGAGCCAGGAAGTGACTCTAAGAGCACAGCACACTTATTCAGCAATTGATTGCCAACGACGACCTTGAATCTTCCAGAAAATTAAGTCATAGTGAGCAGACAAGACGGCCTTTGCCTTCCTAGTTTCTCCCATGAGCCATGGTTTGGCATTTAAGATTTCCAAAGGTCAGAAAGGAGGCAAGGGCTGGTGGCCCGGGCCACAGGACTGGCTCCACGTTGCACTTCCCGGCAGAAGAAATGTGGCATGCTGGGACAGTGGGGCCATCTGAGAGGATTCCTTGGTTTCTGGCTTCGGCAACCAGCTGGTGTGGAACACCAACACCTGTGATAAGAGATACTGAAGGTTTGGAAGAGGAATCCATTTCGTGGCAAAATGATGAATGCAAATACAGAGAGGTGAAACTTAAAATACCGGTGAGCTGACACAGTGGAGATGTGGGGGGAGCGGTGCGCCCAAGGGAGGAGGCCCCAGCACCCCAGGTGAATTCATCCTCGCCTGAGACGGGGCAAAGCCAGTCGGCTGAAGATTTAGAGGCGGGACGCTGTGGATGAAAAGTACTGACAGCCGCACAAGGAGCCTGGGCATCCGGGGGGATTGCAGAGTGTAGGGCGAACAAAGTGGAACCTCCAGGGTGATCGGTGGCGTGAGTCTGAAGACTCGAGGGGTGAGTCCAAGGTGGGAGGGAGGGCTTGGTCGCAGACAGGAAGAGAGACCTCCCTTCTTCCAAGACTGCAACAGAAGGGTAGAGGACGAGCGAGCGTGGAGGTAAGTCACTTCACGGGTTGGAGAAGGGCAGGGGAGGAGAGGTGGTTTCCTGGGCGTGGCACGTTCTCCCCTGTCTTCTACTGGACAGGAGACAAGGGGTCTAGCGAAGGTGGGGACAAAGGGCAAGATGGCCAGGATGAGAGGGGAATCGCCAAGTGCTACCGAGAGCCCCTTCGAAGCAGACCACAAATCCGCAGTGAGCTTAATCTAAAGAGCGCTCTGTCTGCACGGTGGCAGGTCACACGGGATGGGAAGCCAGGGCCAGGGATCTGCACGGTTGAAGGACCAAGAAGGGACGGGTGGAAGGAAAGGCGACGGCATCACGTGTGGAGAGAGAGCAGCTCATCACGTGACAGAAGGGGAGCAGGTGCCATGCGACTGTGTCCAATGAGCAGCCGGGGAAGTGAGTACCTGGCGGGGGGGGGGGGGGGGGGGGCGGGGAAGAGAAGGTGCCTAGAGACGAAGTGACGAAATGGACACTAAGCTGCGGACTGACCCCTCTGCACGGACACTGCAGTCACCCAGGAGCGGTGAGGTGCGGGGGCGGGGCATGAGACCCTACACCAGGGGACCTTGTAGAATGAGGCATAGCCCCGAGGTCACCACATCACAGCGATGAGCAGGATCGAGTAGGGCACAGAACGCAAGATGGCACGAGCTTCAAAGAGAAAAACGTTCTGGTAACGCTGGTCAGGCAGGAATTAAGCTGCAGAAGCTTGAAGTGTTGGTTTGGGAGAGAGAGAGGGCTTGGGCGGTGGAAGAACACGTGACCTGTGAAGGGCAGGTAAAAATAAGGCAAGGGAGGTGGGAAAGAAGGCAAAGCCTAAAGCCCGACTCTGGTACTCTGAGTTAAATGCCAGCAGAGAGGAACCGTGACGTCTGTGGATTTAACATTTGCACCGCAGACTGATGGTTGCTCAAGGTCCGGTGACGGGCTCTGTGATTTTGCAGAAGACCTCATTTGGATCAAGTCCGCTGTGGGGCCCGGGGGTGTGGATGCAAGGTAGTTAGCAGGTGAATGAGCCTGGTCAGCCACCAGCACTGAAGCTGTGAGTTCCTAGTTGCTTTCTACGTGATGTAATAACATAAAAACAGAAAGAATTCTCCCAATGTGCAAAACTGTCCCGAAAAGGAAATCAGTGACCAGTGTGGTGCACAGAGACAAAGAGACCTAATAAAAACAATCATCTTTAAGCAGGGAACAAGTTTTGGATACTTCAAGCATTTTTTTTTCATTTGTTTTACAGAGACCATGCACGAGTGGGGGAGGGGTGGGGGAGTGACTGAGGGAAGGACGGGGGGGGGGAGGGGTGGGGGCGGAAGGGAGAGGAGGGGGGGAGAGAGGGGGAGACAGAGAGAGAGAGAGAGAGAGAGAGAGAGAGAGAGAGAGAGAATGAATCTTAAGTAGGCTCCACACTCAGCACGGAGCTGACAAGGGACTCAGTCCCATGACCCTGGGATCATGACCTGAGCTGAAATCAAGAGTCGGAAGCTCAACCAGCTGAGCCACCCAGGTGCCCAGTTTTGGATACTTCCAAGAGTAGGATGTTCCATTTGATTCTGATACACGAGAAGATAAAACCACATTAAGAAGTAAGGGCAAGTCGTTCGTCAAATATTTCAGAGAACACTCCAACTGGTGTAATTAAAAAAGAGAAGGTGAACAGTTAAATTTTTATTGGAGGATACATACACAAAATGTTGTCTTTCTGACTTGTGACTCTGGAGCAAACCTGAATACCGTTAACAGTATTTGCACGTTTACAAAGATCTGTGAAAGCATCCCTTGTGAATGTTAAAGGTCTTCCGCGTTGGTCTGGAAGGTATAAGCTTTGGTCCCCGTTACCCTCCACCCCCCGGTTTGACCCTGAGTTCAGAGATAAGATTTTGACTCATGTTAAATGTCCATGTTTGTTTAGAACGTGCAGGGGACCAATGACATCCAGTGGCAATGTTTAATCTGCGTCACCACTGAGCGGAGATTTTATGGAAGAGATTTCTGTACAAGATATATGCAGAGTAAAAACCCAACTACCCTTGAGAATGTGACACAAGGCAAATTTGAGCCCAAATTCTGGCTCTACACCTCCCAGCTCTGAGACTCAGGCAGAGCACCGAACCTCTCAGTTTCCTCACCTGCAAGTGGGACATAGTGTTTACCTTTACACTGTTGTTGTAAGGATCAGAGACACTGGACACAAAGTCCAGTAGATTATTCTGCATAGATTATTAGAACTTCATCTTTTTTTTTTTTTTTTTTTAAAGCAATGTCTACACCCAACGTGGAGCTTCAACTTACAACCTTGAGATCAAGAGGTGCATCCTCGGGGTGCCTAGGTGGCTCAGTCGGTTGGGCGTCCGACTTCGGCTCAGGTCACGATCTCGCGGTCCGTGAGTTCGAGCCCCGCATCAGGCTCTGGGCTGACGGCTCGGAGCCTGGAGCCTGTTTCCGATTCTGTGTCTCCCTCTCTCTCTGACCCTCCCCTGCTCATGCTCTGTCTCTCTCTGTCTCAAAAATAAATAAAACGTTAAAAAAAAAAAAAAAGAGGTGCATCCTCTACCACTGAACCAACCACGTGCCCTAACTTCATCTTTATCCAGAGGTAAGAGTTATAATTTAGGCTCGGCATACCATCGGTTTTTCAGTAAGGAAAAATTTCCTATACAACCATGGAAACAGAGCAACACGTTAATACCAGAAGAATCTTCAATCGGTACATATTCAAAGATACTGACCTAAAAGCTTCTTTGGTCATGCAATAGCTAGAAATAACACTGTTCTTGGCAAAATGTAATAGGGAAAATTATTATTGTATAATAGGTCCCAGAGGAAATACAGAGATGGGTCACTTCTAACTCACAATGCTTTTATACTTGTAAACGTTTAAAGGAACTTGTTTACATAGTAACAAAAGACACTTCACAATCAATTTTACCAATAAAGCTTTACCAGTCAATGTCTAGACTTATGGAGGTCTCCATGAAATTGAAAAAAGGATAATCTAAAATATAGACTTCATTCTCCTTTTTTTAATGTTTATTTATTTTTGAGAGAGAGAATGTGAGTGAGGCAGAGTGGGGGGGCAGAGGGAGAGGGAGAGGGAGAGGGAGACACAGAATCTGAAGCAGGCTCTAGGCTCTGAGCTGTCAGCACGGAGGCTGGCACGGGGTTTGAACTCGCAAACCGTGAGATCATGACCTGAGCCGAAGTCAGACGCTCAACTGACTGAGCCACCCAGGAGCCCCTGGACTTCATTCTTATATAGTATCCTAGATTATATACATATTTATGACAAAATTATTCAAGGTGCTAATATACGAAAAGTGGGAAAATAGCGATGGCCACCAAATAGCAACTTCCATTCCCCCCCCCAAGTATTACCACGGTCAAAGTGACTCTGAAGAGGAACGTTAGTCTTCAAAACACCAAATATTTTTAGCGCGTTCACAAAGACCGTAAGAACTCAGAACGAGTGCAAGTGTATCCTGTTTGCAAAACGACAGGAGAAATTTCTTGTTTTCTAAGAAGACAAGGGATTCTAACGTGTGTGCATACGGCCAATGTGGATGCCCACGCTTTCTACTACTGTGCTGCTTTCTCGGACTGCCTCCTCACCGGAGGAGGGGAGGTGTGAAGGAACGTTTAAGCCCATCATCTTCTTCAGGAAGATCCTTACTTGGAACAAACAGTTGAAAGGGAACTGCAGCTTACATGTTTTGGAGGCTGCGGTAGATGCTGTCGTAGCAGATAACTGCCTAACAGCTACTCCCCAAGGAGCCAAAGGAACAGGTGAATGTGACCCCAAAGCTGGAGACAGCCATTGGTTATTTTAAGCCAATTATGGCCATTCCCAGCCCCCTCCTCCCTGCCAGACTGGATTAGAAAAACATACAGCCTTGGGGCGCCTGGGTGGCCCAGTTGGTTAACGTCAGACTCTTGGCTTCAGCTCAGGTCATCATCTTGAGGTTCATGAGTTTGAGCCCCACACTGGGCTCTGTGCTGACAGTGCAGAGCCTGCTTGGGATTCTCTCTCTCCCTCTCTCTCTGCCCCTCACCTGCTCGCTCTCTCTCTCTCTCAAAATAAACTTAAAAAAATGTTAAAAAGAAAAATATACAGCCTTAAGCTAATCAGTGCAAAGTGTTATGACACTGGCCACATAATGGGTCCAGGGACAGGGACTTGACCCAATGTGGCTCAACCGGGTGGAGAGTGAGAACTTTTACTCCATCAATGCAGGGAAGAGCTCCTCTTTCCTACGGACGTAACAAGAAAGTGACCGAAGGGCGCCTGGGTGGTTCAGTCAGTTAAGCATCTGACGCTTGACTTCAGCTAAGGTCATGATCTCAGTTTCACGAGTTTGAGCCCCGGGAATGGGGCTTTGCGCTCACAGTGCAGAGCCTGCTTGAGATTCTCTCTCTCTCTCTGCCCCTCCCCCGCTTGCACTCTGTCTCTCTCTAAATAAATAAAGAGAAAGAAAGAAAGAACAAAGAGAGAAAGAGAGAAAGAGAGAGAGAGAGAGAAAGAAAGAAAGAAACTCGGATTACAAAGAGTAGTCATTTTATGGCTCTGCAGGGGTGAGAATGACAGTGCTACAGGTCCTTGTCCACACAGCTGAGCTCCCGACTCAGCCAACCCTGAACACCCTCCTCACTGACAGTTATTTGAAAAAAATACATTTCCATATTACCTCCAGCATTGTGAGTTGGGTTTTCTGCCCCCTGCAGTTGGAAGCATTCCGCCTGATGAAACGACCCGAAGGGCTCATCACCTATTATCGACTAAATAGAAACTGTTACGCACAATTTCAAAAATTCTTTTCTTTTTGGTCATAGATAATCGGTTTAAAATCAAAAGGCGGTCAAGTAAGCCGGGATTTAGGACTAGGGGAGTTCACCTAACCACTGGCTGCTTGGTAACTACCAAGTGCCAGGCATCTGAATGCTTAGGAACCACACATTCAGATCATCTGAGACATCTGCCATCACAACAGGGTTATGTCTGCCCCCAAGTGCTCCCGGGCCACTGAGCGGGGTGCCAGTCTCCCCTGAAGTGCCTGATGGATACACCAAAGCCTGCCCTCAAGGCTCGTTCACCTCCACGGTCGACCAACCTCCTTCCACTTGATTAACCTGTTCTCTCCCTAGGTACATTCACCACCGGGCAGCCGTGAGGCCCTGAAGCTCCAGAAAGCCGTGAAAGCACCTCCACAACTCTCTGCCCCCCCCCTCCCCCCCCCCCCCCCCCCCGGGCACTGTGAACTGATTTCAGATCCAAGTTCTCAGAAGGGAAATCTATTTTTTAAAGGATGCCCTGTGTGACCTCTTTAAGTCAAGCAAACGTGGTCTGTGGAAGACGTTTTAATTAGTGTTGCGTTTATATTACACACAATGTAAAGACTACTTGGTTTCTACCATAAAGAAAAAAAACCTATGTCTTACAGTCGGTTTTCCTATTAACCTGGCCTTTTGTTTCATACTCTGTAACTCAGAAGAAAAACGCCACCTCTCAAACGGAATCAAATCAAAGGTGCTTTTAGCAGTCCCAGAAGGCCGTGTCCAGGAGCACCAGGGACACAGAGACGTCTCAGCAGACCCCTGCTTTCAAAGAGCTCATGGTCTCATCTTGAAAGAAACATTCTCTTTGTCGCAACTGAGATTTGAGCAAATTATAAAAGAGATATGCAAAGTCCT
Organism: Prionailurus viverrinus; assembly: GCF_022837055.1. Classification (NCBI taxonomy): domain Eukaryota; kingdom Metazoa; phylum Chordata; class Mammalia; order Carnivora; family Felidae; genus Prionailurus; species Prionailurus viverrinus. The sequence goes on from NC_062571.1 coordinate 18,770,189, forward strand.
GGGGCACCTGGCAGGCTCAGTCAGTAGAGCATGCAACTCTTGACCTTGGGCTTGTGGATTCGAGTCCCACGCTGGGTGTAGAGATTAGTTAAAAAATAAAATCTTAAAAAAAAAAAAAAAAGATATGCAGGGTGCCTGGGTGGCTCAGTCAGATAAGCCTCCGACTTCGGCTCAGGTCATGATCTTGTAGTTCCTGAGTTCAAGCCCCGCGTCGGGCTCTGTGCTGACACTTCAGAGCCTGGAGCCTGCTTCGGGTTCTGGGTCTCCCTCTCTCTCTGCCCCTCCCCCGCTCATGCTCTGCTCTGTCTCTCTCTCTCTCAAAAATAAACATAGAAAAAAAAAAAAGACATGCAAAGTCTAGTGCAAAGATAGTATATATTTTATGAGGGCTTCTGCAATAACAGGGCATAAGCAAATGAACAAGAGAAACAGTGTTATAACTAAGGGAGCACACCACATACAGTAACATTTTAAATGATAACAAAAGAGAGAGATACTTTGTTTTTAAGTTCCAAATTTTTTCTGCATGCTTAAAAATTCACATTTGAAAAATTACAAGCCTCCCTCTAACATATGGGCGTCCACTCGCCCATAATTTATTAGCCCTTGATGAACGGTGTACCCTACCCTGCACACCTAAATATCGTTAGCTGCTTTTTTAAGGACTTAGATGCCAAAGACGCAGCACAGAAGAGAGACAGAAAGAAACGAAGACTAAGATAACTACGCGTTGTCATATAGGAGTCTGCCATTCTGAGTAGTGCAGGAATGCACTTGGCTGTGGCAGAGTACAAAGCCGTCTTTCTCCAGGTGTCACAGCCATCATTCTCAGGGACTTCTTGGTATTGGCCAAATCTCTCCACATTAATTTACTCTGGTTTCGGGAGCTCAGAGGGGGATTACAAAGGGAGAAAACTTGTAGTTACACGGCGTTTATTTGATTCATCTGTTACAGTGCTATTTACTCTTCACATTTACCCAACTTTATCCACCCTTTAAGCAACAGTACCCTGCATGTCATTTTAGCTTTTAAATTACATTCACAGCTACAGAGAAGCACAAAAGTATTCTTCAAACATACAGAGCATGGGCCATTACTAAGATCAGACTGGTAGAGAAAGCAGCGATATTCAGAGAACACAGAGCACAGAGGATTCAAAGGTTTTTCTCTCAAACTGTTTTCACTGGCATGTATCCTAACGGAGTTTTCAGGAACGGGGAAAAAAGAAAATCTATTCCATCAGCCTAACCAATCTCTAGAGGATGGATTATGAGAAGCCGTTCAAGGAACAACATCAGCTTTCTCCTCATTCCAAAGAAATATTCAGAGCAAAACGCTTGCCTGATTAGATATGCTAAAAGTGGAAAGAACCCTGTTATGGCTAATTCCATGCCTCGGGGCCCAAAGTGTGAGATACTTTTCAAAACACATTGGTGACGTGGTTCTTAACAGAAGAGGCATTACTATTATTACTAAGTTAAGAAGGAAAGTTCACATTTTAGGCTTACGTGGAATTATTTTTCAAGGAGCACAAGAAGCTTTGGAAACACCATTTACTTAAATCATGATGATATTCCCGTGAAGCTGTGGCCCAAGTTGCCAGTAGTCTGGGTCCCCGGATAGATTTTACCAGGACCCCTTCTAACTTACCCCTACCGGAACCCACCTCACCCTTGCCCCGGCGGTCGGTTTCCCTTCCTGCATGCGGGGAGCTACAGAGGTTGCTTTACCGCCAGTTACAAGGACGCCATACCACCAGCAGCAAACAACTGGTCCAGCTACTCAGCTTGCTGTGACCCCAAAGCTGGAGACAGGCATTGCCTTATAATCCACCAATCTGGCCCCCCGCTAACCTTCCCTTGCCTCCTCTAGGGTTAACAGTAACTTGAATTACGTTAAGGGGTCTATTTAAAAGACAGAAACCAACTGGACTCAGGAGATGGGATGATGAAATATTAAAGATTCCAACTTTCTCTCAGGCAGATGGGTACCAGGGACAAATAGAAGGCTGGGGAGTAGGAATGGGTTGGTTGGGTTTGGGATGCAGTGTGTTAGGATCCCCCAGGCCCTCCAAATGGAATAGTTAGGTATGGAGTTCAAAACAGGCTCTTAAGCCTGAGGGACTGATATGACTGGAAACAGAGATTCAGGAGTGGCAGAAGTCACAGGCAAGGATTGGGAGGGAATGCTTTATAGTTCAAGTGACTGTGAAAATTATCGTCCACTTTTGCTTTTCTAAAGAACAAGGTTTCCTCCTGAAATCACTGTTGCATCAGATGCTAACCAACTTGGATATAAATTGGAAAATAGATTAATTAATGAAAAAAAACCAAAGGGCAGCCTTGATCTCAAGAGTGCCCCCAAACAAACAAACAAACAAACACACCACCAAAAAGCGAACGAACAAGTTTTCAAAGGTCTGGGCACGGGAGCCGTTATATAGCGTAGGATCTCGACTTTCTATCAGGTCCCCGGACCAACAGCACTTGCGTGGGCTGGGAGCTGATCAGCCGTGGAGCCGCCATCCACCCCCCATCTACTGAATCAGAACTGCAACTCTACGCACCAGGGGACTCGGGGGCCCAGCAGTTTGAGGACCTCTGGTGTAGTGTTCCCCACGTTCTCGTTCTTTAAAGGGTCACCCGTTTTCAGTACATGAGGAAAGGAAAACACAAACATTAGAAATGATAAATAGATTCGATTTGGAGAAAGGTCCTTTATGCCGCTGTTATACGCTTCCTTGACTGACGTTTATGTCTTTTATGAAACTCAGGTAATGGTTATTTTGGTGATTTCTCTAACAGTAAGTTATTTTATACTTTACTGGCACCACATCCCTTTGAAGATGTTATTTCCTTTACCCCAAATATCCTTACTCTACTTCCCCTATTAAGCCCAAATTTCTCCATGAGTCATATTCTGACTACCAAGGCCTATGTTTTAGTGTCATAGGGCTGCCATACCAAAATGCCACGAGCCGGATGGCTTAAAACTAGAGAAATCTATTGTCCACCAGTTCTAGAGGCTAGAAGTCTGAAATCAGATGTCAGGAGGGCCATGCTTTCACTGAAGGCTCTAGGGAAGGACCCATCCCTGCCTCTTGCTAGCTTCTGGTGGGTGCCCACCCCCTTTGTGGTCCTTGGCCACTGGCGTCTCAGCCTGCCCTTTGTATCACATTCTCCCTGCACGTGTCTATACCCAAATCTCTCCCCTCTTACTCGGGTAGCAGTCATTGGATTAGGGCCTCCCCGAATCCAACAGGACTTCATCTTAACCTGATTACATCATTCCTATTTCCAAATAAAGTCACAATTCGCAGGTACCTGGGGTTAGGACCTGAACGTATCTTTTGGGGGGATCCAATTCAACCCGCGACGGCCTACAATGACATATTTCTAAAAGAAAACATCTTGATAATTCTCCAAGTGATGTGGTAAATACTCTAATACTGTGCTTTCCAAATAAGGCACAAAACAAAAATATGAAGACTATATTGTAATAAACCCAGCACACGACTAACAATTTGCGTTCTTGTTTCATTAAACCGTGTTCGTTGTAGAAAGCATAAAGTCCAAAGTGTAGAGACTGATCTTAGATTTTTTTCCTCAGTCTTAGCCTGCTTTAGTCCTTACTTTTTTTCCCGTAGCATTTTCTGCACCACTTATATTTTTTAGCCCCTTTTTGGCCATCATTGCTTGGGACTACCTAATCCACTTGTTAATTTGTCTCGCAAATCTTGGTGTCAGGAATTACTTAAGGCCAATTTGTGTCACCTCCCAAGTCTCAGATGGCGGGAGTTCTTTAGCCATACTAACTGGCTTTAAGAATGCTCTGAAATCTACACTGGGGAAACACTGTTTCAGTTTAGATATACTTAGACAAGGGTTTCCAACGGAAACAGATCTGTTTTAGATTTTAACTGTGTGTTACAATCTTACATACAGTATTCGTGTGGTTATTAGTTTCAGGGCGGGCAAAATGTTTACTACTCAGTCTATGGAAGAAGACATAGTGCCTTAATTTGCTAAAAAGCATTAAAGGCAGATATAGCTCATCACTAGTACTTTATAAGCACTGGCTCTTTATTTTTCACCCTATTGCCGTTAAGCTACACAGAGCCTCCTTTTCTGGAAGAGAAAGTAAGTATAGAGCACAAAGGAGTTTAAAGGTTGGGCAAACATTGCTTTACCAGCTAGCCAAGAGGCACACGTCTGGAAGGTGGAACCTGATTGTTTTACTTTTGGGGAACAATGCTGTGCAAATATGGTCAATGATAAATGAAGGTGACAGCTTACGACTTTTGGCTGGCAGTTTCAACTGCCACATTTGCTGTTTCTGAAACCAACTTTCTTTTTCTTTTCTTCTCTTTGTTAACGTTTATTTATTATTGAGAGACAGAGGCAGAGCATGAGCATGGGAGGGACAGAGAGAGAGGAGAAGACACAGAATCCGAAGCAGGCTCCAGGCTCCAAGCTGTTAGCACAGAGCCCGACGCGGGGCTCGAACTCACAAAACCGCGAGATCGTGACCTGAGCCGAAGTCCGATGCTGAACCAACTGAAGCCACACAGGTGCCCCTAAAAACCAATTTTCTATTCCATTAGCTTCTTCTAACTTTCTCTATTAGAGAAAAAGATTAAATTGTGAGTAAAAACATATTTGGATGGAATCATGACAAAAGAATACTGTTGCTTAAAGCCTTATGATATTTATTTATTTATTACATTCTTTTAACATTTATTCATTTTTGAGAGAGAGCGAGCGTGAGCAGGGGAGTACAGAGAGAGAGGGGACACAGAATCCGAAGCAGGCTCCAGGCTCTGAGCTGTCAGCACAGAGCCCGATGTGGGGCTCGAACCCACGAACTGTAAGAGCATAACCTAAGCTGAAGTCGGACGCCCAAACAACTGAGCCACCCAGGCGCCCCCTTATGATCATCATTTAATCAGTTAATCTGTGATGCTCAAAAGTTCAATTAACTGCATCTAAAGTGTAGCAGAGATATGCGATATTTTACGAAGGTTAGTTCATATAACACAAATGAAATGTAAAAGCTCCGTCTCCCGAACTCTTCCAGTCCTTTCTTCCTCACTCATAATCCCCACCTGGTTTTCTTATTCAGACTTTCCACCCCTCCCTAACGCTCCTATCCAGGTCAGAGAAAAAAAGTGTGGGGTAAGGAGCACTCGAAAATAAAGCAAAGCACAAGGACAACCAAAAATCGCTAGAGAAGCGTATTTCCTTTGCAAAATCTCCCGACTGTGGTTCTGTACAGGGAGGACCCGACCACACGGATGAACGGGACCATTTGTGGCTCTGACAACACTTCAAAAGCCATCGGGTTCCTGGAGGATGTCCTAAGCCTTCTAGGAATGGGTGTAATGCCCCGAGGGGCACCAAGAACAGGGCAATCACAAGTCACAGGAGAGGCTGAAGGTGAAGCAAATGCACTGTGACCTCACCCCTCTTAGGAGAAAGATGGAACCTTCCATAGGCTCTCTCCACCTCGCCCTCACCTCTGTACCACTGTTTAGGCTCCCCTTATTCGAACTCCATTTCTCTCCAGCCCTGGGCATCTGCCATTCTGCCGCCCTGACCAGTTACTACCTCCTGGGCTCCCCACTCTGGGCCAGGGTTCCTTCTAACATACTTTCCGAAGGCACAATCCTCCAGGACTCCGGCCCGGAGTTTGAACTACTCATTCGTTAGTGTCCTGATGGCATTAACCCTGTATCCGCCACTAGACGGCATGCTCCATGAGACCAGAACCACGCCTGTCGCGTGGCCTGCGGTATTTGCAGCACCCTGCTGGCTCCACCCTGCCATTCCACGCGTGTCTGTTGAAGGAGCAGCGGGCCACCACAAGTGATCTGAGTCCGGGTACATACTTTTGAACTTGAACCTCTCCCTGGGATTGTAACACTCCCAATCAAAGTCTTAATCTGAGAACGCACAATTCCGAACAAGTAATCAGAGACTGGTAAACATCTCGAGCCTGATGCAAAGGAGACGCGTACGATATTAGTTATTTTTACCACGCAGGACTAAAACAAAGCACAACAACACAGTAGATGAATTGGGAAGGCTTTCGATTACTCAAAAAAAATGATTCCCTTATAGCATCCAGGTGTGGGTGCTACAGGGGCAGCAAAGATTAAGCAGATAGGGCTCTGCTCCCAGGGTGTTTAGGATTTTAAAAAGGCACATTTATAAACAGCCATAATGCAACCCAGAAAGGACTAAACACCCGAGAGACGGAGAAAGGGAGAAATAAATGAGGCAAGAGGTCTCCGCACGAAGACACGGGTTAGTCTATCGATTACTTCTCACTGTAATCCCAGGGCAAAGAAAGGAATTCCAACCCAGGAAAGGTCATGCTGGAATATTCGAAGAACACACTGAAATACAGGCGTCGCCCTAAGTCCTTCACGGCCCCTCGCCGGGGCCAACATCGCAGAGGAAAGTCTTCAACTGGCTTTCCAGACCCGGAGCTACTGATAATTGGCAAACCCTCCGCGTGTGAGCGCGTAGAAAAGGCCGGAGGAAACTTGAGAAAGCAGATCACGTAAACGGGCGGCGCACGGCCGGGCCCGCGCCCCCGCGCCCCCGACCTCCCGCGGCCCAGACGCGCCCCCGAGACCCGCGGCCCCGCGCGCACCCGCCCGCCTCGCCCGGCCGCCTCGTACCGTAGGTTTCGGACATGGCCGTCTGCGACATCTTGGGAGCGGCACCGCCTCTCGCCGGGTCACCGGCTGCAGCTCCGGCCGGGCCGGCGGGCGTGGGGGGCCGGGGTCGTCCTCCGCGCCTCGGTGGGAACGGCGAGCGGCAGGGGAGCGGAGGAGGGAGGGGCCCGCGGTCCCCACGGCAACGGCCGGCCACCCCGCGGCTGCGGCCCTGCCGGACTGCGGGCTCCGCGCAGGCGCACGGCCTCCGCCCCCCGCCGGGCCCGGACGGGGACTGGGAGGAGGAGGAGGAGGAGGAGGAGGACGAGGAGGAAGAGGAGGAGGAGGAAAGGGGGCGCGAGGCCCGGCCCTTCCGTGGTCGCGCGTGCGCACGCAGACCGCGGCGGGGGCGGGGGGCAGCTGGCGCGGGGAGGCCGGGGCCCGGGCCAGGGGCGGGGCCGGGGAGCGCCGGGAGGCGGGGGCGGGGGGCTGGAGTGGGAGCACCGGGGTGGGGCAGGGCGCGGACGGAGGGTTGCGGCTGGCCGAGGTCGGGTTGCAGGGGTGGGGAGGGGCCTGCGATCCGCAGGCTTGTGGGGTGACCGAGTGTTGGGGACAGTGGGGTCTAGCTCCTGGGCAGGGACGGCAAAATGCCTGCAGTGGGAAGACAGTCCTGCCGCATTGGCCCTCCGCGGTAAAGACTTTGTCGTCGTCGTCGTTAGCGGCTCTCAGGCAGGAAAAGACTTCTTTAATCTATTCTGGTCAACCGGGGAACGTGGTTAATGGGTAACTAGGAGGCGGTAGCCCCAGTCGTCCAGCTGGAAGACCAGCCCCTGTGGCCGAGGAGGCTGGCTTAGCCGGGAAACTGAGCTTTACGCAGACCTGCCAGGCCCTCTCCTGTGGGGCTAAGCTGGTGTCTGGAGAAAACGGTCAGAACTTAAGGTGCCCTGGTGCTGGAGAGAGTCCCCCGAAGACTGTAGACATTGGCCCTTCTGCGTCCCATGTTGGGGGAATCTGGCTTACGGGCAGCCGAGAAGCATCTCCCGGACCTCAGCTTAGGTTAGGATTCGGTGGCTGGGTATTCCGATTTAAGGCGCAAAGCTGAATTCAGAATCCCCTTCTGCTGGAAGTGCAGAGGCAAATGTTTATTAGGAAGAGAATTTTGGCTGGGAGTTTGCTTCGACTGAGCACGACCAGAGTCACATCCTGTGTCCTAAGACCCAACCTTATTCAAAAGGTGTAGTAGGATACTAAAATATGCCTTGGCTAAGCTCGCAAGTAACGTGCACTGTGGGGAAAAGGCTAGTAAATACGTTTTTTTCGAGTCCGTTTGGCTCCATCCTCCTCATAAATTGGCATCAGACTTTGAGAACTTTCCCCTCTTCCCCAATGGCCATTTGGCTCTACATTTTACTCTTCTCTCTGGTCTTAATAGCAAATAGATATCCTTGCTTCTAAATCACAGAGAAGCCCCATGCTGAAATATTGTGAGGACTATAATCTAGAATTATTTTGCATATATTTCTTGTTCGGTGGCTGAGATACTTTGTGGCTTTCTTAATTTGGTTTTCTGCGTGTTAATTCGGATTTACACTCCTGAGTATAGCAGGCTAATCTGATGGAAACTATTTCCAACGAAAGACAGGGGTCCCATTCTTTAAATCTAAGATTTCTTCCTGCCAGGAGCTTTTGTGGATAAGAAAGAAATCACCGAGTTACAGTGATTGCTTGGGTTATTGATTAAAACTGGACCTCGAGATCTCTGAAACCTGGACAGAGTGGTAGACATAAAAAAATTAAGCTGCTGTTTCAAAGCTGAGAGAAGTTATCTGTTCTGTGGACATGAAGACTTAGACCTTTGGGGAAAACTCTTTGTTTTGGAAAAACTACCCAAAGAAATCTAGTTTGCAAATACAAAGGCACATATCACAATTAGAAAAGGAAATATGCAACAGCTGAGGCTTGAAGGAGCCACATTTTTGGAACAGCAGTGTGGAAGATTCTTTGCATCTCAGTAACTGTGGATCTTTGAGAGAAACCAAATTTCTCCTAAAATTTCTTCGAGACCACCTTTGATTTTGAGGTGCTGTTGATTGTGGCAGGAGAACTTATTGCAAAATTAGTGTTTTCTCCAGTTATTTTCTCCTTTCTTTTCGGGGGGGGCGGGGGTTTGTGATGGAGTAAAAGTAAGTTTCCAAAAGCCTCAGCACACTGGGGATATGTCCACAGGAAATGAAGGGAGAAGGATTTCTTCCAGAAGATCCGCTCCTCCAACGCCTCCTTTACTTTCCTTCTTGCTCCCTGGCAATGCTTCACATGAGATGAGCAATTAGGAATCTCAGGGGGCTGCCGGCCTCACAAGGATTCATGTTCTCCAGGACCAGCAGAGGACCACAGGGGTAGGGACAGTGGTCTCTGTAGGAAACAGTGAGCACAGATGGACAATGACTGAAGGGGCCTTTTAGACTCCTAGGCAAGGGTTGGACCGAGACCAGTGGTCCAGTCCCATGGCGTGGAGCCCTAAAAAGGCTTAGGAATGAGAATCCAGCATAGACTTGATGGCCCAGAAAGTGATGGCATTGGGAATGAAAGGAAATGGCATCCTTGGTGGGGCTAGGCTTGGTGGAGAGCATTGGTTACAGCCGGTGTGGTTTGGTGACTTTCCTTGATGGCTGGAGTTGAAGAACATGAGCCACCTTATGTCTGGGTCCTTGCAGACTCAGAAATACCTCGGTGTTACTTTAAGAAGGGCACCTGGGTGGCTTAGTCGGTTAAGCGTCTGACTCTTGATTTTGGCTCAAGTCATGGGCTCATGGTCGTGAGATCGAGCCCCTTGTCAGGCTCCGTGGTGAGCGTGGAGCCTGCTTAAGATTCGCTCTCTCTTTCCCTCTGCCCCTCTCCCCTGCCTCCCCTGCTTGCATGCTCTCTCAAATAAAATTAAAAAAACAACAACAACAAAAAGAAGGACCCAGGTTCTGCCCAGGTAGGTAGAGGCTTGAAAAGGTGGCCTCAGTTAAACACCCAGGCTGGTGACACCTGTGACCTATAACTCTTCAGGTTGAAAGAGACCTCAGAGGCCCCTAGACCAGTTTGCTCTCCAGGGCCGAACGAGACTACCACATCTCTCATTGGACACGCCTGTTGTTCGGGAATATGCAGTCAGGATGGGCTAAATTATCTGCAGTAACAAAGATCTCCCAACACGCCTATGACTGACACAATGGCGTTCATCTCTCAGACCACCTGCCCCACTCATGGTGGCAGAGACTCAGCTCCGTGTGAGCACTCATAGACCCAGGCTGACCCAAGTCTCGTATAAACACACGCTCCCACCATTAGCCAGGCAGGAGAAGGAACCAGCACCGATTGTGCATCCGTTCATGAAGATTCCATCGGGAATGGATAGAATCGTTTCCGTTTATATTTCATGGGCCAGAGCAAGTGACGTTCCCACACCTGACTTCGAAGAGGGTGGGGAGTACCACATCGTATGTCCCAGAAGGAAAGGAGAAGAGGGTGTATTTGGAAAGATGTGATGACCACCACAGGGCTTTGTACCTGTCGAGGCAGCTCAGTCTGCTTCGGTTTGAAACAACTTTGTTGAAGTGCATTTGAAGTACACAAGTGATGATTTTTGGTATAGCTGTCTAGCTCTGCCTGTGCCCCTGGGATGTCACTACTGTGGGCCTTTTCAGTGGAGACATTTTCTACGATTCCATTTTATCTTCTTTGTCGCTGATTAGGAATACCTTCTGGGAAGGTTATCTCAGCGGCTGTTTTAGGGTTCATGGTACGGGTTTTTCACTTGTCACAGTCCACCTTCAAGTGCCATGCCATTTTATGCAGAGTGTAAGAACCCGGTACCGCGTATGAATGGAGTCAAACAGTGTCCTTTTGTGGCTGGTTTCTTTCACTTAACATAATGTCCTTAGGGTTCATCCGTGTTCTAGCATGTGCCAGAATTTCCTTCCTTTTCGAGAATGAATAATGTTCCTGTGTGTGCGTGTGTCTGTGTGCATTGCATGTGTGTGTATGAGATCTATAAAACACGCATACACATATATACCAGAATTTCCAGAAAATTCTGTCCTCAATCGATTTAAATTTTTTTTTTTTTCAACGTTGATTTATTTTTGGGACAGAGAGAGACAGAGCATGAACGGGGGAGGGGCAGAGAGAGAGGGAGACACAGAATCGGAAACAGGCTCCAGGCTCTGAGCCATCAGCCCAGAGCCCGACGCGGGGCTCGAACTCCCGGACCGCGAGATCGTGACCTGGCTGAAGTCGGACGCTTAACCGACTGCGCCCCCCAGGCGCCCCTGTCCTCAATCGATTTAAATAAATACTTCAATGTATCCACCTAGTTACTATGTGTAGCACTCTTCCATCCCTTGTGTCGATTCAGATTCCATGTGGTATCATTTCCTTTCTGCTGGAAGTAATTCTCTTTGCAGATCCTGAAGGGCAGGTCTGCTGGGGATGAATTCTTTCTGCTTTCATATATCTAAAAATATCTTTATTTCACTTCTATTTTGAGTGATGTTTTTCTTAAGTTTAGATTTCTCAGAAGTTTTTTTTTTTTTTTTTTACCTTCTAACAGTGTTTTCTGGCTTATATTGTTTCTGATAAGTCTATGGCCATTCTTTATTCCTTTGTATGCATTGGGTTTTTTTTTTTTTAAATCTCTGCCTTTTTGAAAGATGCTATCTTTTTTTTTTTTTAATTTTTAACACTTATTTCTTATTGAGAGACAGAAAGAGACAGACCATGAGCAGGGGAGGCAAAGAGGGAGAGGGAGACACAGAATCGGAAGCAGGCTCCAGGCTCTGAGCTGTCAGCACAGAGCCCGACGCGGGGCTCGTTGGTTTGTTTTTTTCAGCCATTATTTCTTCAAATGTCTCTTCTGCCCCTCCCTCTCTTCTCTTTGGGTGACTCCATCGTACATATACCGGGCCATGTGAATTTGTCCCACAGGTAACTGATGCTCTGTTCATTTTTTGCCAACCTTTTCTCTTTCTCCGTGTCATTTTAGATCACTTCCATTGCCATGTCTTTAAGTCCGCTAATCTTTTCTGCGATATTTACTCTGTTAATCCTACCCAGTGTGTTTTCCCTTTCAGACGTTGTAATTTCATTTTCAGAAGTTCCATTTGCATATATGCCTATCATGTTCAGTACTTATTCTCATTTTCTCCTTTAGCTTCTTGAGCATATAGAATGTGTTATAATAATGCTCTTAACGTCATTTTCTACCAATGTTATCATCTGAGGAATTTCTGACACAGTTCCCCTTGATTGTTGTAGGTGGTGTCTTCCTGTTTTACGTGCCAGGTAATTTTTGATCAGGTGCCAGACATTGAGGAGTTTACTTTGTTTAATTGTATGTATAATATATAAGGATTAGGAATTCTTCTGGGCTTTGTGTGTGTGCTGGGGATTGATGTAAAAATTAGAGGGGATCCTTTTTTTTAAATCTTTATTTATTTTGAGAGAGGCAGAGAGAAAGAAAGAAAGAAAGAAAGAAAGAGCGAGCAAGTGCAGGAGGGGCAGAGAACTGTCAGCCCAGAGCCCCACCTCACAAACCACTAGATCATGACCTGAGCTGAAATCAAGAGTCAGACACTTACCCAACTGAGCCACCCAGGCGCCCCTAGAGGTGATTCTACCTGGCCCTGGGTACTTCCCCCAGGTGCCTGCACCCATCAGTAGGTGAGGGCTGGAAGGGAACCCTTTCAAATCTCTGGTGCTGTGCCTCTGCACAGCTCCCTCCTTCCCTTACTGGGCCCTGACGACCCTAGCTACCTCTCAGCTTCCGTGGCCTCCCAGCACCGTCTCCCGAGCTCAGGGAGTGCTACCTTCTCCTCCCGTGTCCAATTCACTTACTCATTAGTGGATCTCATCCAGCTGCAAAGGCCTTAAATACCATCTAAAGTTGATGCTTCCTGAAGTTCTCTCTTGCCTGGGCTCCTACATACAGTTGTTCATTTGCTACCTTCACTTGAACGTTTGTTAGGCTTCTTCACGCTAAAAGAATAAAAAGCAAACATCCAAATTCCCCAACCGAACTTGTGCAATCTTTCCTATCTCAGTTAAGTGGCAGTTTGTGCCGGACAAAATCTTGATTTCCTCCTCGACTCCTCACTGTCACTCATGCCTCCGTTTGGTCCATTAGCAAGTTTTCTGCCTTCAAGACATCCAGAACCAGGCCACTTTACCCCTGGGTCGTTCCCTCTTGGTCCAAGCCTGCGTCACCTCTCTCTGCATTATGCTCCTAACTGGCCTTCCTGCTTCGGTCCTTGTCTCCTGGCAGTCGGTTCTCTACACAGCTGCCAGAGCGATCCTAGTGACTGTAAGTAAACAAAAACAAAAGCAAGAAGAACAATACCACTTTAAAGGCAGCCAGGGTTGGGGGCAGGTGGGTGGGTGGAGAAGGAGGGAAGGGAAATATAAGTTCCATCCTGCCACTCTGCTCAAAGCCCTTCATCTTGCCTACCCTGGCTTGAAAGATCGTCTACGGTCTCCCAACTTCTCCCCTTCCACTCTCACACTTACTCTCTCATCTCTGATCACATAGGCCTTCTTGTGTTTTGAACCCACCAAGAAGATTTTGGCCTCAGGGCCTTTGCATGTGCCCTTTCCTTTGCCCGGAATGCGCTTGTCCCAGATCTCTACATGGCTTGTGCCCTCGTGGCCTTTATGTTTTCTGCTTTTATGGCACTTCATCAGTGAGGCCTTCCCTTTCAGATATAAAACAGTGATCCCTCTTCCCCTGCCCCCCCCCCCCCGCGCACCATTTCATACACTCCTTACTTCGGGTGCCCCCTCATAGCATTTACCACCACCTAACACATATATCATTTATTAGTATGTTGTCTACTCTACCTCTGGATGGCACGGTCTATAAGAGAAGGGGTTGTATCTCTCTTATTCTCAGGTCTGTCCTCGTGCCTAAAATAGCATTTGGCGGGGCACCTGGGTATCTCAGCTGGTTAAGCACCCAACTCTTGATTTCAGCTCCGGTCACCATCTCACAGTTTCGTGAGTTCAAGCCCCACGTTGGATTCTGTGCTGACAGCACGGAGCCTGCTTGAGATTCTCCTGCTTCACATGTATTATGGCAAAACCTGCTTCTTCCTACAGACTCATGAGATGTTATCCTATTTTGTAGATGAGGAAACAAAGGTCCAGGTGCATTATATAGTTTGCCCCAATTCTCAGGGCTAGTGTGTTTGTTTGGATTTTTTTCTAAACCCACACTAAAGTAGACACCTCTCCTTTTCATCGACAGTGTGTAACAGGGAAGAAAATGCAGTATCAAAACATCCCAAACAAGCGTGACTTCGCAAGGCATCAAACTGTTCAATGGAAGGGAACCTATGGAAAATAGTGCCCTTGGGGTCTTGCCCTGTACTGGATGCTTTATGTAACTTCCCTGACCGTCTCCTGACAAGGTGGTTTTCCTCACCCTCCTTGTATAGTCGAGGATGGCTCCAGGCCAGGGTTTTTTTTTTTTTTTTTTTTTTTTTTTTTTTAACTGCACTATGATGCTAAATAAAGACGGAGACAGGAGTGGGAACGTGTTTCCTGGAGAAAAAAATTCCCTGAGCACCTCTATAAATTAAGCATAAGCTCAAGCTAGCTCTAAGCTAGAACATGAACCCTGAAGGTCACATCCAATTCTCCAGTACTCCACTCAAGTCTCTGAACCTGTTTCTAAAGGCAAACAGACTTGTGTTTACCCAACAAGAATATACTGCAAATGTTCCGTGTAACAGTATGAAGGGTAGAGGCTAGAGCTGTGGGCACAGTGCTTAGTTCGGTGATCTAATAGTCCCTCACCTTCACCTTTTAATTGGAAAGTTACCAGCAAATCTTAGTTCTAATGGGAATGCTTCTCTGCTTATTTCTGCATTTAACAACATTGGTACTCTGAGATTTTTTTTCCTGAGTCCTTTTGATTTTTGTTCTGCATTCAGTAAAGAGGGTTTTCTGGTTCTTCTTTTCTTTTAATCATGTTTTAAAACTTTTTTAAATGTTTATTTGTTTTTAACACAGAGAGAGAGAGAGAGAGAGAGAGAGAGAGCGAGCACATGAGCAGGGGAGGGGCGGAGAGAGGGAGACACAGAATAGGAAGCAGGCTCCAGGCTCTGAGCTGCCAGCACAGAGCCCGAAGCAGGACTCGAACTCACGGAATGTGAGATCATGACCTGAGCCAGAGTCGGACGCTCAACCGACTTGAGCCACCCAGGCACCCCTCTTTTAATCATGTTTTAGAGCTCAGATTAACTATCCGACTGAGGATACTAGAATACATGTGTTTTCTTCCCATTTTCTGTTAAAACTACAATTATCTTTGTTTTATTTTTCCATTTCTTTTCTAAATCTTTAGATCTAAACTTTTCTACACATTTTGAATCAACTGGCCTATTTCCAGTCTGGTTTCTTGTTAAAAAGATTGTAGGGGCGTCTGAGCGGCCCAGTCAGTTAAGCATCCGACTTCGGCTCAGGTCATGATCTCGTGGACCGTGAGTTCAAGCCCCATGTTGGGCTCTATGCTGACAGCTCAGAGCCTGGAGCCTGCTTCAGATTCTGTGTCCCCCCCCCACCCCCCCTCCTCCCCCACCCATGCTCTGTTTCACTCTGTCTCTCAAAAAGAAATAAATGTTAAAAATCTTTTTTTCAAAAAAAGATTGCAAAATGAGTGGTTTTTGGTTTTGTTTTTGGATTTTCCTCCTGATTACCAAATACGTTTAGCCAGAATTTTATGTTATGAGCTGATTTGTTTACTTTAATCAGCTTTATTGAGGTATAATTTATATACAATAAAATTCAACAATTTTAACTATACAATTCCGTAAGTTTTGACAAATTATACGTAGTTGTGTGACAAAAGACAAAACAATCTTGATATAGAACCTTTATTTTTTTTAATTTTTTTAACGTTTTTATTTATTTTTGAGACAGAGAGACAGAGCATGAGCGGGGGAGGGGCAGAGAGAGAGAGGGAGACACAGAATCGGAAGCAGGCTCCAGGCTCTGAGCCATCAGCCCAGAGCCTGACGCAGGGCTCGAACTCACGGACCGCGAGATCGTGACCTGAGCCGAAGTCGGCTGCTTAACCGACTGAGCCACCCAGGCGCCCCTTGATATAGAACCTTTATATCACCCACAAACTTCTTCCACGTCCCTTTGCAATGCCTTCTGGGCTGACGTAGGAAGCTTTGATAGAGGATTACTGGCTGTCACATGAGAAAATATGTCGTATGAGATTGGGTAGGGATTTCCCGTTGCGGAGACTAACCACTGTTTCCCCTGACTGCAGACATCTTGACAGACTGTCCTTCTCCCTCTTTTAATCTCCTTTGTGTTTGCTGCTCTCTGAGCCCAAACAGCAGTCAATACCATTTCCATCCAACAGCTGGGTGAAGTGTGCTGCTGCTTCTTTTTTTAAAAAAATTAAAAAAAATGTTTATTCCTTCCTGAGAGAGAGACAGAGACAGAGCATGAGTGGGGGGAAGGGCAGAGAGAGAGAGGGAGACACAGAATCTGAAGCATGCTCCAGGCTCTGAGCTGGCAGCATAGAGCCCGACGCGGGGCTCGAACTCACGGACCGCGAGATCGTGACCTGAGCCAAGATCAAGAGTTGGACACTTTACCGACTGATCCTTCCTAAGGAGGATCTTGACTCAAAGACTTACCCTCGATCCTCTGTTGAGATGGTGAATCTCCTTAAGAGCTCAATCTGGTTTCTTTCTTTCTTTTCCTCTGCTTGCCCCCATAATTTAGCAAGAGTTCCGGATTCACCGGGCAAGGAGTTTGCCTCTGACACTAGAATGTAAACTCTCTGAGTGCAGAGACTTGACCTTCATTGTTCTCACTCTTTCCCCCCCTCTAGCACCTGCCCTAGTGCCAGGCACATTTTAGGTGCCTCAAAGTATTTGTGGAATTGAATGAACGAATGAATGAATGAATGAATGAACAAATGAATGCTGTTACCACCTGTAAACAGCAGAGCTGACTGTGGAAAATATATGGAGCCTTTAAACCATTTCAGACCAGTCCATGTTAAGGCTGTGTGGAGGCTAAGTGCCAGAGTACCAAGGAACAGGTGAATCACTTAGGGCTAGGAATCAGAGATGGTTTTTACCGAGGCTCTTTCTATGGGTTTTCCTTCCAGCCTCCTTTGTTTGCTGAGCCTAGAAGGCTTCACACTGTGTTTGAGTCAAGAGGCGTCTTTCCTCACTACCGAGCTTAAAGGAATGGAAATTTTGTTTGCAGGAGAAGTGGTTTCGGAACTTGAGGGGCTCTGTGGGAACAAGGTGGCTGGAGCATACGTCTGAATGGAAGAAGGGGTGGAGTGATGGGGTCCACAAGGAAGTGGTGGCCTCATGCAGACTTTTCGTGGACAGATTTGCTTAGCATTGAAAATTAGCTCAGAGAGGCAAGGTTGGTCCGTCCCTGGAAGGGTGGCCATCATACTCTTCAACTTATTTTTTCACGAGTGATTTCACTTGAATCTTGGATTCAGTGGGAGATTCTTGCCCCTCTAATTGAGCTTTTCTGGAACCCCCAGAGGGTGCCCCGTGGTAAGGACCCTGAGGAGCTACTTCTCTCTTCCTGAAAAATCTACCAGCACAGGGC
This sequence comes from Prionailurus viverrinus, assembly GCF_022837055.1. Lineage (NCBI taxonomy): Eukaryota > Metazoa > Chordata > Mammalia > Carnivora > Felidae > Prionailurus > Prionailurus viverrinus. The sequence goes on from NC_062571.1 coordinate 18,787,489, forward strand.
AGGTCCACTGCTACACGACGGGAGCAGTGAGTTTTGAAGCTACTTGGAAATCATCGTTGGGAAATCAGGAAATCTTTGAATCTCTCTGGGCTGGCCTATTTGAAATTTTTTTTTTCAACGTTTTTTTTTTTTTTTTTAATTTATTTTTGGGACAGAGAGAGACAGAGCATGAACGGGGGAGGGGCAGAGAGAGAGGGAGACACAGAACCGGAAACAGGCTCCAGGCTCCGAGCCATCAGCCCAGAGCCTGACGCGGCGGGGCTCGAACTCACGGAGCACGAGATCGTGACCTGGCTGAAGTCGGACGCTTAACCGACTGCGCCACCCAGGCGCCCCTGGGCTGGCCTATTTGAAGATCCTGATCTAAGGAACAGAATTAAGATGGGGCGCCTGGGTGGCTCAGTCGGTTGGGCGTCCAACTCTTGATTTCGGCTCGCGTCATGGTCTGGTGGCGGGCTCCGTGTTGATGGCAGGTCCTGCTTGGGATTTCCTCCCCGCCTCCACCTCTCTGCCCTTTCCCCCGCTCATGCACACACTCTCAAAATAAATAAACGTAGGAAACAAAAAAAAGTTGAGGAACAAATTCAGCGAGGGATTTAATAAGAGCGCAGGTATTTTTGTTACTTTCTTGGTCAAGTGGTGCCCCCTTGTGGGTACTTCGATGTACTCTCCAGGAACCTTGGCTCTGGCAACGCAAGACCTCAGCAGCAAGGATTACTTCTGCTTTAGGCCTGGTCTGATGGTTCTCCGTGGATTGTCTATTAGGCAAGAATGTAATTCGTGAAAGTGGTGTGGGCTAATTTGTGACCTCCCCAGAAAAGATATGTTGAAGTCCTAACCCCTGATACCTGTGGACGTGAGCTTATTTGAAACTAGGGTCTTTGCGCATATAATTAAGAAGTAAGTTAAGATCAGGCCAGGAGAGTGGGCTCTTAAATCCAATATGGCTGCTGTCCTTCTATAAGAGGAGAGGGACACAGGGGAGGAGAAGGCTACGTGAGAAGGGAGGCAGAGACTGAAGTGACGCAGCTCTGAGCCAAGGAACACGCAAGATTGTCAGCCTCACCAGAAGCTCGGGCAGGGACAAGGAACAGATCTCCCTCAGAGCTTCCGGAAGGAACCAACTGGGTGGACACTTTGATTTTGCCTCTAGAGCTGTGAGAGAGTAAGTGTCTGCCCGTTTGACATTTATTTGTGCTTCGCTGTTATGACGGCCTCAGCGAGCTAATGCAGAGAGAGTCTGGGATTCTGAGTCAGGACCCCAGCTACCACTTAACAACTTGTGTGACCGTGGACAAATCACTCCAGTGTCTCTGAGCCTCCATTTTATCAATCGCCAATGGAAACATGCAAAAGTAAGAGTTCCCCTACCCCAAGGTTCCTGTGAGGGTGAAGGGTGATCACGTATGTAAGCACATTTTGTTCACGGTAGAGCACTGTGAAAATGTGATGTTATTATGTAGCAAGAGGTAGTATAGTGCGGTGGCTGAGATCTAGGCCCTGCAGTTCGTTTTCCTGGGTCCACATGTGGAATATCAAGGATGACTCTTAAATACAGAGAACAAACTGAGGGTGGGTGGGGAGAGAGGGGAAAATGGGCGATGGGCATTGAGAAGGGCACTTGTTGGAGTGAGCACCGTGTGTTGTATGCAAGCCAATCTGATTTTTTTTTTTTTTTTAAAGAGAATATCAGGAAGGAGAATATCGTGAAAACTTGATTCTCAAATGAGCCAAAGGCAGTGATGCCCAGGAATGGAGCTGGAATGCATGAGACGGATCAGAAAATGGTTAGTCTGTAACAAATTACCCCAAAGTGTACCGTCTTCAAACAATGGGCGTTTCTTATTTCACACAGTGTCTGTGGGTCAAGAATCTGGAGCAATTTAACTGGGTGCTTCTGGTTTGGGGTTTTTTATGAGGATGCACTCAAGAAGCTGGCTGGGACCGGGGGTGGAGGGGACCCACTTCCAAGATGGCGCTCTCATCTGGCTGTTGGCAGGAGGCCTCAGTCCTAACTTACCATGTGGTCCTCTCCATGGGTCACCTCGAGTATTTTCATGATATTCCATCTCCTCATTCCTCCAACCCCCGCCCCCGCCTGCTCCGCTCACCACGTTCTTGCCTTCAGCAGTGGTCCTTGACCCTTTTTTGTGCCTCAGGCCCCCTGAGCTCTAAAGAGGACTAGGGGACCCTCCTCCAGTAAAGCACACATACAAGGACACAGACTACTATCCTAGATCGAATTTCAAGAGGTTCTAAGGTCATGGTCCACAGAGATCTTTGTAAAACACAAATAATATTATGTAACTCCCTGCTACTCCCTGTTACTGAGGTTCCGAAAATTACAGTGTCTTTACCAGATGTCCGATCATCTAAGACTCTGCCGACTGGCGACCAGGATCCAGATGCCCTGAGCCTATGTACTGGCTTGTTTTCCCGAAACATACTATGCTTCATATGGGAAAAGTGAAACCCCCCTTGGAGAACTTGTGAAGGCCCCACTCATCTGGGAAACCTGCCTGCATGTTAAGGAAACAAGCAGTTGTTTCGATATGGTTCCATTTTAATAAGAAAAATGTAAATATGTGTGTACAAATATGTATATGGTAAAAACAGGTGCATCAACATGGTAATAATTGTGATTTCCGGGGGGAGCGGGATTTTGAACTGTTTTTCTTTTCGCTTTTTATTTATGTTTTCCAATTTTTGTGTAAGGTGTATGAATCGCTTATGTGATTTAAAAATTTTTCTAGGGGCGCCTGGGTGACTCGGTCGGTTGAGCGTCCGACTTCGGCTCAGGTCACGATCTCGCGGTCCGTGAGTTCGAGCCCCGCGTCGGGCTCTGTGCTGACAGCTCAGAGCCTGGAGCCTGTTTCAGATTCTGTGTCTCCCTCTCCCTCTGCCCCTCCCCTGTTCATGCTCTGTCTCTCTCTGTCTCGAAAATAAATAAACGTTAAAAAATAAAATTAAACATTTTTCCAGGTGTCAAAATAATAAGGACCGCAATAAGGTAAGGTCTCGTTGTAATTTGTGACTTCTCTTTCTTAATACAGATAAAGTCACACATAGTCTGCACCTAACATAGGAAATGGTTTCTAGAGCAGCAGAAAGTCCAGGCGACTTTGGTATGCACTGTTTTACCTTGAAGGCATCTTCTATCAAGGTTATATTTATAAATGTTCAGTTCAGTGAAATAGTTGACTTGGGTGCTTATTATTATTATTATTACTATTATTATTTAGCTCTAATGTCTTCAAAGAATGTCAGGAAGCCCAGAGGTGGATGATGCAGGGTACTTTCTAAATGTTTTACTCAATAGCAGAGTATGTCCAGCAGTGAAGACAACCCGTTGGTATTTTCCCTGTCAGCTTGTTGGTGGATTTTCTTTTAAAGAAGTCAGATTCTGTTGTGCTGTTTTTTTTTTTTTTTTTAAATCTAAGCCAGGGGAGCAAATTAGCAGACACAAAGGTAGGCTCTTCTAATTCACTCACCTCTGTGTCAATAGTGTCCGTTGGGGCTAGTTTCAAAATCATGCATTCACTCATTCATTCATTCATTCATTCCTCCATCAGTAAATATTCATAGCATGATTAGTAAATATTCATAGCATTCCAATTAGTAAATATTAGTAAATTAGTAAGTCTGAGTAGTAAGTTTTCACAGCATGCCCATTAATGCCAGGTTCTGGCGTGGTTCCTGGGAATGCGGCAGTAAACGAAGCAAAGTCCCTGGCCTCGTGAAGCAGACTTGCTCATGGGAGGAGACGGAACGTGAACAAATTAATATGTGCTATGTCAGGAGTGATGGATGCCATCGAAGCACAGGTGGTGACCCAGAGTCCAGAGTGCTGGGGAGGGGCCAGGGAGGTGGCGGTCCCCATTTTGGGGGAGAGTGATCATGGCTGGTTTTGATAAGGAGACATTCTGAGCAGAGATCTGAAGGGAGAGGAAAGGAGCAAGCCTTTGGATATGTGGCAGGAACCTTCCATAAGGAGATACGAGCAAAGGCAAAGACCTTGCGGTGGGAGTGTGCTGGACATTGGGGGACAGCAGCAGGAGGCTGGGGCGGTGAGGACCATGCATTCGTGATTCAGCAAAGGGTGGAGGGCAGCGTATGGGCTCTTGTAGGCCACTGAGAAGAGACTGGCTCTCTTCTGAGTGAATTAGCCCCAAGAGGCTCTGAGACTGCTAATGGCTATGGGGAGACTAGGCCACAGCGGGGCAAGGCCTGGAGGCAGGGGGAGAGGTTGGGGAGCCATTGCAACAACCCTGAGAGATGATGGAGGCTTGGATGGAAGACGATGGAAGTGGATGGCTTCTGGATATCTTTTGAAGGCAGAATCGACTGGATTTACTGATAGATGAGATGTGGGATGTGAGAGAGAAATGAATCTGGGTTTTTTTGACCTGAGCAGTGGGGTAGATAGGGGCTCTACTATCTGAGAGAGGGAAGATGGCGGGAGGAGTAGGCCCAGTAACTGTGTCTATTGCCGAGTGACAAACCATCCCAAGCTTAGTAGCTTCAAACATCGGTCATCATTAGTTCTCACAAACCTGTGGTTTGGACAGAGCTCGGTGGGGACTTAGTAGGTGCAGGTGGCGTGAGTTGGGGCACCCAGATGCTGGCTGGAACGCTCTGGGGTTCGTCAATCCCGTGTGGCCGGGCTGGGCTCTCGGCTGGGACCGTCAGCCAGAACTCCCGCACCTCACTTGTCCGTGTGGCTGGTGGTCTCCTCACAGCCTGGTGGATGAGATCCAAGGGTGAGCCTTCCAAAAACAAGGTGAAAGTGCATGACGTTTTTTATGCCCTAGCCTGGGGAGTCTCAGAGCCCATTTCTCCTGTTCTCTATTGCTTGAGGGAGTCACAAAGACCAGTCTAGTTTCAAGGGGAGGGGTCAACATCACATAGTAGAAGAGCGTATGGGCTGGGAGATATTGTGGTTCTCTCTTCAGAAAATACAATCTGCCACCTGAGGGAGGAAGGTCTGTAAAGTGTGCGTGGGGCTGTTGAGCAGGCAGGTGGATGTATGCGTCAAGGGAGCTAGGGTCGGGGAGATGACATTTGGAGGCTTTAGGATATTGCTCCTATTTGAAGCCACCTGGAACAAATAGGAAGAGGGGGAAGGAGATTCTGAAGCATTGCATTATTTATTGTGGGAGATAGTTCATGGATACCGTGCCCTAGAACTCACTCCTCCTGTGCACATAGAATTCAGTTCAGTTTCTGCCTCTGCATTTTTTCTCTTGCTCCCAGTGCTCTTGGTGGGGAGCCCATGATTAGATCTAACAAGCCCCCTTTGTCTTCCGGAAGCTGACCTCTCCGCTGTGCTTGGAGTGCCCTCCGGCTTTCCCTGAATAACAATAGCCGAAAGTATTCAGATTTTTAAAAAACCTAAAAACCTTCCAAAGGTCAATATTGAGAAATAAAGAAATGAATTATTCTATTGTTAGGCAGCTGCACGTCAGGGTAAGAGAGAACAAGAAATCATGGTGGGTAAAGTATTCACTAAAGGTTAAAAATAAGAGAAAGGAAGGGAAAGAAATAAGAAAGCCACTTTTCATTCTTAAGAGGTCTGATAAAGCTTAGAACCAAGGCTTTAGTTAAGATCTTTATTTTATGAGCAGACTAAATGCCAGGCTGTCAAAAAGGGTAAAACATAAACTTAGTATGGTACATAAAAGCTTTCAAACTCTGACCCTTTCCTTTCCAACCTCGTCATATCTCATTATATTCTGGTCACTCTGCTCCAAAATCCCCTAAACATGCTACACCTGTTGGCCTCTCCATGGTTTTGTTCCCCTTTTGATTCCGGGCAAACTCCTACTCATCCTTCAAAGCCCTTTTTTGACTCCTGGCGAACTCCTACTCATCCTTCAAAGCCCTTTTTTGACTCCTGGCAAACTCCTACTCATCCTTCAAAGCCCCTTTTTGACTCCTGGCGAACTCCTACTCATCCTTCAAAGCCCCTTTTTGACTCCTGGCGAACTCCTACTCATCCTTCAAAGCCCCTTTTTGACTCCTGGCGAACTCCTACTCATCCTTCAAAGCCCCTTTTTGACTCCTGGCGAACTCCTACTCATCCTTCAAAGCCCTTTTTTGACTCCTGGCGAACTCCTACTCATCCTTCAAAGCCCTTTTTTGACTCCTGGCGAACTCCTACTCATCCTTCAAAGCCCTTTTTTGACTCCTGGCGAACTCCTACTCATCCTTCAAAGCCCTTTTTTGACTCCTGGCGAACTCCTACTCATCCTTCAAAGCCCCTTTTTGACTCCTGGCAAACTCCTACTCATCCTTCAAAGCCCCTTTTTGACTCCTGGCGAACTCCTACTCATCCTTCAAATGCATCTGCTCTACAAAGCGGGTGGTTGCAGTCACTCTTTTCAGTGCTTTTTGTATTCCTGTATGGTTTATCATGAGCTGACAGCCAGTTCCTTAAGGGCAGAAACCCCAGGTGCTTTTTCGGCAGCCCCAACACCCAGCAATGCCGGGCACAGCATAGGTAATCACTACATTTTTTCCTGTCTTTGGAATGGATATACTAAAACTTTAACAATGCTCTTTGGTGTAGATTTAGTTTCCACTCCCATTTCCTGGATCTTGCTTCTAGACTTGCCTGAGTGGTTGATCAGGCAGGACTGATTTCCACCGTGGAGAAGGAAGGAAGCCCCACCGCCTGGACAGGAGGACAGCGTTGTCCCCAAACCCCCGGGGTTTGGTTTCTGCCCTCTTCACAAATGGAGGTTAGGGAGCCCCACGTACTCACCAATTTCCAGGCTCTTACCCTGAACTCCTAGAGCACAATGTCTCTGGACTTTCTGTTTGTAAAACCTGAACGGTCAGAAATCAATGGGCTTACCAGATCATTTTGATTACCTAAACGCACTAGCTATTGAAGCCGGGTCCTAATTTAGTTTCTGAAGCTTGAAGGAAAAGAGCAGAGGGATGCAGACTGTAGTCGTTTGTGAAAGCGACAGGGCTGTTAGAACAAGGGAGCTGGTCTTTAGGGAAGCTTTGTTGTAGCATAAGGGGTAATAGCACAAGTCCTTGCATGTCTGTTGCAGATGATTACTTCCAGGACTTACAGACACTCGATCTGGGACTGACAGGCAGAAGGACCAGTCTTGATGTACTGTGCTGGGGTGGGCAGTCATGTGCTGGCTGGATTCCCTGCTGGCGTTCATGTTCATCTTCCTCGTTACTCCTCGGTAGCATCTTGAACTGAAATACACACGATGGGGTCTGTAGGCCTGAGCAGGGGTGGGTCGGGAGAGTGTCTGAGATCCAGGAGATGAATGGGTGGGGCTGTGGGTGCCTCAACGTGCTGTGGTAGGAAGAGTGGTCACCAGCAGGCTGGATGCTGGGTTCTTCTGTGAGTTTTCTCTCCCCAGTGTCCTGGGAGTGTCTCTGTCTCCAAAGAGACACCGCATTTGACTTCTGACCTAGAAAATAAAGCATGCTTACCTTTCTACTGCTATGGAGACCTTTTTGAAGCAAGGAGTGCATTCCTCACACCTCCCCGTGCCTCCCTGTGACAGCTCACTGTTTTTTATTTTTGAGACAGAGAGAGACAGACCATGAGCAGGGGAGGGGCAGAGAGAGAGGGAGACACAGAATCCGAAGCAGGCTCCGGGCTCCGAGCTGTTAGCACAGAGCCCGACGCGGGGCTTGAACTCACAGACTGAGAGATCATGACCTGAGCTGAAGTCGGACGCCCTACTGACTGAGCCACCCAGGCGCCCCACACTGTATTTAAAAAAAAAAAAAAATGTTTATTTATTTTTCATAGAAAGAAAGAGAGCGAGCACAAGTGAGGGAGACAGAGGATCCAAAGCAGGCTCTATGCTGACAGCTGAGATCCCAATACCAGGCTCGGACCCACGACCCATGAGATCATGACCTGAGCCGAAGAAGTCAGACGCTTAACTGACTGAGCCACCCAGGTGCCCCAGTTCGCGGTCTTTCTTTTCCCCTTCGGCCTTTTCCTCAAACACGGGCAAAAGATGTTGGGGGGTGGGGGGAGGAAGTGAACCTGAAATCAGGCTAAAAGCATACAGTCCAGTGCCTACCCAGTCTTCGTGTTTTCTCCCTTCTTTCTCTTGTATTCGTTATCTAGCTGTGCAAAAATACATCCCGGACGGTAGCTGTTTGAAACAACAAATAAGCGATCACATAGTTTCCAAGGCTTAGGAACCTAGGCGTGGCCTGTGGTGTGTCCGTTTGTCGACCAGGGCTACAGTCATCCGAAGGCTTGACCGGGGTGGGAGACCGCTTCCAAAAAGTCTCACTGACATGCGGTTGGCTTGCTATGTGGGCCTCTCTGAGGACTGCTCGAGTGTCCTTATGGCATGATAGCTGGCTGTCGTCAGAGCAAGTGACCAGAGACAGAGAGTGAGTGGGGCAGGGCACAGAGGAAGAGGGAGAGAGAGAGAGCAAGAGGGGAGGGGAGGAAGGACGTCACTGTGCCTTTTGCAACCTGCTCCCTGAAATCCCCTGCCGTTTTTGCCTGATCCTATTCCTCGGAAGCAAGTAACCGCATCCTGCCCCCACCCAAGAGCCAGGCAGTCAACCCTCCGTCTTGTGAAGGGAGGAGTCTCAAAGATTTCCCGGAAATATTTTCACTACCACAGCCCTCTGTCCGAGTCCCTCCACGCCCCCCCCCCCCCCACCATGTTTCTGCATCTTTCCACTTTGGTCCTTGTCTCGTAAGTCAGCGAATCCGCATGCCTCCAAGTCAGCTGTCTCATAAGTTAACTCATTCTAGGGGAAGTGTAAGCTTCCTGTAGATTCTCTCAGGCCCAGGAATCCTGATACCATTTTCTTTTTGTTTTTTTCTTATAACTCCATGTCTCTTCTGCGGCACACCGAAATATATTGATGCGACTAATTCGCATGAAAGTGTAGGGGGCTTGTCAGCTCACTGGTCCAAGTGGCTTCCCATTTTTAAAAGGGACAAGGCGAATTCTCGCTTTAGGAAGTGCCTCTTAACCTAACGGAGAGACTCTGCTGGTAGCGGTTAAGTGTGGCGTGTGTCTGGGCAGAGCTAGGCTCGTCCCACAATGTCGCAAGGCGATTCTGCTGGAGGGAGGCATGAACACGTAGGAGGAAGGCCTTCCTCAGACCTGCTGGCCAAAGTGCTCTCTCTCTTTGTTCTTTCTGTTTCTCTCTCTGTCTCCTGTCTCCCCCTCCCCCGTGTGTGTGTGTGTGTGTGTGTGTGTGTGTGTGCATCTTTGTGGCTTAAACTGGCATTTCAACCCCCCCCCCTTTGCACTGTTTGCACCTCTTCCGATTCTTAGTAGCTCTTTTCTCTTTTTCTCTCTCTAACTTCCTACCCACGCCTACCCCAGATGTTATTATTAGCAGGCTTTGTTCCATAACAGACTTGTATTATTAGCAGACTTGTTTCATTCAAAGAAAAAGGAAACGAAACTTCTGCGCCTCTGCCTAATGTAGCAGCAGACTTTAGTTTAAATACGTTGTATTTCATTTCTAACTGGGTATATATAACAGAAAAGTGTTTCTTAAATAAAACTTGTTTTCCCGATTCTGAAAGCAATACGTATTAATTCCAAAGAATTTGGATTTTATATAGAGAGGCACAAAGGAGAAGTTTATAGTTGTCAGTTACTCTGTGATCAGAGATAACTGAGGTTAACATTATGATGTATGTCCTTTAGCCTTTTACATACATGAACCCACACACACACTTTGGGGATATGCTGTATATACTGTTTCATAATATATTTACTTTTTTCACATTAATATGTTAGGGTGAACATTTTCCCATGCTAGTATTTTTCTATAAAATATTTTATTAATTTATTTATTTTAAAATGTTTATTTAGGGGCACCTGGGTGGTTCAGTCGGTTAAGCGTCCGACTTCGGCTCAGGTCATGATCTCGTGTTTCGTGGGTTCGAGCCCCGCGTCGGGCTCTGTGCTGACAGCTTGGAGTCTGGAGCCTGGAGCCTGCTTGGGATTCTCTCTTTCCCTCTCTCTCTGCCCCTCCCCTGCTCACGCTCTGTCTCTCTCTCAAAAATAAATAAACATTAAAAAAAATGTTTAATGTTTATTTATTTTGGGAGAGAGAGAGATAGAGATAGAGAGAGAGAGAGAGAGAGAGAGAGAACATGAATGGGGAATAGAGAGAAGGAAAGAGAGAATCCCAAGCAGGCTGACAGCACATAGCCCGATGCAGGACTTGATCCCACAAACTGTGAGACCATGACCTGAGCCACAATCAAGAGTCTGACCTTTAACCAATGGAGCCACCCAGGTGCCCCACTATAAAAATATTTTTAAGTACTACATAGTACTCTACTATATGACTACATAAAACTTTATTTAATCTATTATTTTTGGACATTTAAGATACCTTGCCCCTCCCCTATGCACACTTTTTTTTTTTTTTTTTTTTTTGCCTATTAACAATAATACTGTGGGGGCGCCTGGGTGGTGCAGTCGGTTAAGTGTCCGACTTCAGCCAGGTCACGATCTCGCCGTCTGTGAGTTCGAGCCCCGCGTCGGGCTCTGGGCTGATGGCTCGGAGCCTGGAGCCTGTTTCCGATTCTGTGTCTCCCTCTCTCTCTGCCCCTCCCCCGTTCATGCTCTGTCTCTCTCTGTCCCAAAAATAAATAAACCTTGAAAAAAACAAAACAAAACAAAAAACAATAATACTGTGTTGAACCTGCTGGCATTTAACTTTTATCCACATCCATGATTATTTCCTTAGCATAATTCCTAAAATTCCTCGTAATTCCTAAACAGTCGGATTAAATGGATGCACATTGTAAGTTCCTGGTACCAAATTCACTTCTAATGGAGCCAAATTAACTTCTAGAAGGGTTATGCTAATTTCCACTCTTGTCAACAATGTATGAGAATGCTGTTTTTCTACGCTGTAGACAATATCGACTATAGTCCATTTTTTTGTCTGTCAATTTTTAGTTTGATTCTATTGTGATCAGAAAAATATACTTTGTATGAATTCAATTCTTTAAAACTTATTGAGATTTGTTTTACAGGTTAGAATGCTATCTTGGTGAATGTTCCACGTATGCTTGAAAATAATGTGTATTCTTCTCTTTTTAGATGGCGCGTTCTATATCAATCGGGTCAAGTTGGTTGGTAGTGTTGTTGAAATCTTCTACATCTTTGCTGATTTTCCTGTCTACTTGTTCTAGCAATTACTAAGAGAAAAATGTTGGAATCTCCTATAAATCTGCATTTGTCAATTTTTTCTTTCTTTTTTTTTTTACAATTAAAAAAAAAGTTTATTGTTTATTTTTGAGAGAATGAACATGAGCAGGGAAGGGGCAGAGAGAGAGAGGGAGATACAGAATCTGAAGCAGGCTCCAGGCTCGGAGCTGTCAGCACAGAGCCCAATGCGGGGCTCACACCCGTGAGCTGTAAGATCATGACCTGAACTGAAGTCAGACGCTTAACTGACTGGGCCACCCGGCTGCCCCTACTTATTCTTTTTATCAGCTTTTGCTTTCTGTGTTTTGAAAGCTGTATTATTATGGGCCACTGTATTGGCTTTCTTATAGCTTCTTGAAGCACTGATCCACGTATCATAATAGAACATCTTCTTTTTTTCCAGTTTTACGGACAAATATTTGACCTATATCACTGTATGTGTTTAAGGTGGATAGCATGATTGTTTAATGTACATATACTGTGAAATGATTACCACGACAGGTTTAGTCAGCATCCGTTACCTCATGTGGATACGATAGCAAGGAAATAACAAAAATGTCTCCTTGTGATGAGAACTCTCAGGATCTACTCTCTTAACAACTTTCCTTTACATCAATCAGTAATGTTACCTATAGTTACCGTGTTGTACATTATATCCCTAGGGCTTACTTATCTTGTAACTGGAAGTTTGTACCTTTTGACCACCTTTTCTCAATTCTTCCTCCCCCGTACACCTTAACATTCATATTTATCCCTGATAATATTCTTTGTCCTGAAGTCTATTCTGTCTGCTATAAATAGAAACTCTGGAGCGTTTAAAATTAGTGTTGTCTATACACCATAGATTTTCCCAGCCTTTTACTTTTATTTTAATCCATCTAGGCCTATTTATGACCTGAGCCAAAGTTGGACGCTTAACTGACTGAGCCACTCAGGCGCCTCTATTTTTTACAATTATTTATTTATTTATTTATTTAAAAAAATTTTTTTTTTTTAAATTTTTTTTTTCAACGTTTATTTATTTTTGGGACAGAGAGAGACAGAGCATGAATGGGGGAGGGGCAGAGAGAGAGGGAGACACAGAATTGGAAACAGGCTTCAGGCTCTGAGCCATCAGCCCAGAGCCCGACGCGGGGCTCGAACTCACGGACCGCGAGATCGTGACCTGGCTGAAGTCGGACGCTTAACTGACTGCGCCACCCAGGCGCCCCTATTTTTTACAATTTTTTAAAAAGTTTATTTATGTATTTTGGGAGAGAGAGCATGGGGGAGGGAAGAGAGAGAGATGGAGAGAGAGAGCCTGACATGGGGCTTGAACTCATGAACACTGAGATCGTCACCTGAACCAAAATCAAGAATTGGACACTCAACTGATTGAGCCTCCCAGGTGCCCCTCAGTAAATCTTATTTACAAAAAAAGGCAGCAGGCACGATTTGACCTGTGGGCTATAGATTGTGAACTCTGCTTTAAATAATAAAAAATTATATATTAAGGAACAGAATGTTTTTAAAACATTGAGCCCGTATTACCATATCTGTTACTCTTCTCCACTCCTCCCTTTATTGAGAATGTGAATTTCATTTGACATCATTTTCCTTCTGGCTGAAGAAATTTAACATTTCTTACAGACCTGGTATGCCTCAATACATCATTTCAGCTTTTGCTTGTTTGAAAAATCTTTATTTTGCTTTTGTTGTTGAAAGACATTTTTGCTTGAAATAGAATTCTAGGTTGACAGGTTTTTTCCTTTCACTACTGTAAAGATATATCTGCATTGTCTTTTGGCTTCCATAGTTTTGGTCAAGCAGTAGCTATAATTATTATCATTTCTACCTTATATAAGTCATTTTTTTCCTGGCTGCCTTGATAATTTCTCTCTTTATCTTTGAGTGTTCGGTAGTTTGATTATGACGTGGCAGGTGTGTGTGTGTGTGTGTGTGTGTGTGTGTGTGTGTTGGGCCTGTTTGGGGTTCTCTAAACTTCTTGGATCTGTGATTTTTCATCACAGAAAAAATTCTTGGGCATTATATCTTCATTCCCTCATCAAACATGTATGGGATGTCTCCTGTGTGACATGAAGGGACAAAGATGAATAGCCAACAAAGGTTGGTAACACCCACCCCTCCCCATATCTCTCTCCTTCCTCTCTCTTGACCAACACACAAGAAGAATTGAAAGAATCAGTTGCCAACACTTCACCCACTCATCTAAGAATAGAAGCTTTCGGCTTTGGGCCTGGGCCGCCATGAAGGTCAAGACTGCTCGTGGATTTCAAAGCTCCTTTGGCTACAGGTAATGCTTTCCTGCCTCTACTTCCTTCTCTCTTCAGAACGCTTCTTGCTTTGGAAGTCCAAATGACAGGGTGATGGATGAATCACTTTGTGGTCCCAGGCCTGGAACTGAGCCGTTCAGCCACTTCCTAGGATTCTAGAAGGTTGTGATTCTAGGAGGCTTATGAGGTTCCTTTTCTCTGTCTTCTATATTCCAAAGTCCCAAGAAATAAGTTTGGTGGTATTTGATTTGCTAAAAATCATATAAATTGAAGTTTTCTCATTCCAGTTTTTCTCTAGAATATCAGGGTTGTGTTTTTTGCTTTTTTTTTTTTTGTTTGTTTGTTTTTGAGAGAGAGAGAACGAGCAAGGGAAGGGTGGGGGGGAGGGAGAGAATCTCAAGCAGGTTTCACACCTAGTGGGATCTCACAAAAATCAAGAGCCCGAATCAAGAGCTGGACACTAAACCAACTAAGCCACCCAGGTGCCCCTGGAATATAGTTTTCAAAGTGAGAATCAATGGGTGCCCAGGACAGTTCTAGTTCACACCTGTTGTCTAAGAGTAATTATTAATTGCACCCCCATTCACTCACAAAAGGGCTTATTAGACAAAAAGCTATCTGGTCATCTGAAGTGAAGAGACTTCAAATTCAGTTTTGTTACAGCTTAATTCATTTTCTCATCTGTTCAGTGAGTCCAACAGCACTTCTCATAAATGTTAGGAAGGCAGGGGAAAGGTGAGAAGGAAATGCTTTGAACTTGCTAGAACAAAGTCACTCTAGAAATACAAGGTGGTTCATTATTCTTATTATGATTTTTATTATGCCTGCTGGCTTGTAACAGATGTGCTCAGATTTAGGCAATAGCTAAAACTTTAGGTGGGGATCGTAATTTTGTACATTTAGTTATATATTCTTATGAATTTATGTTTTTTTTTTTTTTTTTTTTTTTTTTTTTTTTTTTTTGGGGACAGAGAGAGACAGAGCATGAACGGGGGTGGGGCAGAGAGAGAGGGAGACACAGAATCGGAAACAGGCTCCAGGCTCCGAGCCATCAGCCCAGAGCCTGACGCGGGGCTCGAACTCACGGACCGCGAGATCGTGACCTGGCTGAAGTCGGACACTTAACCGACTGCGCCACCCAGGCGCCCCTTTTTTACGTTTTTTTTTTTTTATGTGTTTTTTTTTTTGAGATGCCTTCTGTGTTTCTGAAGATCTTAAATTGTCTTTCCCTCTCTCCCACTTTTTTCTCCCCTAAACTCCCTACGTCCCAACCTCTCTGCACCTCTCCTCCAAAAGCAGTGGACTGCTTTTGTGATGTGGGCGTTGGGGTATCTATTAGGGGCCATGCCCCGGGGCAACAGGATGGGGTCCAGCAGCTCTCCACTGTCTAGACCAGGGTCGGCCAACTTTTTCTACCAAGGGCCAGAGAGTAACTACTTTAGACTTGGCACGCCACGTGGCCTCTGTTGCTACTACTCAATTCGGCCTTTGTAGCACAAAAGCAACCATAGACAACAGTTAACAAATGAGGGCGTTTGTGTTTCAATAAAACTTTATTTACAAAAAGGCCCTTGGGTCATAGTTTGCTGGCGTTCTAGTCTAGAGGGCTGTTTGAGGGCCCTGATTTAACGTGGGCCTTCCTCTCAATAAGCCATTCTAAACCAGGTGTAGGACACATGTTCACACTTAAAGGAGGCCTCAGGGATTCCTTCCTCAGAGGCTAAATAATAACTCCCTTCCCTTCCTTCTTTTGATAAAATGGGGCTTTCTTAGGATGGTGATGGGTCGGTCTAGATTTATTCATTATCCAACAATTAAGGAAATTAAGATCCGAAGCATTGACCGGTCCACTGACAGTCACTAGGAAAAACAAAATCTACGGGACTGGTTTACAAGGCCATGCCCAGCACTTGCAGTGGGCAGAAAACCCCACTGTGCAGGCCTCCTGTCGCCTGTCCCGTTCACTTTCACACAGCTGCCCACCTCATTTCCATAGTTCCCTCCTTGGGGGAAAAAAGAAAAACGTCTCTGTTTTTATGTGGGTGGGTGGTCCTGCAAGAGCCACTCGAGGGAGGCGGAAGGGTGGCGTCGGAGATCCAGTAATTGGAGGTAAATATTGCAACTCTTCGAGAATGAGTGGGAGCTGACAGCAAAGTTTAGCTCAAACTCGGCTCCCTCTGCTCCTAGTTACGGTGCTGACCTTAGGATGGCTTTGCCAGTCGATGCACGAAGCCTCCCGAGACAACAACCCCAATGGGGTCACGTGGTATCATCGTTGCGTTAAGCGTCACTGACAAGGTGGTGGCTAGGGCAGAGTAAATGGCCCTTATGTCCACTAGACTCAGAGGCTGAAAGGTCAGTGAGCACTCATTGATTCTGTGGTAATGAAGCTACGGATCTTCTTTACAGGTTGTGGGTTTCCCTCGGAGGGCTGGTACTGAGGGCCGTAGCAAGAGGTGGCCGTGGGCAGCAGGACCTTTGAGAGCAGCTCTTCTTGGAGGAATCCTCACGGTTGCCTGTGATCGAGCCGTTCCGAGTTACCGAAAGCAGTACATTCCAAGTTCTCAGTTTACAGGCGTGTTAGGAGCCAAAGGTTGCCAAGAAGTCAGGTGTTTGGGACCTGGAAGGTACTCTCATAGAAACAGTGTCGTGCATTGTGCTGAGGTGGTCGCCAGCTTGCTTACACCTATGTAACCCATAGTGAACTGGTCTGTTAATACTGCCAAACCTGCCCAGTGTGTAATAGGGAGCATTGGGGGACCAGCAGATACTGGTGGGATCACATCCATCCCAGCCCCCCCGGGAGCATCAGAAGCTCCCTCCCTTCTTGCCCCGCCCACCGTTGCAGAGACTAGCTGTGGGTTTCAAGCCCTGAGAGGCTCAATGGTCGGAGGCGGTGGGGGAGTGGGGGAGGAAAGGCTGTTTCTGGGCCCCAGGGAAGCAGGTTGGGCAGCTGGAGGACAATGGTCCTCCTGCCCAGGAGCCACTAGGCTGTATCCAGTTCTCAGCGGACTCCCTTATGTTATTAAATATATTAATGTTTATTGGTTTTCTTAATCCAGCAGTAATGAGAATTCATTTTAGAAAACTTAGAAAATGTAGATAAGCAGAAGGAAGGAAATTTAAATATTCCATATTGTCATCAATTTAGTATGGAGACTTCCAGTGTTTTTCTATAAATGTATATATATATTTCTATTTCTATATTAATAATATGGAATATTATTATAATATTATTCAGTATGGAGACTTCCAGTGTTTTTCTATAAATGTGTATATACATATTTCTATTTCTATATTAATAATATGGAATATTATTATAATATTATTCAGTATGGAGACTTCCAGTGTTTTTCTATAAATGTGTATATATATATTTATATTTATATAAATACACATATATGTATATATTCTTATACTTTGGATAATATTTATAACTTGCTCATCATTTAACAATATATCGTGAATATTGTTCATGTCATTGAATATTTTCCTGCAGCATTTCAAAGTGGATGGACATACCATCATGTATTTAACCAACTTTCTACCGTTGGACTATTAGGCTTTTCTATCAAAGACAACCCCGTGATGAGGCCCTTGGCATTGTGATTGTCACATGGGTCCGCTAGATTTTCCTTTGGATAATTCTAAAAGGGGACAAAGGGAACGTGTGAGTTAAGATGTTTAATAACTTATTATCAACATACCTTCTATCCCCAGTTTGGGAGAAACTTACCTTCACCTTTCTAACACTTGATATTTAAAAATTTAGGGGCGCCTGGGTGGCGCAGTCGGTTGAGCGTCTGACTTCAGCCAGGTCACAATCTCACGGTCCGTGAGTTCGAGCCCCGCGTCGGGCTCTGGGCTGATGGCTCGGAGCCCGGAGCCTGTTTCCGATTCTGTGTCTCCCTCTCTCTCTGCCCCTCCCCCGTTCATGCTCTGTCTCTCTCTGTCCCAAAAATAAATAAAAAAAAACGTTGAAAAAAAAATAAAATAAAAATTTAAACCCCCCTTGCTAAATTGACGAACAGAAGAAAGTCGTATTGGGTTTGGTTGCATTTTTTTGTTTGTTTTTTGAGTATTGGTGAGGTTGTACATGACGACGTGTTTATGAGCCCTTTTGTGAATTGACTCCTTTCCTCTTTACACCATGACATTGGTGTTTTGGGATTGTTCCAGCCCTTTGGAACAGGAGGAAAGGATCCGGGGTTTTATTAGTCTTTGAAATGTAAACATGCACAAACCCTCCCAGGGTAGTTAATTACCTCCCAAGTCTTGCTCTCATTCCCTCAGCCTCTGACCCAGGCTGCCCCGATGTTCAGAATCACCAACAGATTCACACCCACAAGACCGAGTGCAAACCTTACCAGTTTGGAACTGTGATCTTTTAAATAATAGGAATGGAGAATGAACTCGGATCAATAAAACAGGGACTCATGAAAGGCCTTCCAGGCAAGAAATAGCCATCTGCTCTGAACAGACATTTGGGTTGTTTCCAGTTTTTTGTTGTGGCAAATAAACTTGCTATAAACGCTCAGGTATCTGGTGGGCACATACACCTATTTTGCTTGGGGTATTTACGTAGGACTGATGGGTCAGAGGGCTGGTCTATATTTAGCTTTAGTAGCTAATGTTAAACCGTTTCCAGACAAAACAAAACAAAACAGAAAAACACCCGAACTTACACTCCAATCAAACGGTGGGTGAGAATTTTACATGCTTTAAAGTTTTACTGACTTTTGATATTTTCAGATTTCTAACCTTATTTATAAGGCTTCATATTTCTTTTAATAAGCTCATATGGTGTCACATGTAATTTATATTTTTACTTTGTTCATTTTCCTTCTTTTTATTTTTTTTAAAGTTTATTTTTGAGACAGAGCGCGCACACACACATACACACACACACACACACACACACACACACACACACATATGCGTGAGTGGGGGAGGGGCAGAGAGCGAGGGAGACACAGAATCCGAAGCAGGCTCCAGGCTCTGAGCTGTCAGCACAGAGTCTGATGCGGGGCTTGAATCCATGAGCCGTGAGATCATGACCTGACCCAAAGTCGGATGCTTAACCGACTGAGCCACCCAGGTGCCCCTACTTTGTCCATTTTCATTTAGTTCACTTTTAACGTAGATTTATAATCTCTCTGATCTACGGAGACAACATTTTGTAGAACCACCCTACTGTCAAGATTTTATACAACATTTTCTAATAAAAAATTCTGTGTATATTCCCTTTACGATAATTTGCTCCCCTTTTATGTACTATCTATAAATCAAGACTGACTTGGGCTCATATCCTGGCCACACAACTAATTGGCTGTGTGACCCTGGGCAAGTTACTTAATCTCTCAGAACTTTGGGTTCCCCACCTGTGGAGTAGGAGTAATAAAACCCGTCTCTTAGGCTTGTTGGGATGATAAACGAGATAGCATATGTAAAGTGTTTAACATGTAATATATACTCAGTAAATATTAGTTTCCTTCTGTGCTGGAGGCAAAGACATCAGGTGCCTCTTAAGGACTCTTGCCTCATTGGTTCACAAAGCTATTAAAAATAGGCATGGCCAAGGGGCGCCTGGGTGGCGCAGTCAGTTAAGCGTCCGACTTCAGCCAGGTCACGATCTCGCGGTCCATGAGTTCGAGCCCCGCGTCAGGCTCTGGGCTGATGGCTCAGAGCCTGGAGCCTGTTTCCGATTCTGTGTCTCCCTCTCTCTCTGCCCCTCCCCCGTTCATGCTCTGTCTCTCTCTGTCCCAAAAAATAAATAAAAAACCTTGAAAAAAAATTAAAAAAAAAATAGGCATGGCCTTACTTAGCTTCCAACTGTACCTAGCTGGTTGGCAAGAAACCCAAACCATTAAGCATTGCCTTGACTTCACTGCACTCTTGCTTTACGCTGCACCCCAGACGAATCTAAACCCCCTGTGCGACGTTTCTGATCTTGCTTCAGGACAGGAATAACTCGATATAAAACCCGATCTTTTGATGCTCAGAAAGTCATCGGACAAAATAGTGATCTTGCAGCCGTGATTGTGAGAGACTTCCACAGATTTGTGGGTTGGAATACTCTCTCTCTCTCTTTTTTTTTGCCACATTTTGTGCACATTCCTTCAGCGCTTGACATTTACATCTATCTTCTAGAGGGGAGGGCGGCTGGCTCCCCAGTTTAGCTAGAACGTTGCCGAGTAGATTGGAAGAGGGGGCCACTCTATATTCTGGAGCCAACTTCATGCCCACTGACTGGAGATCCATCCATCTCTGTGCTGGCTCCCAATCCACTTGACCCCTGATCCTACTTATTTGCAAACACTTTAAAAATGGACGGCTATGCAATGGAGGATGAAAAATTCAGGATGCTCAAAAATGCTGATGACTGCCAGAAAAAGGGCAGCTTATCTGATGATAGGCGCCTTGGAAATGCTCAACACTTCCCTTCTTGTGTTGAGCCCTCCCTCCCAGCAGTGCAGGCTAAGAGGGACCGACATCAAGAAGGTGCCGGCTTGCTTAGTAAGAAGTCATTGTCCATCAAGGGTTCAAATACAGACTCAATAGAAAAAAGGAACCCTTTTTCTTCCCAAGGTTGAGCACTGTGCCATTTGGAACAAGGAATCCCAGTGGAGAGAAGGATTTAGTTTCTTTCTGGAAGCCATTTAGGAACATCCAGTACTGTAACTGAAGCCCATTAAATAGTCCCGGATAAGACACATCCTTCTTAGTCTCTTTGGAAGGCATTCCTGGTCTCTGCCATCATGGCCGTCACTTGAGTTTCCAACCCCCTTCTCTCCCCTGAGCTATGGTGTCAGGTCTCTCGTGGCCCCAATCCAGTACTCGTTGGGGCGCTCGTGAAAAATCCCAAGATGAATTAATCATCTTACTTCCCCTGCTGGGATTCCTCCTCGTTTCTCTTATTTCCGTGAATGGTACCACCATTTTCTTGGGCAATTCTTCCCACCCTGCTCAAAAACAGGTGTGATTTATTGCTTTAGGTGAAGTGCTTCTGTCACGGTACCTGCAGGTGAAGCTCCAATATGCATTCATTTCTTCTTTCACAGCAACAGGATTTTCACCAGGATTGTCCAGGATCAAGACTCCATTTTTATCTATCTATCTATCTATTCATTTATTTGTGACCAGCAGTGAAGGGGCAGAGAGAGAGGGGGGCAGAAGATCTGAAGCAGGCTCTGTGCTGACAGCAGAGAGCCCGAGGTGGGGCTCGAACCCATGAACCGTGAGATCACGCCCTGACCCGAAATCAGATGTTTAACTGACGGCGCCAGCCAGGCGCCCCTCGAGTTTCATTTAGATTCCTTTGGCCCTGGGTGTGGACATACTAAGGTGTGGCCAAAGGGCTGTGCAACGTCGAGGTCACATCCTTAAAGGGAAGGAGAGTGATTTCCTTCTACCCCTTTGTCCATCCTGCTGCCTAGACTATGGAGGGGGTGGAGCAGGCCAGCTGGGAGAACGCCAGGAAGGACACCACCTTAAGGATGACCGAGTGACTGGAAAGGAGAAACCTGGTCTTAGACACAGGAGGCTGCCGTACAAGCCTTGGGCTCTCACATGTGCAAACTATTACGGGAGAGAGAAATCAATGTCTGCTTTAAGTCCCGATTGTTTTTGGTCTCTGTTAGAACGCTTGAAATGCATCCCAATGAAAACAGCCACCAGCGAGGCCCCGTTGCCCCCACGCTCTGCCTCAGAGCTCAGTCAACTCCTAAGATCCGGCTGATTCGAAGGCAGGATTTGGATGCTAACAACAGTGGCGGCTGGGGGAGCTTTGATAGGAAGTCCCCCCGTGTTAGAAATACAGAGGCTCAAAGTCTCCACATCGTCTTTACTTCTCCTTCTGTCTTCTATAGTCACCCGGACCCCGAATCTTTCCTCTTCTGATGTCACTCTTACGCTCCCTGCTCCTCCCTGTCTCCAGTTCTCCAGGGCTTTGGGTTTGGGTGACATTAGCGGCTTCCTAGAATTTTTCTCTTTCTTCTTTCTGTGTTCCCTCTCCTTTCTCTCTCTCTATTTTTTTTTTCAACGTTTATTTATTTTTGGGACAGAGAGAGACAGAGCATGAACGGGGGAGGGGCAGAGAGAGAGGGAGACACAGAATCGGAAACAGGCTCCAGGCTCCGAGCCATCAGCCCAGAGCCCGACGCGGGGCTCGAACTCACGGACCGCGAGATCGTGACCTGGCTGAAGTCGGACGCTTAACCGACTGCGCCACCCAGGCGCCCCTCTCTCTCTCTCTTTTTAAAATGTGTATTTATTTATTTTAAGAGAGAGAGAGAGATGGAGAGAGATCAGGGGAGGGGCAGAGAGAGAGAGAGAGAGAGAGAGTGAGAGAATCCCAAGCAGGCTCCACGCTGTCAGCACAGAGGCCGACGTCCCCTTTCTATATTTTGACACTAGATTAATCTTTGTAAAATACTTGATCCAGTATTTTGATTTCCCTCCATAGATGTCTAATGACCCCTGTATTATTTATAAGCTTCTCTGACCTCATCTGCCATCTGCCTTAAGTGAACTTTCCTCACCTCCTGGGTTAATGACCACCGTCCTCAGAAACCTGTTTGCTCCGTTTCTTCATGACTTTGCTCATAGGGCCTCCTGACTGGGGTGCCTTTTCCTTTTGCTCTTCCTCTCCAAAGGTGGCTCAGTCCCCACAGGGAGGAGGCCGAGCCCTGCTCCCTCTGACCTCTGCTTTGTCTGAAGTTCCCATTCCACCTGCAGCTGGTCGTTTAATTATTCTTGGTATGATGTGTCTCTTGCGAATTCCCCTAGTTCTCAGAGCTGTCAGAACTTTGGGGTTGCCGATGATTCAGAGGTTTTTTTTTTTTTACTCCAACCAGATTATAAACTCAAACAGTCTTAATCCGACCCCCTTTCTTCCAAGGTGCCCTCCCCCCACCACTGCTTTGATCGTATTAGAATAAACCGCAAGGTGAAAGTCCACTGGGGGCGATCGAGTTGCCACAGCACTTATCCACTCTGAATGTTTTACGCCTTCACTTTCAGGCCATCTTAGGGCCCCCCTGTGCCCTTTGAAGTAAATCACAACCCTCGCTTCCTGTTTGGAGTTGGGAGGAAAACAGTGCCGTGACGGCTCCCCGTACATAAAGTGAGTAGGTGAGCACCCCGGCCAAGATCACAGGCTCCTGAGTTTCGCCCTTGAGTTGAATCAACAGATGACGGTCTATCCCTGGTCTCCCTGTGTCAGAAACGGAATCCCTCTGTCAGAAGCAGCAGGACAGGAAAGGCCACAGAGGCCATCTGGGCGATTTAACCGTGTAAGGGTGGCTTTCTTTCTCTAGAAGAGCCTGGCTAAACTCAGGGACGACTTCTAATTCCAACACAGTGGCAACACAGCGGGAGCATAATAAATGCTTACTGGCTGTCTGCCCACTGAAAGAATGCCTCCCGGTACCCTTAGCGGTGGGCTGGAGCTCTGATCTCAGGGACGAAATCACCCACAACTTTCTCTTTTCCTTGTCATACTTGCTTCCTGAAGCCTTTCTCCAATTTCTAGCCAGCCTGGCTTTCATTTCCTGACTCCTTTCTGGTTCTACCTGCTTTGTGTTTCGTGTGCTTGACTATAGCTACCATTTGGAGAGCAAGCTACTGCGGTACCCTCAAAAATAATAAGGCTTTCCTTATTTGCTGTGGTTTTTATTATTATTATTATTATTATAAAAACTTTGCTGTGGTATTATTATTATTATAAAAACTTTGCTGTGGTTTTTATTATTATTATTATTATTATTATTTTGCAAGAGGCAGTAGACTTCAAAGGTTTGGGCTAGCATTTAAAAGCAGGGTAGGGGCGCCTGGGTGGCTCAGTCAGTTAAGCGTCCAACTTTGGCTCAGGACATGATCTCACAGTCTGCGAGTTCGAGCCCCGTGTCCGGCTCTGTGCTGACCGCTCGGAGCCTGGAGCCTGCTTCGGATTCTGTGTCAACCCCTCTCTCTGCCCCTCCCCTGCTCGTGTTCTGTCTCTCTCTGTCTCAAAAAATAAATAAAAACATTAAAAAGATTTTTTTTTAATAAAAAAAAAATAAAAGTGGGGTGGAAATAATGGGCATTCAGATGCCTCGGGCAACTGAAAAACACCTCTAGCCTAGCAAGACGTAAGTGGTGTGGTAGAATGTGTTTAGAAAATGAACTTAGGGTGGCTCAGTCGTGAGTTCGAGCCCCGTGTTGAGCTCTGTGCTGACCGCTCGGAGCCTGGAGCCTGCTTTGGAGTCTGTGTCTCCCTCTCCCTCTGCCCCTCCTCCATTCTCACTCTGTCTCTCTATCTCAAAAATAAATAAAAACATTAAAAGAGGAAAAAGAAAATGAACTTAGGTATCTTAGTAATTTCGCATTTATTTTGTTGGTGGGAGCAGGTGTTTGCTTTGCAGCTTTGCAATAATACGAGGTAAGGGTGAGTCATAACATCAATAAGGTTTTTTGTTTTTGTTTTTTTTTCTAACGTTGGCAATGTTTTTCAGACAAGGGAGCTTCCAAGTCAGCGAAAAGAAAGTCACCGCTCTGCTGTTTATCTGATTGAGCAGAGGGCCTGAGAGCCCCAGGAGCTGGGAGGGAGTACGGTTTGGAGCAGGTTGGGGAGGATGGGGAACTGTAGGACCCACTGTGGGGACAGGAGAGCAGCGTGCGGGGCCCCGGAAGCCCTTGACTGGTCAAAGTGCCTGCGGGACTGTCGCTGTGATTTAAAGCTCTGAGAATATAAATTAGCAGGAGGTAGGTGGAGGGTGGATGGTGTCATTCTGGCCCCGAAAGGCCCTCATAAATCAGTGACAGCGGAGCCCCAGCCAACTCCCTTCCAGCTGGTTGCCGGAGGCCCTCCTTCCCAGTCTGCTCAGACAAGTGGAAAGAAGGGATTCCTGAGTGGGTGGGATGCCGCAGCGTGGCCCGCCCTGCCCCTACCTGGGGGATCCGAGCGCCTGGGTTTTCTCTGGAGCTGTAGGCTTTGACGTCGAAACCTCAGAATCCTTGCTCCAGTGGTCGGATTCAGATGCTGGCCTTGGGAGGGATTTGCCTGTGACAGTGGTGGCGATGACGGAGTCTTTAATGAAACAAATTCTGCCCTGTTGGAGAAACACAACGGAGCTCTCTCCCAACGGTGGACAAGAATGGTCTGTTCCTGCCTTCGAGCCTTTGTGCTTTGTTAACAGAACGTCCCTGGCACATCTGTGCTCCAGCGTGCTGCTGCTAAAAGCTTAGCTCTGTCCTTGCACAATACTGGGGGACACTGTCAGAAGGTCAGCTTAAGTCCCTCATCTAAAGGCGGAGGGAAGCGCTAAAACCCTGCCAAGATCCCGGGGACGTTTCCAGTTTTAAGGTTTAAACTCATTCCCTGCAGCCGGCCTCCCATTTCCACGCCAGCCCACCAACTCCTCCCTGTCGCGAGGGTAGAGTTCTGGGGGTCCAGGGTGTCTTGGGCGCCCGTCTGTAAAGCAAGAGCACCCAGCCAGGGACACCAGGTGCCACGTTCTTTCTCTTTAGTCTCAGTTCTGAGCTCCAGCAGGCTTAGCATTTTACGGAAGAACCAAGTATCACACTGAGGTCAGCTGTAGTCACCTCTGCCCCCTGCACTCTCTTCCCTCTCCTGGTAAGCAAGTAGGGCGCGACGTCATCTCTTTAGTAGAAAACGGAGTGGGGGAAACACGACCTCTAAGCGGCTCGTAAGAACTGGGGAATAAGATTCAGATGTCTGTCTGCACCTCGGCCAACGTGCCTTCTTTTCTTCCCGGGAATGCCAAATCCCTGTAACGAACCATGAGCGGTAACTTACTATATTGCCGTTGCCCTGGGCTAGGGTTCCGGGCACCTAGGCTTGCCCCCTTTGTCTCTGTGGGCTGCTCCGCTCAGGGGGTGAGGTGATCTTTTCAGGGTGCAGGGGCAGAGTGTCTATTTCTGGGAGGGGAAGTGTATGGGGCTCCCTCTTCACTGTGGCCAACGTGAGCCACCTTAACTTTTGGACTCACAAATGCTCTGTTGTTTGTTTGCTTGTTACCAGGGATATAAGAATAAAGAAGGAGCAACAGACAGACCGAATACCTGGAGACACTGTTTCTGTACACACAGGAGGGCAGAATTTACTTGTTCCTGAAGCATAAAATCTGTCTCCCACAGGGCTTTTGCCCTAAAAAAAAAAAAAAAAGTTTATTTTGAGAGAGAGAGAGAGCAAGTGCGAGCTGGGGAGGGGTCGAGGGAGAGGGAGAATCCCAAACAGGCTCTGCGCTGTCAGCACAAAGCCGATCGCGGGCCCAGAGCCAACGAACTGTGAGATCGCGACCTGGGCAGAAATCGAGAATTGGACGCTTCACCAACTAGGCCGGCCAGGCACCTGGGGCTTTTGCTTTATGTATCTGCCCTGGCTCTGCTACTTTCCGGCTGTGTGGCCTTGTACGGATTACTTTACGTCTCTGTGCCCCATTTTCCACATCCGATAAAATTAATCTTAATATTATCTCATAGGATTGCTGTGAAGACTAAATGAGACAACAACGGGAAAGCTCTTAGAACAGTGGTGGGCACCCAGCAAGGGCTCAAACATGTAAACATTTGCCGTAGGTCTATGTATGGCTTTTGTGATTTTTCTTTTAGTCAAGCAGCAGCTCTCATTTCTCGTCTTTTCTTTGTGTTTGGATTCAGGCCGTGCGAGCGCAATCTGCCTGCCTTGGAGATGCCTCCATCCGAAAGACCATTTCCATTTCCGGGACGACCCTCTCAGGATTCCTCTGGGAACCCAGCCCCGGGGCACCGCTCCCCGCTTTCCTCTGGGCTCCAGAATGACCTACGTACGCCAAGCACAGAGCAGTCCCCAGCATGGCTGCCGCGTTCCGGTTTCTTTGTCAATGTGAAGCGTCCTCGTCGCCGGTCGCGTTGCCATCCCAACGCCCTTTTCTGTGCTCTCGGAGTGGCCAGCAGGGGGAGCTACGCGGCCGTTGCCGAGCCCCAGGCGGGGCTTTGTGACCGGCCAGGGCTTCTCCTAAGGAGTCCTAAGGACAGTACCTGTGGATCTTAACGTTAGGGAAGATAGTAACCGTCCTGGGCATGTCATGGAGATTCACTGGGTACTTCTGCAGACAGGACCTTAGGAGACAGAAAGCTGGATGTTCTAGCTGTCGAGAGCTTTGCCGTCAGACATCCCTGTGATGAGATTTCTTAGCTACCTTACCTCCAGCGAGTGGCTTAAACTCCTCCAGGCACGGTTTCTTCACACGAAAAACTGGAGAATCCAAGCTGCCCTCAGGGGGATGCTGGAAGAGTCTCTGTGTGGCTAATAGAGTTCTCAGCCACGGAGGCATTCGGGGAATGCTAGGTATCATTGCTCAGTGAAGGCTGAGCCAATTTCGAAGCACCCAGACCAGAATTCTCTCTCTCGGCTCTTTCCTCTCTCCTGGCCCGATGGTCTCCTTTTCTCTCCCTTCAGCTCTGCATTCTCTCCCTGCCCTTCCTGCCTGTAGCTGAGGCCTGGAACCCACGCTGTGGACCTCATCCTGGGCGGCGTCTATCCTCCCCGTTCCTGGATACCTGGGTAGGTGTGAGCAGGGCTACTCCAGGGTCCGGGAGCCTGGTGGTAGTGGTGGTGGCTGTGATGACGGGCACGGCCCCAGCGGGGCCCGAGGACGTCGGGTTTCTAAGGGTCCAGCCCTCAGCTTCACTTTTTTTTAGAATTCAATATAATTTATTGTCAAATTGGTTTCCATTTCAACACCCAGGGCTCATCCCCACAGGTGCCCTCCTCAATGCCCACCACCCACTTTCCCCTCTCCCCCACCCCCCATCAACCCTCAGCTTGTTCTCGGTATTTAAGAGTCTGTTATGGTTTGCCTCCTTCCCTCTCTCTAACTTTTTTCCCCCTTTCCCCTCCCCCCCGGTCTTCTGTGAAGTTTCTCAGGATCCGCATATGAGTGAAAACATATGGTATCTGTCTTTCTCTGCCTGACTTATTTCATTTAGCATAACCCTCTCCAGTTCCATCCACGTTGCCACAAAAGGCCAGATTTCATTCTTTCTCCTTGCCAAGTAGTATTCCACTGTGTATATAAACCACAATTTCTGTATCCATTCATCCGTTGATGGACATGTAGGCTCTTTCCATCATTTGGCTATTGTTGAGAGTGCTGCTATAAACATTGGGGTATGAGTCCCCTACGCATCAGCACTCCTGTATCCCTTGGGTCAATTCCTAGCAGTGCTGTTGCTGGGTCATAGGCTAGCTCTATTTTTAATGTTTTGAGGAGCCGCCACACTGTTTTCCAGAGCGGCTGCACCGGTTTGCATTCCCACCAACAGCGCAAGAGGGTTCCCGTTTCTCCGCATCCTCGCCAGCATCTAGCGTCTCCTGATTTGTTCATTTCACAGCCTCAGCTCCACTTGGGCACCTGTTCAGGTCTGGGGTGACCCGGGTAGTTTGGGTCGGGGCACATGTGGAAGTCTCCATGCATTCTGTCCTCCGAATCTCAAACGACGCTGCCTTTGTTCTGCAACTGGAGGGCCGGTCTCAATGCTCTCTGTCCTCAGGGATAGGTTTCCTATGTTTCCATTTGAAACGCCGCGTCTCTTAGTGGACGGATAAAAGCCCTGTGCGTGGAATGACTAACTTGTTTTGGCCCTGGAAGTCCTGTGTCCCTGCAAAACCGTCAGTCCCAGGTGGGGCCGGCCACCCCGTGGGACAGAGCATGTAAGTGGTCTCAGGTGGGGTAGCCCTGCAAGAGAGCTCTGTGGCCGTAAGAGTCCCAGGGAAGACAGTTTCGCTCAAGAAAAAAAAAATGTGCCATTTCCTCCCACCACCAGAATCGATGTTGGCCGCACGCAGGCATTTCTCGCAGCACCTGATGAATGGGGGATGCGGGCCAAGCTGCTATCTTCCAGAATTTGGCAGTGAGAGGGGTCAAAGGCGGACCTCAATCCGAAAGAAGACACCTTGAGGGGCGCCTGGGTGGCTCAGTCAGTTGAGCGTCTGACTTCGGCTCAGGTCATGATCTCGCACTTCGTGAGTTCGAGCCCCGCATCGGGCTCCGTGCTGACAGCTCAGAGCCTGGAGCCTGCTTCGGATTCTGTGTCTCCCTCTCTCTCTGCCCCTCCCCTGCTCATGCTCTGTCTCTCTCTGTCTCTCAAAAACAAATAAACGTTAAAAAAAATTTTTTTTTTCCAAAAGAGGACACCTTGGAATGGCCACCTGCCTCTGTCCAGCAGCCCCTTGTCCAGGAGCCCTCAGGAGCGGGGCACTGGAGCCTTGGCCCCGGGACCCCCGAGGCAAGGCTGCAGCAAGCCCTTCTGGAGAGCGACTCCCGGACCTTTGCCTCTAATTGGCCCCCATTTCTGCACACAGCCATTTCCTCTGCCCGCGGCACAACTCATAAAAATCCAGGCTTTCTTCCATACCTTTGAAAAGTTCAAAGGAGCCCATATCCTAGGGAGATCTGGCAGCACAGGCACCTGGATCTGAGGGGACTGAGGGCTCTGGGCCGCCCCCCCCCTCCCGCCTTTTACTGCTTGTCAGTGTCAGTGTCCCAGGCTCCAGGGGAAGGGAGGCCCAAACCCACCATGGCCAGCTCTGCTCTGTTTTATGGGATCAGGCTGTGCTCTTTAACCCTGCCCTGCATTTTGCAGCGGGAGCCCTCGTGGCCACGGAGCAGGTCACGGAACAGATGTCAAGCCCATCCTAGAGCAAGCGCGTGATAAAGCCAAACTCACTGCTGGTGAGTCGGTCAGCCCTGCTCCGTTCAGAGGCTGCCTCCACGGCTTTGCTCCCATCACGCTTCTGCTCTTTTGTGGGGACCCTTTGTTGCAGTTGGGGGGTGGAGCACGGGCGAGCTTATCTGAGCCCAAGGTGCGGTTGTGTTCAGATTAGCATAGGGTTTGCAGGCTCTCAGGCATAGCTTTTTGGCATTAACTGAACTTGGTTCTTCCCCAGTACCCAAACTGGTGATTTTTATGCGGCACCCTCTTAGACACTTACCCTCAACTTCAGACCGACGGTTTCGAGGGGAAAATGAAATGGCTTTGTGCTCTCTATCCCGACTGGCGTCCCTTACGAGGTGTTCAAGAAATGCTTGCTAATTGCACGAATCAAGGCGGCTTATGGAACAGGAAACTGGGATCTTGAAGGGGAGCCTGGTTTTGTTACTTACAGGTGTCTAGAGAGAGGATGGGGCCAGATCGGGAGGGGAAAATTTTTATCTACTTTCCTCCCCGCGATGATCTTCGCTCTTTGACTACCCATCAAACCCGCTGGTGGAGGAATACGGTGCACTTATTCAGTTGCACTCCCGTGTACGGCGGAAGGCTCGCCAGAACCTTCTGCGTGCCCTGCACCCTACCTTTTGCCCCTCGAGATGCCAATCACCTCAGGATGGCTCAGTTTGCCGGAGATCCAGAACCCAGGCCCTCTGGGTTTTCCTTTCCTCCGGTGTTTGACTGAACCCCTCCTGGAGCCCCAGTGGGCAAGTGAGTGGCATCTGTGTCCACATAATTCGTGGCACCTTGGGCTGGAATGTCTGCCTGTTGTGCCACATCTAGATCGTTTAGGGTGAGGGTGAGAGTTGAGCCCTCTCTTTCCCCCAACACACACACGTACACACACACACGCGCGCGCGAAGACACAAACATCCACCTACTCCCACCTCCCCCCACCGCCTCCCCCGGGTTGAGTCGGGCTAAGAGAGAAGACAGGACATTTTTATCTGTATTTAATCACCACATTCTCTCCCACAATTACTCTGTGGGATTCTTCCCATGTATGTGGACCAACTGCTCCACGTTGAAAGAGTTTGAGGCAGCAATACCTCTGATGGCTTTTGTAGGTTATTTGTTTGCGTCTCAGACTCCTCTCCTAAATCCTGCTAGGGCACACGTCCCCCCAGCTCCACCCAGGTTATGAATGTCATTGCTGAGCTCTGCGTAACGAGGTTTGAGTTCAGTTTGTCTGGCAACACTTCTGGATGTAATCTGTTCCGTGCAATGAGTCACCAAGGTCAGCATCTCCCCACGAGGGAGGTTTCTGTGTGAGTCTGGCTTGTTCTCCCGACCAGCCTCTATCTCTGAGTGCTGTGAGCTTGGAATTACTGTGACACCTGCCCCTTGGCCCTCCAGCTACTTGGACATACTATGGCCTGTCTATCAGGACTCGTTTTGAAAAGCGAGCGGGATATTATAGTAAAACGTCTGAT
Organism: Prionailurus viverrinus; assembly: GCF_022837055.1. Lineage (NCBI taxonomy): Eukaryota > Metazoa > Chordata > Mammalia > Carnivora > Felidae > Prionailurus > Prionailurus viverrinus. The sequence goes on from NC_062571.1 coordinate 18,818,143, forward strand.
ACAGCTTTTCTCACCCGCAGCTGTGACCCACTGGTGACATAAATTTGATGGGTTGTGACCAGCGGTAAAAAAATAAGTAAGTAAAAAATAGAACATATAGTGGTTTTTCTTTGTGCTGATGAAAATGCTAGATGTTCCAAGATTAGTTTGTGGGGTGACTGCCCAGCTCGGGAAATATACTAAGACCTCTTGAGGCGTATACTTGAAATGGGTGAATATATATATGTTATATAAAAAAATCCATCAAGCTGTATGTTTGAAATCTGTGCGCTTTATTGTGGTATGCTAGACCTCAATTAAAAATTAAATATAAACAATAGCATAGAAAAGATCAGAGTACCTCACATGTAGAGGGGCAAGCATGAGTTTTATGAAATACATGTGCCAATGTGTGTGTGTGTGTTTGTGCACTCGTGCGTGCATTGGGCTACGGTAAAAGGTGCTTCTTCCTGTGGATCGTTGCGTCAGATGTTTAAAGCCTAAATGTGTGGCGTAGATCGGTCCAGTGAAAGTAGGCATTTAACAATGGTTATGTATCCCCTTCCTTCTTTTCTAGAAACCCAAATTGTGCCCATGTTCAGTCACGGACCTTAGAGTGTGACCTGTTTCTGCCCCAGAGAGCAGAAATTCTGCCTAGCTAGAGAAGCCCCCCTCGTCCGTGCGCACGCGCGCGCGCGCGCGCGCGCACACACACACACACACACTCAATTAAGTCAAGCTGTCTTTTCCAGTTAAATAAACATCACACTCCTGGAAGGAAGAACAAATAGCTGGTCTCTCCCCAAAGAAAATGTGCCTCTGGGCTTCTGGTTTGGAAGGTTTTGTAATGTTTACTTTTCAGTGTTCTCTACTTGACTCTTTCTCTCTTTCATTTGGTTTTCAATACCGCGCGGTTTAAATGAGCTGTCTTAGCGCTGTGACCCCCGGTGGGGGGTTGCTCTGACAGGCACGTGGCTCCCCCCCCCTCCCCCCCCCCCCTCCCCCCGGCCCCTTCCTCCCTCAGAAGTGTGAGTGGTGGAGCTTGTATCCGGAACCTGGAGATACAGAAGCATGGCTGTTGTGTGGGTGGGCGCGGGGCGGGGGTCTCAGCCACTGCCGCCACCAAGACACGTGTGGACTGCTGTGCCATCCGGGTAAATCGACTAGGTCGTCCAGTCCCCGGTGACCTCATGAAGAGGACCAATTTGCAGGTAGCCCTCAGTTGACTCTGTTTCACCGAGGATGGAAAGAGAGGGTTTCCGTTGCCTTTGGACGATTCTGTTTCCTTTGGTTGGTTGCTCGCGTGACACCTTCCGTGACCCCTGAGGGGGCTGACACAGATGGGCTGGATGGAGAGACCAAGTTGGGAATGACAGGATGGCAGCTTCTGTTGGCACATTGGCAGGGGGGAGGGGGAGGGGGGGCACCGAAATCTGGGAAATCAGGGAATTATTAGAATTTACTCTGGTTTTGGGGCGCCTGGGTGGCGCAGTCGGTTAAGCGTCCAACTTCAACCGGGTCACGATCTCGCGGTCCGGGAGTTCGAGCCCCGCGTCGGGCTCTGGGCTGATGGCTCGGAGCCTGGAGCCTGTTTCCGATTCTGTGTCTCCCTCTCTCTCTGCCCCTCCCCCGTTCATGCTCTGTCTCGCTCTGTCCCCCCAAACATAAATAAACGTTGAAAAAAAAATTAAAAAAAAAAAAAAAAGAATTTACTCTGGTTTTGTGAGGCCTGGCTTCAAATTCCATGTCACGTTATAGAGCAAGATGACTACTGATTTGTGGTCAATTTACAACTGGCTCGGGAGAGAGGGTTAGTGTCTGTAATTAGCTATGACGAGAGGGCCACGTCAACTCTTTCAGGCGCTTGGGATGCCTGAGTGCCCAGAGCCAGGGTGGGTATTTTTGTTATTTTTACTTCTTATCTTCTGGTTGTCTTTTGTTTCCCACCAAGTAGATGATCTATGGTGGGTGGTGGATGGTCAGGGGCCGACAGGGGTGGACGTTAATGGCCGGATCCCGGACCTTGAGGTCCGCCTACCCACTGAGAATCCCGGCCTTGCCACTTACTTGCAGCATATCTTTGTGCTTCGGTTGCTGCCTCAGCAAAATAATAGCACCTCATTCATGGGATTTTATTTTTGTGGTAAAAGATATCTATATCTATATCTATATATATATAGATATATATATATAATTTACCCTCTTAATTATTATTATTAAATTTTTTTTAACATTTATTTATTTTTGAGAGAGAAAGCACGAGTGGGGGAGGGGCAGAGAGAGACACACACACAGAATCCGAAGCAGGCTCCAGGCTCTCAACTGTCAGCACGGAGCCCGAGGCGGGGCTTGAACCCACAAACCGTGAGATCACGACCTGAGCTGACGTTAGCCACTCAACCGACTGAGCCACCCGGGCGCCCCGATTGTTATTTTTAAACGTTTGTTTGTTTCTGAGGGCGGGGAGGGGCAGAGAGAGAGAGGGAGACCGAGGATCTAACGCGGGCTCTGCGCCCACAGCAGAGGGCCCCGTCACGAACCCTGAGCTCCAGACTTGAGCTGAAGGTGGAAGTTTGACCAACCGAGACACCCAGGCGCCCCATCATCTTAATGATTTTTAAGCGTCCTGTTAAATACACTCACACTGTTGTCCTACCTTCCCTAACGTCCACCTCTAGAATTCTTTTCATCTTGCAAAACTGAGACCCTGTCCCCCTGAAACAACTCCCCCTTCCTCCCCCCGCCCCTGACCCTGGAAACCACTGTCCTACTTTCGGTCTCTATGCATTTGACAACTCTGGGTGCCTCATACGAGTGGAATCATGCACTCATTTGTGTTTCGGGGACTTTCTTGTTTTACGTCGCCGAGCGTCCTCGAGGTTCATCCGTGTCCGCAGCGTGCGTCGGGGTTTCCTTCCTTCTCAAGGCTGAACAGGATCCCACCGCGTGCACGTGTTTCGCTTACCCATTCAGCCATCGATGGAGACACGACTGGGTTGTTCCCACCTTTTGGGTATAGTGAGCGATGCTGCTATAAACATGGGGGGACAAATACCTGTTAAAGTCTCTGCGTTCCGTTCACCTGGGTGTATACCCAGGAGTCGAATTCCTAGGTGGCATGGTAATTCTATTTTTAATTTTTTTGAGAAATCCTTACACTCTTTTCCACAGCAGCTACACCATTTTACCTTCCTAGCAGTCACGTACACGTGTTCCGGGTCCGCATCCCCCGCCACACTTGTTATTTTCTGTTAAAGATGCTCTTTGCTTATAACAGCCCTCCGGGATTTTGTTTCTGAGAGTTAGATGGCAGAACGCATGGAAAGCGCCTAGCAGCGTGCTTGGCTTGGTAAGTGATGTCTGTCTTTGGTACTTCAGGTTTTACCTCTCTTTCTGTGGAAGTAGAGTAAGTGACAACTGTCACGGAAGCCACCCGCATGCCTGTTTGTCACCTCACAGATCGTTGGCCCCCAAGGGCCACGGGCATGCATTCAGACAGGAATAATAGGTTCAGGTGTCCTCTGGAGAGGCCCTCTATGGCTTGGGGTCATGCGAAGCTTTGAGATTTTTGAGGGGAACAGTGTGGCTTTAAGGGGTATTCCTGGATGGGGAGTCCTTTCCGTGTGACCTCTTCGAGTCTTTTCTCGCCTGGGTCCTCACTTGTTTTTACTGCCTGGCCTAGTAGACACAAGATCTGTATAGAGAGAGGCGTAAATGAGAACACCTTGCCACGTCCCACCGAGTCTTCCGGGAAAGGGGATGGTGACAAAACACAAGGTGTTTCTTTGAATGATTATGGAAACGTTGGAAAACAGCTTTATTCCCACTGGATCATTTAGTTAGCAAGAGATAATTTGAAATCGAATAACTAGCAAGATGAAAAATGGTCTTTATTTTCTAGAATGAGTCTGCATGTCAAGGGGGGAAAAAAAGGACCAAATGAACATGGTCTAAGGTAGGAAGACAGTTGACTGCAATAGCATTTATTCTATGGTTAGAACGTTCCAAACGAGGGTAAGAGACATGCTCTGTGTAGACACTGTTTCTCAGCCAGATGTTGGGCTCTGTGCTCTCCTCCTTCAGCAAAAGGCTGCGGATTTCTGTGCCTCATTGGTCATATGGGTTTATACTTTCTGGTAAAGAGAAAGCCAGAGAAGTGATTTTTGGATTAGAAAACCAGGAAGAATCCAGTAATAGGCCAGTAATGTTTAAAAAACAATAAAACAAAAAAGGAGAAGAAGAAGAAGGGCGCCTGGGTGGCTCAGTCAGTGAAGCGTCCGACTTCGGCTCAAGTCATGATCTCACAGTTCGTGAGTTTGAGCCCCATGTTGGGCTCTATGCTGGCAGGTCGGAGCTGGAGCCTCTTTTGGATTCTGTGTCTCCCTCTCTCTGCTCCTCCCCAGCTTGTGCTCTCTCTCTATCTCTCAAAAATAAATAAACATTAAAAAAAAGAGAGAGAGAGAGGTATGTGGGTGGCTTAGTCAGTTAAGCATCTGGCTCTTGGTTTCGGCTCAGGTCATGATCTCCCAGTTGGTGGGTTCAAGCAGCAAGTTGGGCTCCGAGCCGACAGTGTGGAGCTTGTTTGGGATTCTCTCTCTCCCTCTCTCTCTCTGTTCCTCCTTACTTGCTCTCTCTGTCTCTCAAAAGGAACTTAAAAAAAAAAAGGAAAGAAAGAAAAAGAGAGAAAAAGAAAAGGATAGAAACATTTTTTGGTCTGGAATTTTGCTCAAAAAATCCAGGGCAAGTTCTCCACCCCCCTCCCCCAAGGCAAGTTTTTAATAGTCATGTTTCCATCCGGTTGATATAGTTCCTTACCTCTCAGTTTAAAAACTGATCTACTATATGCTAACTAACTTGGATGTAAATTAAAAAATAAATAAACTATTAAAAAAACGAATCTAAATGTGAATAGCTTTCATTGCAATTTTGAGGCTCCCTGAAAGAATTCATTGGAGTATTCTTCATTGTTACATATCATATCTACGTATCTATGTACCTATCTATTGCGCATACACACAGATAATATCTATAGACACAGGATTGGATACCAGTTTTGTAAGGCAGTAGCTTATAAAATTTCGGGTGGCCTTTTAAAAATTTTTTTTTTTCAACGTTTATTTATTTTTGGGACAGAGAGAGACAGAGCATGAACGGGGGAGGGGCAGAGAGAGAGGCAGACACAGAATCGGAAACAGGCTCCAGGCTCTGAGCCATCAGCCCAGAGCCCGACGCGGGGCTCGAACTCCCAGACCGCGAGATCGTGACCTGGTTGAAGTCGGACGCTTAACCGACTGCGCCACCCAGGCGCCCCTCGGGTGGCCTTTTTAAAGAAAAAAAAAAAATACAAATGATCTTTGCAGAATTTTCCAGAAACACAAGTGTGTTAACCCCTCCCAGGTGCTGGCTGAAGCCTGAGTTTCAGTTGGCTTCCTGTGAGAGCCCCTGTGGGGTCTCCCCGCTTTAGAGGCTCCCTGAAGGGCGCGCCATTATCTCCTACTGGGGGCGTTGTGTTTGAACTCTAGCGGGGAGGAAACATGGGTCATGGTAACTAGCGGCTGGAACTTGATCCTGACTCCAGGCCCCTGGGCCTTCCCCATCTTTATGGGCCTACTCAAAGGCCAGGGAAAGCATGTTTAAGGAGCGAATCCAAATGCTTTGGTCTTGATGCAATGGCAGGGGAGGGAGAGCAGAGGCGAGGGAGAGAGCCTAGTGACCAGGACAGCTGGAGGACAGGAACGTCAGCTGTTTCCAGCTGAGGCGAAAATGGCCTCTTCCCAAGAGCTGGAGGCCGGGAGGCTGAATTATTCATGAGAAGGAAATTGGCCGGGGAGTGCCACTGCAGGGAAAGGCATGGTTTAAGTGGGCTGAACTATGCGGGTGCAGCCAGCCCATTATTCGGGGCCCCAAGGTCCGCGTCTTCCCCGGAGCCTGGGAAGCAGCCCTCTGTCTCCTGGGGCCGCAGCGCGCACTCAGAGAGCAGCAACGACCCGAACAACCAGATGTCCCGAAGGTCAGCGTCTCGTCTTCCTGCTGATGTCTTCTGTGCATCGTCATCTGTCCCCAGAAGTGCAGGGTCGGTGCGCGGGGAGAGGACAGACAGCAGACGGACCCCAAAGCAGGGGTCCCCAGGAGCAGAATGGAGACAGACTGGGGAAATATTCCTGGGTACAGGGTGTGATGTCTCAGTGTCACGTGTAGCCTGGATTGGATCCTGGGTCAGGGAGGATGGCTGTAAAGGACGCCATCGGACAATTGAAGAAGTTGGTGCACGGATTATAGGACAGATAATTGCATCGGTTTTAAATTTCCTGAATTTGAATATTATACGGTTGCTATGTAAAATCTCAGGATAAAAATGCTGAAATATGCAGGGGTGAAAGGCAATGTTGTCTCTGTAACTTACTTTCAAATAGTTCAGAAAATACTAATTATTTATGTAATCATACGTACGTATGTGTGTACGTATATATGGAGAGAGTGCACAAATGTAGCGAAATAAAGGTATAAGGGGGTTCTCTGTACTATTCCTGAGTTCTCTAAAGTTTGAAATTATTTCACACCAAAAAGTTACGAAATAAAAAAGCAGAGCTTATGGAGTTCTTAGGACCATGTCCTTCAGAGCGTTTCCCAGTCGGCTATGTTAGAATTCCATGGGGTATTTAAGGTGCAGATTCAGGGGTTCCACCCACAGACCTCTGTTCCAGCACGTTCGGGAGAGCCTGAGCATGTGTATTTTCCGCAAGCACCCCAGGGGATTCTGGTCCAGGCGGCCAACAATTGCCACTTTCAGAAACACTTCCTCTTCCGGGAAGATGTGCTGACAAGCCAGTGGGCAGAAGGACAGGCGAGCCTTGTCAGAGCCCCTCCTTGGCCTGCCTTCATTCTCGATGGCTCGTTGTGCCTACAATGTGCCAAGTTCTGACCTAATCCCATTGAGGCGGGAGCTGGGGCTGGTTTAGGATGAAGTCACCCACCCTAAGCCAGCGGTGGTCTCGTGTCCCCTGGACCCCAGCTCATCCCTGTGTCTCTTTGCTAACACGGTAGACATGGTGTCCCGGGGGACAGTCTCAGAGTCATTCAATCCTCCCAGGAACCCAGAGGTAATATTACTGCGTGCAATGACAGATACAGCCCCCTTTTCTGTCGTGAAGCTCAGACCAGGGCTAGATCTCATGAGGACCCGGGAGAGCGGGAAGGCTAGCCCTGATCTGAAATAGGGCCTTCGTGAAGGGAACGATGGGGGATAATACTGCTAAGAAAAGGTGACACCAGATGACGGGGGGGGGGGGGGGGGGGTGAGAAGGCAGCTCCCGGGTATCAGGGAGCCCATTTTTCTGCAGGTCCCAACAGGTCTGACAGATAAATATCAGACTGTGTGTCCCGATAATAATAATTATTAAAAAATTCCCAACTCTTGTCTCAAGCTCTTACCAGTGGCTTTTGGAATCATCAGAGTTTCCAGAACGGGTAGACCCTTCTCCTCTTCTGTCCCATGGTGGTCCGTCTCTGGCTACGTGAGTGATTCCCTATTGCTGTCACCTCCAAGCTGCCCGTCACCGCTCCGAGTAGGTACGATCTCGACTACCTCCCTCTTCTCTCCGGAAGGAGGTGTACTTGTTTCTTATTTACTTGGTTTTATTTAGCATTTATTTACTGAGTAAGCAAAACACAGAGCTGAAAAAGAAAATGTATGAAGAATACGTAAATAGCACCTGCCTCACCAGCCCTCCCAAGGGCACGCATCTCTCTTATCTTTCCAGAGATAGTGTCTCTATACTAAGGAACAGATTTGTCTCTGTTTTAAGAGCAAGTTCTGTTTTGTACTTTGCTTCTTTTACCGATTTAAAAATATATCTAGGAGATCATGCGCCATCAGTCCCTGAGAAGATGCCCCACTCTTTCTGTGACTGTGTAATATTCCATTGTGTATATGACCTGTGGCTTAGTTAATTGATTCCCTACCGATGGCCATTTAGGTTGTTTCCAAACTTCCCATTTTAATACACTTGTGAGTATAATGCAGGCTAAATTTTTAAAGGTAGAATTGTTGAGTCAAAAGATACGAGCTTTGGTAATTAAAAAAAAATTTTTTTTAACGTTTATTATTGAGAGATAGAGAGAGACAGAGCATGAGCATGGGAGGGACAGAGAGAGGGGGAGACACAGAATCTGAAGCAGGCTCCAGGCTCTGAGCTATCAGCACAGAGCCTGACGCGGGGCTTGAACTCACAAACTGTGAGATCGTGACCTGAGCCGAAGTCAGACGCTTAACCGACTGTTTGACCACATACTTGTCGCCATAATAGATTGTCAATTTTTTTTGACATTTGCAATCTTATATGTGAAAAAAAAATGTGCTTCACTGAAATTTTAATTTACATTCTTCTTAGAATAAGTGGATCTGAACATCTTTTCATGTTTAAAATCTATTTTCATTTTATTTTGGAAGTATTCCCCTGCCCCTCCCCACCCCTTACCCATATCCATTGTTTTTTTTTCTATTGGGTTCTGTTTATACTGAAAAGGAGCTGTTTATATAGTAGCCACGCAGACCCTGAAATATTATATGTAGTCGAATGGATCAGTCTTTTCTTTTTTTTTTTTTTTTTAATTTTTTTTTCAACGTTTATTTTTATTTTTGGGACAGAGAGAGACAGAGCATGAACAGGGGAGGGGCAGAGAGAGAGGGAGACACAGAATCGGAAACAGGCTCCAGGCTCTGAGCCATCAGCCCAGAGCCCGACGCGGGGCTCGAACTCATGGGCCGTGAGATCGTGACCTGGCTGAAGTCGGACGCTTAACCGACTGCGCCACCCAGGCGCCCCAGGATCAGTCTTTTCTTAAATGTCTTCTGTTTTGCTTTGCAGTTAACAAGATATTCTTTATGCCAAGATTAACGTAGAGATTATCTCATGGAATCTTCTAACTCTCCCATGGCTTAATTTTTATATAAACATTTTAAACCCACGTTACATCTACCCCGGTGTAAGATGTGAAGTGTGAATTCAACTTCCTTTTTTCCACAGGTGGTTATCCAACTGTTCCGACACCATATTTTCTGTACTGATTTCATGTGCTGTCCTTTCCATACACTAAATTTTCGTTTGTGCTCGGGTTTATTTGTGGACTTTTAGCTCTGTCTCGTTTATCTGCCTGTCTGGTTTTCATCGTTATCACACGATTTCAGCCATTAATGAGAATATGTCCGTATTTGCCTGTGCTGCCTCGTTATTACTTTTCTTTTGCAGAAATGTCCTGACCACTTTGTTTGCTTATTTCTATATATAATCTTTAGGATCTCCTTATCTGGTACAACACTTTTATTGGTATTTTATTTGGATTGCTTCTTTATAGGCTCTTGATACAGTAAGTAAGGGAGAAATGACACTGTGTTATTTCCCGATCCAGGAGTATAATGAATCGTTTTATTTGCTCAGAATATTTTTAATGTGTCCTACAGTAACATTTTAATTTTTTTATGTAGATTTTCGCTGAATTCTCGTTGACTTTATGTCTAAGTAGCTGTTTTCTTTTCTCTGTTGTAAATTACTCTTTAATATATCTTCTAACTGGTTGTGGTTAAGTGTATGCCGAAAGATATTGAGTTAATCATTTTATATTATTACTGAATTTTCTTATAGTTTGTAAGGAACACAGAGTGGGAGTATCAATCAATAGAAATTAGCTTTTCGCCTCTTCCCTTTAATATTTATTCACAGAATAAATTCTTTCTCTGTCACTGGTCAGTTCAAGTTTTCTTGTGCAAGTGACTGATGTTGAGTATTCTTTACTTTGAAAGAACTCATTAATTTGCCAGGGATAATCTTCCAGTGGTACTGGTTTCTTAGGAATTTTATGTTATTTATGTTGATGCCATTTTTTGGGGGCCAAATCAGTAAAAAAAAAATTGGTGTTCTCAATGAATTCTATGATTCACTTCTCTTCACTAGTTGAATTACCAGCCAGTATAAGAGCCTAGTCATCATAATCCATTACTTTGACTAGAAATCGATTTCTTATTTAATGAATTATTGCTTTTGGCGTGGTCTGAATTTCTTTGGTTACAATACGCTTCTTGATATCAGAACAATTTCTATCAGTGTCTCTGCTTCCATTTGTCACTTTTGTTTCATATTCTGTTCATTTATATATGGATTTTCTCTCAGTTAAAAAAAATTTTTTTTTTAACGTTTATTTATTTTTGAGACAGAGAGAGAGACAGAGCATGAACGGGGGAGGAGCAGAGAGAGAGGGAGACACAGAATCTGAAACGGGCTCCAGGCTCCGAGCTGTCAGCACAGAGCCCGACGCGGGGCTTGAACTCACGAACCTCAAGATCATGACCTGAGCCGAAGTCAGATGCTTAACCAACTGAGCCACCCAGGCGCCCCTTCTCTCGGTTTTTTAATAGATAAATTGAAAGATGAGAAAAGAAAATCCCTTTCATAGATGTCCAAAAAAGGAATCCGTACCTATGTTCCACAGTATCTTTCAGTGACAGTTATAATGGCGTATTTATGCTTTAATGAGCTTTAAAAAAAAAAACAAAACATTTATTTATTTTGAGAAAGAGAACGAGTGCGGGAGGGGCAGAGGGTGAGAAGGAGGGAGAGAATCCCAAGCAGGCTCCGTGAACTCACGAACCATGAGATCATGACCTGAGCCGAAAACCAAGAGTTGGACGCTTGACCGACCGAGCCACCCAGGCGCCCCAGCTTGTAACAAACATTTGCATTTTGTTTGTATTCTGGGCTCTCTTCCCTGTACTTGAAAATGTATTTTAGACTCCGTAAAACATTGTTTACTGGTGTTGTGGGGCTCGAATAGCGCATTTCTGGGACCCTGATGAGAGCGGGGGACTCTTTCAGTTAGGGTTTAGAGGTTTGCAGTCACTTCTGTGTGTAACCAGTTATTGTTGGTGTTGTGGTGTGGGCTGGCTCCCACGAATATCTCACTGCCAACCCTATGGCTGACCGCGAGCATGTAGGAGCCAAGCGGAGTGGAAAGAGATGGAGTTCCCCTTAAAAAGCCCACGGAACAAGCGTGAGCTAGGTGTGGCTAATCTGGGGGACCGTAAAGTGACCTCTTACCCGGCTGATATGAGGCTGTGCTAATCCATCGAAGCCTGTCCTTTGTGGCAATCCCAGGCTGACCAAGAGAGGGACTGTTGCATTTAGCAATCAACAGCGTGAATTCAAATGTAACACATGTTTCACCTCGGAACTGTAGGACATTATCAGAGTTCAGGTTTGATCGGAACATCGCATTCAAGTACAGAACTGTAGCAACATTTTTTTCAAAATGTAATTCTTTCATTTATATACGTAATTTGTAGTTACTATGAAAATTAATAGCCAAATGTTATCACATAAAAGGTTCTTCTGAATTTGCCCACTTATAATACTTTGTTGGGAATATTTTCAGTACCTTGCACATGACATATATTATAACATATACATTATATATAATATGCATACCCATGTTTTCTTTCGCAAATGAGATTAGCTCATACATATTATTGTTTTGTTCCCACTTGTCCATATAAGTCAGCCATTCTTCCTGTCGGCGTGTAGAGATAACTCACGCTGTTTTTTAATGGATGCAGGGTATTTTGCCAAATGGATGTTCCAGTATTTATTTTAGCCGTCCCTTCCTTTTAGACTTTTGTTTTCTTTTCTCCTAGTCCTTTTGCTATTAAAGACAAGGCTGCAATAAAGATTTTTAGGCAAGCATATCATTGCACACTGTTGAAACTTTATCTGTAGGAGAGAAATTCTTGGACTTCCAGTATAATTGCTGGGTCAAAAATACACATATTTTTATCACTTGGATAAGTGTTACCAGGTTGCTCTCCAAAAAGGTTGTGCTAATTTATACTCTCACCTACAGCATTTGGGAGAAGAGCTACATCCTTGGCTACAAAGCTGGGGAGAAGATATCTTTCCACCTCTCTATGTTCTCACACTGCTGTGTAGGGTTGTGAAAGAGCTTGGAGGTGGGACTCAAGACAATCTTGTAGAGCTAGTTTGGTGTAGTACAGAAATCAGAGAGTTTTGGAGTCAGGAAGACTTCAGGGTTTGTTTGCTTTTTTTTAATTTTTAAAACTTTATTTATTTTTGAGAGAGAGAGTGTGAGCAGGAGAGGGGCAAAGAGAGAGGGAGACACAGAATCCGAAGCAGGCTCCAGGCTCTGAGCAGTCAGCACAGAGTCCGACGCAGGGCTCGAACCCCCGAACCCGTGAGCTCGTGTCCTGAGCGGAAGTCGGACGCTCAACTGACCGAGCCACCCTGGTGCCCCTGAAAGACTTCAGTTTTAATCTTGATCCGGCCATCCACTAACCGGGTGAATCTGGTGCAATTTACTTAATCTCCTTCAGTGGGGATAATAATGCTCCTCTTGTACTGCTGCTGGGAAAGTTTAATGAGGTGATATATGCAAAGGTAAATGTTAGAGACTGTGTTATGTGTCTGTCAAATCTTGTTTCCCTTCACTCTTCCTAGCCTACATTTCCCAGCCTCCCTTGCAGCTAAGCGGGAGCCATGTTGACTGGGTTCTGGCCAATTAGAGGCGGGCAGAAAGGATGAACACTATCTCCAGGCTCTTTCCCTTCCTCTGAAACAACGGGGTCCTGCCTTGAGATGTTAGGGGGACGTGTGCCCCTGAGAGCAGCCTGTGCCTCTGCATGGAGGAGCTCTGCCCCACGTCCAGCCCACCTCAGACTATAGTAGATCAAGAAGTAGACCGTTATTGTGGCAAGCCATTGAGATTTCAAGGGTCTGTACAGAATGGGCAAGCCCACCGTCACCAATGAGTGTAAGGGCTTAGTGAACAGGGCAGTCATTCTGCAAACACATATGCTCTTTCTAGGTTCAAGATTAGATCTGAGGCTTAGTTAGTAACCTTAAGAAGTTCCTCCCTGGGGCCTGAGCATTCTCGTCCATTAAGTTGAGTGCAGAGCTCAACGCACCCCAATGTCTCTCCCAGGTCTCCTATTCAGTGGCTTAGATTCAGTAGAGGGCAGTGCATACGTGTAAACCCTTGGTACCTCAGGCCCAGATGTCCTTAAAACTCAGCAGCAAGATAGCATAGCATGGGGGTTATAACACGGACATCAGAGCCAGGCTCCCTCATTTCAGAGCCCACCCTCCCCTGTACAAGCTGTACAAACTTAGGCATACAGGTTACTTAACCTCTCTGTGCCTCGATTTTACATCATGTTTTATAATTTTCCTCATAGAGACCTTAGGCATATTTTGTTAGCTTTATACCTAAAGTATAGCAAAACCTTGGTTGACGAGCATAATTCATGCCGGAAACATGCTTGTAATCCAAAACATTTGTGTATCAAAGCGAATTTCCCCATAAGAAATAATGGAAACTCAGATGATTCGTTCCATAACCCCAAAATATTCCTAGAAAAACGATTACAATGCTGTAATATAATACAAAAGAATAAAGAAAATACAAAATATAAAGAAAAATAAATTAACCTGCACTTACCTCTGAGAACCTTTGTGGCTGTGTGAGGGGGACAAGAGAGAGGAAGGTTGTTGTGTAAGGCGACTTTCGCTATCACTAACGGAATCACTGTTACAGAAAGTATTAATAAACTCTTGTCATATACTGTATTTAATGTAACTGGCAATAAGGCAGCAGAGGAAAGGGTCTGTATCTGCAGGCAGCCTGACCTAAGAGGACGCAAAGCATTCCTAACCTCACCCTTGCACGGAAAAGCAAAGGACTGTCCACGGGGGCTTTGAAGTGACAAAAAATACACAAGTGCCAGTCGTGGGCACCTTCCAATGTTCTGAAAAAATCACTGATTTCTGCCGAATACCGTGGCCCGAGACCAAGCATCTGAGCGTGGGAGATGATCACCCACAATTCCGTGTGCGCACGCGCCTGAGAGAAGAACCACTGACTCAGTGGTGATCATGTGACATTCAGTGTCACGTACTACTTGTATTGCAAGACATCACTCATTTATCAAGTTAAAATTGACTAGAAATGTCTGTTCATCTTGCGGAACACTTGCAGAACGAGTTACTCGCAATCCAAGGTTTTACCGTATTTCATTTTAGGCGGGGTCAACGCAAATGGCAATTTCGACTTGTTCATTTTCGGTATATACGATGACAATTGGCTTTTGTATGTTCACCTTGTATCTCGTAACCTTGCTGTAACTGCTTGTTAGTTCCAGGAGTCCTTTTTTGATTCTTTCAGACTTCTGTATGGACAATCACACCATCTGTGAACATAGATAGTTTTATTTCTTCCTTCTTAATCTTACACCTTTTGTTTCTGTTTCTTCTCTTATTGCATTAGCTAGGACTTCCAGTACAATATTGAAAAGGAGCAGGGAGAGGGGGTCCATTATTTTTTTATTTTTTATTTTTATTTATTTATTTATTTTATGTTATGTTATTTTTTGAATATATGAAATTTATTGTCAAATTGGTTTCCATACAACACCCAGTGCTCATCCCAAAAGATGCCCTCTTCAATGCCCATCACCTCCCCTCCCCTCCATTATTTTTTAAATGGAGACAACAGTGGGATCCATGCAGTAGGATTCTTTTTTAAAATTAAGTTTTTGTTTGGGGCACCTGGGTGGCGCAGTCGGTTAAGCGTCCGACTTCAGCCAGGTCACGATCTCACGGCCCATGAGTTCGAGCCCCGCGTCGGGCTCTGGGCTGATGGCTCGGAGCCTGGAGCCTGTTTCCGATTCTGTGTCTCCCTCTCTCTCTGCCCCTCGCCCGTTCATGCTCTGTATCTCTCTGTCCCAAAAATAAATAAACGTTGAAAAAAAAAATTAAAAAAAAAAAAAAAATAAATAAAATTAAGTTTTTGTTTTCATGCCAGTATAGTTAACATACAGTGGTATGTAGGTCTCAGTTATACAATATAGTGGTTCAAGAATTCTATACATTACTCAGAACTCATCATGTTAAGTGTACTCTTCGATTCCCATCGCTATTTCAGCTATGCCTCCCCCCACTTCCACTGTGGTAGCCACGTTTGTTTTCTAGAGTTAAGAGTCTGTTTCTTGGTTTGTCGTTCTTTTTTCTCCCTCTTTTTCCTGTGCTCATTGGTTTTGTTTCTTAAATTTCACATATGTGTGAAATCATTTGATATTTGTCTTTCTCAGGCTGAATTATTGCGCTTAGCACTGTACTGTCTAGCTCCATCCATGTCCTTGCAAATGGCAAGATTTCATTCTTTTTTGTGGCTGAGTAATATTCCATATACCGTATATACCATTTCTTCTTTATTCATTCATCTATCGAAGGACACTTGGGCTACTTCCATGATTTGGCCATTGTAAATAATGTCGCAATAAACATAGGGGTGTCCTTTTGAATTGATGTTTTTGTATTTTTGAAGTAGATACCTGGTAGTGAAATGACTGAATCATAAGGTAGTTTTATTTATTTATTTATTTATTTATTTATTCATTTATTTATTTTAAAGTTTACTTTTATTTATTTTGAGAGAGAGAGAGAGAGAGAGAGGGAGCTGGGGAGGGACAGAGAGAGAGGGAGACAGAATCCCAAACAGGCTCCCCACCCTCAGTGCAGAGCCCGATGCAAGGCTCAAACTCACAAACCATGAGATCATGACCTGAGCCGGAATCAGGAGTTGGACGCTGAACCGACTGAGCCACTCGGGGGGCCCCAAGCTAATTCTATTTTTAACTTAAAAAAAATTTTTTTTTAACATTTATTTATTTATTTTTGAGACAGAGAGAGACAGAGCATGAATGGGGGAGGGTCAGAGAGAGAGGGAGACACAGAATCTGAAACAGGCTCCAGGCTCTGAGCTGTCAGCCCAGAGCCCGATGCGGGGCTCAAACTCACGGGCCCCGTGAGATCATGACCTGAGCTGAAGTCGGACGCCCAACCGACTGAGCCACCCAGGCGCCCCTATTTTTAACTTTTTGAGGAACCTCCGCACTGCTTTCCACAGTGGCTGCACCAGTTTGCGCTCCCCTCAACAGGGCAAGAGGGTTCCTTTTTCTCCACATCCTCACCAACACCCGTTGCTTCTTGTGTTTTAGTCAAGCCATTCTGACAGGTGGCAGGTGATGTGTCATTGTAGTTTTGACTTGCATTTCCTTGATGACGAGTAATGTTGAACATCTTTTCATGTGTCTGTTGGCCATCTGTGTTGTCTTCTTCGGAGAATTGTCCATTCATGTCTACTGCCCATTATACATATGTATATTTATTTATTTTAGATTTTCTGTTTAAATTAGTGGGGAGAGGGGTAGGGAGGGAGAGAGAGAGAGAGTGTCTTATGCAGGCTCCATGTTCAGTGTGGAGCCTTATGTGGAGCTCAATCATACGACCTTGGGATCATGAGCTAAGCCGAAATCAAGAGTTGGACACTCAACCAACTGAGCCACCCAGGCGTTCCTGCTACCATTTTAAAATTGGACTATTGGTGTTTTGGGTATTGAGTTGTATCAGTTCTATATAGTTTGGATACTAACCCTTTATCAGATATGTCATTAGCAAATATCTTCTCCCACTCAGTAGGTTGCCTTGTGGTTTTATTGATTGTTTCCCTGTGCTGTGCCAAAGCCTTTTATTTTTATATAGTCCGCAGAGTTTATTTTTGTTTTTATTTCCCTTGCCTCAGGAGACATATCTAGAAAAGTGTTGCTGCAGCCAATGTCAGAGAAATTACTGCCTGTGCATTCTTCTAGGATTTTTATGGTTTCAGGTCTCACATTTAGGTCTTTAGCCCATTTTGGATTCATTTTTGTATGTGATATGAGAAAGGAGTCCAGCTTGATTGTTTGCATGTTGCTGTCCAGTTTCCCCAACACCGTTTGTTGAAGGGACTGGTTTTTTCCCATTGGATATGCTTTCCTGCTTTGTTGAAGATTAATTGACCATTTAGTTGTGGGTTTCTTTTTGGGCTTTCTATGCTGTTCTATTGATCTATGTGTCTATTTTTGTGCCAGTACCAAAATCTTTTGATTACTACAGCTTTGTAATATAACGTGAAGTCTGGAATCGTGATGCATCCGGCTTTGCTTTGCTTTTTCAAGATTGCTTTGGCTATTCAAGGTCTTTTGTGGTTCCACAGAAATTTTAGGATTGTTCGTTATAGTTCTGTGAAAAAATGCTGTTGGCATTTTGATAGGGATTGCATTAAATCTGTAGATTGCTTTGGGTAATGTAGACATTTAATAATATTTATTCTTCCAATCCATGAACATGGAATGTCTTTCCACTTCTTTGGGTCATCTTCAATTTCTTTCATCAATGTTTTATAGTTTTCAGAATACAGGTCTTCTCCACCTTGGTTAAGTTTATTCCTAGATATTTTGTGTTTTTGGTACAATTGTAAATGGGATTGTTTTCTTAATTTCTCTTTCTGCTGCTTCATTATTGTGTAGGAATGCAACAGGTTTCTGTACAGTGATTTTCTGTGACTTTACTGAATTCATTAATCAATTCTAGTAGTAGTGTGTGTGTGTGTGTGTGTGTGTGGAGTCTTTAAGGTTTTCTATATATAGTATCATACCATCTGAAAATAGTGAAAGTTTAACCTCTTCCTTACAAATTTGGATGCCTTTTATTTCTTTTTGTTTTGTGCTTGCTGTGGCTAAGACTTCAGTACTATGTTGAATAAAAGTGGTGAGAGTGGACGTCCGTGTCTTGTTACTGACTTTAGGGAAAAAACACTCAGTTTTTCCCCATTGAGGATGATGTTAACTGTGGGTTTTTCATATAAGGCCTTAATTATGTTGAAGTATGTGCCCTCTAGACTTACTTTGTTGAGGGTTTTTATCATGAACGGATGTCATACTTTGTTGAATACTTTTTCTGCATCTATTGAAATGGTCATATGGTTTTTATCTTTTCTCTTATTGATGTGGTGTATCATGTTGATTGATTTGCAAATATTGAACCCCCCTTGCATCCCAGGAATAAACCCATTTGATCATGGTGAATGATTTTTTTAATGTATTATTGGATTTGGTTTGCTAATATTTTGTTGAGGAATTTTTCATCTATGTTCATCGGAGCTATTGGCCTGTAGTTCTCCTTTTTTGAGGTGTCGTTATCTGGTTTTGGTATCAAGGTGATAGTGACCTCATAGAATGAATTTGGAAGTTTTCTTCCCTCTTCTATTTTTTGTAATGGTTTGAGACGTATAAGTATTAACTTTTCTTTAAATGTTTGGTGGGGGGTGCCTGGGTGGCTCAGTTGAGCACCTGAATCTTGGTTTCTGCTCAGGTCATGATTATAGTTTTGTGAGTTCAAGTCCTGTGTCAGGCTCCACACTGTCAGCTTGGGATTCTCTGTCTCCCTCTCTCTCTGACCCTCCCCCACTCACAGTGTCTCCGTCTCTCTCAAAATAAATAAATAAAAACTTAAAAAAAATGTTTGGTAAAATTTGCCTGTGAAGCCATCTGGTCCTGGCCTTTTGTTTGTTGGGAGTTTTTTCATAACTCATTCAGTTAATTTGCTGGCAGCACGTCTGTTCAAATTTTCTATTCTTTGTGCTTCAATTTTGGTAGGTTATATCTTTCTGGTTATATCTATTTCTCCTAGGTTGTCCACTTTGTTGGCATATACTTTTTTGTTATATTCTCTTACAACTGTTTGTATTTCTAGGGTGTTGGTATTTCTCCTTTTTCATTTTTGATTTTATTTGGGTCCTCTCTCTGTCTCTCTCTTTTTATGAATATGGCTAGAGGTTTATCAATTTTGTTGATCTTTTCAGAGAACTAGCTCCTGGTTTCACTGATCTGTTCTTTTTTTTTTTTTTTTTTCTTATTTAGCTTCTTTAGGTGTAAGATTAGGCTGTTTATTTGAGATTTTTCTTGCTTCTTGAGCTATCTCGAGAACTGCTTTTGACGATTGGCTCTTTTTTATCTCTTTGTTAAGGGTCTCACTGATGTCCTCCACTCTTTTCTTAAGCTCAATAAATACCTTTATAATCATTTCTTTAAATTCTCTATCAGGCAGGGCACCTTGGTGACTCAGTTGGTTAAGCATCTGACTCTTGATCTCAGCTCAGGTCTTGATCTCAGGGTGGTGAGTTCAGGCCCTGAATCGGACTCTGTTGTTGAGTCTACTTAAAAAAAATAATAAGTTCTCTATCAGGCAAATTACTTACATCCATTTCTCTCTGGTTTGGTCCTAGTCTTTCATTTGGGACACATTCCTCTGTCTCCTCAATTTGTCTAACTCTCTGTGTCTGTTTCTGCATGTTAGGAAAGTCAACTATGTCTCTTGGCCTTGAAGGTAATGGCCTTATGAACAAGAAAGAGGTCCTGTAGCGTTCTGCACTGCAATGTCCCCTGTTCCCCAGGACCTGGCACATCAGGGAGCATCTCCTGCTGAGTCTTGGCCTCTTTTTCCTTTAGTCCAGTTGTCGGCCAAGGCTCTTCTTGCCCATTGTTGGCAGTGTTTGGTTCCTTTTTCACAAGGTGTGCACTAGTCTGCTTGTGAAATGAGACCTGCCACCACTGCTGCCCAAACTGAGGCCGCACAAAAGGTGTGGGTCGGGAGATGCAGGGCTGGTCTTCTGGGGCAGGGGCCCTGTAGCACAGGGACTAAAGTAAGCCTTGACTGGAAAGGGTGGATCCGCGGAAGTGCAGGAAGTGGGGTTTGGTGTAAGCAAGTTATTTAGTGAGTGTTGGCACAGTGCTGGTTCCTGCAGGTGGCCATTTGTTTATACTGAGGGATGGGCGAGGAAAATGGTATACGCCAGCTACTTTGTTCCCGAAGGGGTCTCCCCATGATCCCAGACTTTCCAGGCCATGCTCTGAGATAAGTAAAGGACTCTCCCTCCCATCTGTCCCTGGTGTTTTTCAAACTGCTGCTTCCAGGCTGTATCTCACTGGCTGTTTGTCTGCTGTCTCTTTAAGGGCGGGGACTCAGCTTCCTAACCGGCTCTTCCAGAGCCAAGCGTGCTGATTGTTAAAATTCCAGGCTTTAAGTCCAGATGGTTGTAAGAACTCACGAAAGTCGGCCCCTCTCGCTTTCAAAGCCAAACGTTATGGGGATTCATCTAACCCGTGTGGGCTCCCCAGTGTGATAGCCTGTTTCTTGCCCTTCTCCGTGACCCCTGCTCCCTCCTGCCATGGATGGCCAGGTCTGTTTCACTTCCAAACTGCGTCTTTGCCCTTCCTACCTTCTTCGACGTGGCCTCTTCCCTATCTTTGGTTGTGGAGTTTGTTCTGCCCGTTTTCAGGTCGCTTTTCGGGTTATTTATGCTTATGTGGGTGTTATCGAGTTGTATTCATGGGATGAGGCAAGCTTGGGGTCCTCCTACGTTGCCATCTCCCAGCCTCCTCCCCCAGTAGGACTCTTTTGAGGCTTAAGGAACTTGTGCATGTAAAGTGCTTAGATGAGATGTGGAAGTTAGTAAGTGCTAGGTCAATGTTTGTTACAGAAATACATTACTTAGGGGCCCCTCTGCCTAGATGACCCTTAGACTTGGTAAGTGGATTCACCACAAAACATTTCAAGCGGGGTGCTCGGTTCAGGTGAGAGAGCTGGGATCTGAGGACAAGAGCGTGAGATCCAATAAGCTGTAAGTAGCATAGTTGCTTTGCCTGACCGACAGGTTTCTTGCCAGACCTCAGTGTCACCAGGCCAAGAAATGACCCAGTTCGTTATAAAAACTCTCTATTGTTTCCAGTGTAATTACAGCTGAGAGCGGAAGCCAGCGCCCCTTTCTTCACTTCCTTTATTGTGGTTTTGCCTTCAAGCCATAAGGTCAGACTCCAAGCACACTTGAACCACCACTTCCTTGGAAAAGATAACCCCGAAGCTGCTTGGAGGGCAACGTCTATACTAATCCTGCCTCAGTAGGAGCCTTGGGAGCACAAAGAGGAGGAACTGAGGGGATAAGAGCTGAGAATTGGGGTAAAGAGCCCCCAGAACGGCTCTTACACTCTTATAAGGTGGCAGCGGTATAGGGAGTGATGGCTCAGCGATCAAGAACTCGGTGCTCCTTATGACGTCAGAGACCTAGAGATCCTCTTTGGAGCTCCCCTGTGAAGGGCCTCAGCCCTGAGTACTGCCTGCGGTCTCTGCCTATTCCTGGGGGTGTTTGGCAAACTCAGCTCTTTAAGTAAATCCATCTGGCATGGAAAGACAGGTGCCTTGGCCTGAACTAGGACTCCGGGACCTATTTCTGAATTCACCAATTGTCTTTCTTTCTGATCTTGGAATAGTCACGCAACCCCCATCCTGGTCTTTTCTTACCTGTCTCTAAAATAGCCATTCAAGAAGCCACTAAGTCCCTAAGTCACAGTGAGGAGTTGATGATGTCCAGGAGTGGCTCATACTCATGCTGCTGAAAAAGGGAGAATATCATTCAGTCTCCCTCCCTCTTCTCTTCCCTCCCTTAATAAGAAAGGGCTGAGTTCATCTTTGGGATGCAATCAAGAGATTTGGAAAGTGCTAGAGAAATCTTACTTAAGAAACAGTCTTTAGAAAGGACTCGCTCTTGAAGTGGTGGGATCTTTAGATACTCTTTGAACGTTGCCTTCAATTTGCATTGTCCCTGGAGTCCTGCATTGTCCCCAGAGTCGTGTGCCACCTCTGTTGCTGGGGAGTCAAGAGGGCTATTAAATTAGAATTCCTGGGGCACCTGGGTGGCTCAGTCATTTGGGCGTCCGACTTCGGCTCAGGTCATGATCTCGCGGTTCGTGAGTTCGAGCCCCGCGTCGGGCTCTGTGCTGACAGCTCGGAGCCCGGAGCCTGCTTCGGATTCTGCATCTCCCTCTCTCTCTGCCCCTCCACTGCTCACGCTCTGTGTCTCTCTGTCTCTCAACAATAAATAAACGTTAAAAAAATTTTTTTAAAAAGAATTCTTGTGTGCAGAACTGTATAAAATACAGCAAAAATACCTTTACAAGAGTGCCATTTACAATCTGATACCTTGAAGGCAGTAGTGATTTTTCTCTGGTTTAGTAGGAATCTGAGCAGGAATAAATTGTTGCAGCCCCTCCATAGGAAAAAAAAAATCCTGTTCTAGACTCTTTGACACCCCAAGTACCTGCTGGACTGACCTGACCATCAGCAATAAAACTCCTTTGAAAACAGAACCTAATTCACTGAGTAGAAGAGAGGGCAAGATGGGTGCTGTCATCGATGGGAAGGGAAAGACAGTTCTTTTATGGTGCAGAGTGAGCAACCTCCTACCCTGGGAGCGATCTCCTACTGTATACTGTTTCTGTAACAGAGACTAATGTCCACTTCTAGAACACTATCCACCCTGGCCTGGAGAGAGGAGCAGGACTGCAGCCCAATGTCAGAGGAGACACGCTGTTCACTAAGATCTGCAGTGACGCCTCTTCCAGACCCCTCGGAAGCCCACCTGTCGAGGGCCTGCAGAGCACCCTACCACGTGTGATTAGCAGTCTGCATTGTTCTCAGGGGGCGACATCTGAAATTCAGATAACGGGCCAGCTGAGGGTCAGTGTACGTCCTGTGCAACATTTAGTACACGATTGATACTTAGCAGGGGGGTAAAGTTTTGTTGCTTGAGACTCTATGACCTTTTTCCGGAATCCACAGGGATCGTTCCTGGAAATTGTTCAGGGGATCGCTGCTCAGTCAGGGTCCAGACGGGGTGGGGGCCAGACGCCCCCAGAAGAAATCTGCCCTGCGGCTGGGGTCTGACCTGTGGGGGTCCTCTTACGTTCTGTCTCTAGGTGCGGTGAGCTGTTTCCCTGTCCCTCCTCAGTCCATCCAAGTGGAGGGGAAGAACGTGGGCACTTACCTCTGCCACGAAGGGCCGAGGAAGGCTTTTCTCAGGTTATCCGCCCGTCTTTGAGTTATGGAATTCAGAACTGGGTTTAAGACTCAGTTAAGAGCCTGGCCACATTGAACACTGTGGGAGACAGCCGGAGGAGGCTTGCTTACAGTGGATGAATCCGAAGACCTCAAGAAGATTCAACCAAAAGACGGCAAGGAGGAGGTTTGGAAGGAAAAGGAAGAAGACAGACATTTCGGACCATCTAAAGGGCTCCTTGCCTAATGCTGAAGCAGAGGGGAGAGGATGTATCAGCCGCCCCCTGACTCACCTAGCTGGCTCTGTTTTTGGTGCCCGGCCACCACCTACCTAGCTACAGTGCTGAAGCATGGAGGGGCAGCCAATTTGCAATTTGTGGTTTGCCCATCATCACTGCAAAGCGAGAGGGACTCAGTGGCTTAGTGTCCTCAGGACTGACCTCACCTGCAAATGGGACTCTAGCTGTACACGGAGGCTGATTGACCCAATGTCAGGTACCCAAAGACGGCCCTGCCCCTAATTTTTTGACCGCCTAGGAGAAAAACACTCCCGGTGTGCATCCAGGCAGGTTAGACCGAAATCCAGGTTCCCTCACTTAGCGTTTGTGCAGCCGTGAGAAAGTCCTCTCCAAGTATCAGGATCCCCATTTGTGAAAGAAAAAAAAAATTCCGTTGCTCAAATGGTGGCCACTGGGGAGCCCGCATGCTCAGAATGGCAGGGAGTCAACTGTGGCTTTTGTGATGGAGGAGAGCTCCCGATCCTCTGTCTTTGTGTCTCTTCTGAGCAAGAAATTCAGTCTCCCAAGTAGTAAGCCTCTAAGAGAAACATTGTTAAAGGCAGAAGGCACTAAAATATGCATGTGCCAAATGCTGGGAGAACTTGAGTGTAAGCAGCGTCGTAAATTGGAAACAGCTTTGCAGCATAGCATGACTAATTTTATCACTCCGGGAAGTTATCGAAGCTCCTCCGTATCATCCAGATGACTGTATTAAAGAGAACATCTTGGAAATTTCAGATGAGCTTCTGATGCCAAGCGTGACATGCCAGGACTCCATCCTCAACAGTTTGTGTTCCCCGAGGTGTGGTACTGCAGTATTTGCAAGCTCACTGATGGTGGCCGGGGCTGAGCTCTCTGCCCAAGTCCTGCTTCGCCCTGGGCAAAAAAGCTGGCAGCGTTTTCTGTTTCGGAGGTGGTTCTGTGATTGTGGCGTGTTTTGTTCCCTTTGCACGAACTGGTACGGGGCTGGCAGGGCAGCCATCTTGGTGGCTGGGGAGGGGATGTGGAGAGAGGGCAGAGGGAGAGGGATGGGGGAGGGCGGAGAACGCCAGTCTTTGATCTCAGGTCCCCTTCCCCCTCCTCTGGACACGTGCCCTCCTGCCACTGGTCCCTCCCCCTCCCAGAGGCCTTGACTGGAGCTTGTGTGGCTTACACACGGCTTCTCTTGAGGCCGTTGCCTCCTTTGTCCTCAAACGGTAGGGAAGACAGACGTCCGGCCCCCCTCTGCCTGATGTTTTTGAGTAGCCGGATCTAAAACCACACTCAACCAAAGAAGTGTGATTTTGGGTCATAAGGGATCGGGAGCATTTTCTCCCTTTACTCCTTTCCTACTTTTCTCAAAGCACAGCGGCCCCTACATGTGCCAGGAAGATGTCTCAGGTGCCCAAGGCAATCTGGCTGAGTGAAGTTCCTGTTGGCACATTCCTGGGTGAACACCAGTGTGTTCCCCGCGCAACCTTTGTGGGAAGTGTGACTGCCATGCTGGCGAGGCTCCTCTGTTTTGGGGACGCTGTGGAAGTTCACACGGGCAATGTTCCTGGAAAAGTGGTCTTCGCTCTGGCGTGAGGCTACCTTGGGCACCTGACCCTGGTCAGCACCAGCAGATTGGCTCGTCCCAGCTTTCTGCAGATGTTCCCTGAAGCCATGTCGCTGACCACTTGAGCTGAACCACCCCCCTGGGCACCACCCCCCCCCCATCTTCCTGGACCGCATTGCCTGGAACGGACACCGTTTGAGGCCAATCTCCCGGCTCAGGTTTCCCTGAGCACCAGCTTCGTGCCAGGGACTCGCACATACCCTCCTCTAATCCTGACAACCACTCTGCCAGGGAGACATTGGTCGGCTCACTTTACAGTGTCGGACCTGAAGCTCACACTGGCATATGGACTCGCTCAAGGTCACATGGCCTCTGGGATCAGAGACCAGCTCAGCTGGCCCAGTCTCTCACCGCGCTGCCCTGCACGCAGGCCCCCGGCCAGCACAAGGAGAGAGAGGATGCGTGCAGGTGGGAGTGGTTGGACTGACAGCCCAGAAAAGACTGCCAGAGCCACGCTTGGATTTGTGGCTCCTTTCTGTCCTTTCTGCTTTTTAAAATCCGTATCCGGGGGCCAGCAGTCCTCCCCCCGAGAATCTGCGCAATTGGGAAGTTTTTCTGCTGCCGGCTCTCGGTTTCCATGGATAAAATGGAAGTGATAAAAATAACAGCAGGACTCTGAAAAGTGTGGAGCATCAATCTCCCGAAAATATTTACTGCTTCGGAAAGTCTCTTAACTGAAGGGCTTTTTACACTAATGATATTAGAAGGCACAAAAGCCCAAGAAACCCTCAGAAGTGAATTGTAGGAGAGGAAGACAGCGACGGAGTTCGACCAGAGCTTCCCTGAGCCTCTCCTTATGGGAGAAAGCCCTGGATTACACAGATTTCATCCCTGTAAACTTTGGTGAGTGAGTGATAAGTCCTTCACCCGCTCAGATTCCGTATTGGAAGCATTGCATCATGGAGGCAAGAGCTCATTGGTTGCCTGGCCTCTGAGCTCCAACCCCAAGCTGCTGGCATGTGTAAAAACACCTTTTCGTTGGTTTATCCAGCTCCGAGCATCCGTCTGCTTCAGAAGGCACATACGTGGTCTTCCTTGTACCCAGCTGAGGGATGCTGTGTTACGGCCACTGAGAACCGCGATGAACTGTGATGAACACCATGGCTCGTGCCTTGTGTAGTTGGGTTTCCCCAAGAACCCTGTTCCACCTATTGTGGTATTTCTAGTGTCACCACAGGACAGATATGTCCTGTCGGATCAGGAACTGGGGAAAGACAATCTTAACAGTTGGCTCATTTGCTTAGTGACTGGAGGTTAGGGGTATATTAACCTCTCAAAGCAGTTGGGGTCCAGACTACCGAAGTTTCAAGTTGGTCTTCTTCCCAGGGGAATGTCGTAGGGCTACCTCTCTTTGGCCCAACAGAGAAGGGAAGAGCCCTGTGGACTCTACACATAGGATTGGGTACGGGCCTCTGTCCTCAATGGGGAATGCACATTCCTGCTTCAGGAAAATATTCCCAACTGGGAATGGAATCATCTTTGTCTGGGAAAGGTTTTGTCAGAACTGGGAAGAAGCGTTATGTGTACTTGTCCTCTCTGTTATTTTCACATGTTTGAAGGCATTTGGTGATAAGTCATGCAGAGAGAGAGACAACCTCAAGGCCACAGATGGGCTTTCTTTCCCCCTTGCGTCGTGATATGAGGAAGAGACCGTGGGGCTTGAAGTCAGAAGAGCTCGACGCGAACCCTAGCTCTAAAGTTATCAGATGTATGACTTTGGGCAAGGCTCCAAGCCTCCTAGGGCCTTGACTTTCTCAGGCATAGCAAACTGTTGATAAAAACACATTTCTTACATGGCCGATACGAGAACCAAATTGAGTAACTTGAGTTCCAGCGTCTACGCTCTTAACCACTAAAGGAGGCTTGTGGTGTCAGGCCAAGGCAAAAGCCCTCCGGGGAGATATGGTTTTGTATTCTTCTGGTTTTGAAATACCATAACTAATGTCACGAGGCGGTTGTCAGAGGATTGTAAATGTGGATTGCTATAACTCACGGGTTGCCTGCATATAATTGTGAGATAGTGTGGCACCAGCTCTCAGTAAAATTGCAGCGCAGAGCAGAGGAGTTAAATTGTTTTAGTTGTGGCAGGTA
Source organism: Prionailurus viverrinus (assembly GCF_022837055.1). Classification (NCBI taxonomy): domain Eukaryota; kingdom Metazoa; phylum Chordata; class Mammalia; order Carnivora; family Felidae; genus Prionailurus; species Prionailurus viverrinus. Next base: position 18,844,857 of record NC_062571.1, read on the forward strand.
ACTGCTATAACAAATGTCTTCAAATAAAAACGTATTTCTGTCTTGCTCGGTGGGCCAGCGTGTGTGTGAATGTGTGTGTGTGCATCACATGCATGATGTTTGCAGGGACCTAGGTTGCTTCCCTCTAGAAGCAGCAATTCCCTGAGCCCCTGAGCCCCCCACTGGATACACTGCCTATGGGTAGCCAGTGAGGGAATAGAGGGCACGAAGAAGGGCTCAGAAGACTTTTTAGGGGCCGGGCCTGGAAGTGCCGTGGACACTTTTGCCCACATTCGCTTACAGAGCTCACACAGCCTCGCCAACCACAGAGAGACTGGGAAATAGAACCTAGCTGTGTGTCCAGGAGGAGAAGAAAAATGGGATGTGGACAATACTATTTGGGAATAGTATTGTCTTTGCCAAGGTCTATCCTTCTGGTCATCAAATAACTGTTTTTGGTTTTGTTTTAAAAATTTTTAATGTTTATTTTTGAGAGACAGAGACAGAGACAGAGAGAGGGAGACGCAGAAATCGAAGCAGGCTCCAGGCTCTGAGCTGTCAGCACAGAGCCCGATGCAGGGCTCAAACCCATGAACCGTGAGATCATCACCTAAGCGGAAGTAGGACGTTCAACCGACTGAGCCACCCAGGCACCGCATCGAGTACCTGTTTTTATCTTTCTCCTACATTCATCCCTCCCCAAGAGAAACACATCCCTTAATCCCATCTAGTCTCCGCATCTGGTTTAATGGTCACACTCAAATGATGTGCAATTCGTCCCACCAGTCTACATGTGGTTGCTTATGGTGTAACGCCCTAAGAACTAAAATGTGTCTTCCCAAATCCTCATAAACTGAATATAAACGGTGAAAGAAGAACAGGATAGCCACAGTACAAGTCCATATTTTCCAGGTTCATCTAGAACTGGACACAAATTGAAAAGCGGTAGGCATATGGTAGTTTCAAGCTCCTGCTGGGCAGACACTGTGAAGAGCCCCTCCCCTCCCACCTCTGGATTCAGCCATTGTACTAGCTATCTATTGTGGCATAGCAAAATATCTTAAAACTTAGCAGCCAAAAGCAATAAATGTTTATTTATCTTACGGTTTCTGAGGGTCAGGAGTCTGAAAGTGTCTTTCCTGAGTGGTTCTGGCTCAGTCTCTCCTGAGGTTTCAGTCCCTATGTTGGCTGGGGCTGTTGTCATCCGAAGGCTCGACTGGTGTCGGAGGAGCTGCTAACCCACACAACGGTGGGCTGGAGGCCTCAGTTCCTCTCTGGCTGTTGGCAAGAAATCTCAGTTGCTCACCAATGGACCTGTCTATAGGACTACTTAGGTGTTCTCATGGCGTGGCAGTTAGCTTCCCCGAGTGAACTATCTAAGAGGGAAAGGAGGAAGCCACAATGCCTTTTTAAAAATCTTAATTTCAAAAGTCATACATTGTCCCTTTACCTGGTTCTGTTTGTTAGAAGAAACTCTAGAGACATATTTTAAAACCATCACAACAATGATTCTGCCTTCTGGAAGACCCCCCACGTCCATTGTTTCTGTGTAGTTCTGTGTTAGTAACTGTAAGTAATACTCAAAGCATTTTTCCTAGACATAACTCCCATGATTATTTTCCTTTTTTAAAAATAATTTTTAATGTTTATTTATTTTTGAGAGAGAGAGAGAGAGAGAGAGAGAGAGAAATAGAGTGTGATCAGGGGAGGGGGAGAGAGAGGGAGACGCAGAATCCGAAGCAGGCTCCAGGCTCTGAGATGTCAGCACAGAGCCTGATGCGGGGTTTGAACTCATAGACCATGAGATCATGACCTGAGCTGAAGTCTGACACTTGACTGACAGAACCACCCAGGTGCCCTCCCATTATTATTTTTCTTAATAATTATTTTTTTCTGCCAGACTGTCATTGCTCTTTCTTTGTCAGCTTAATGGTGGCCATTTTCATATTATTCAAGAAAATTTTTAGAAAAATAATGTTAACTTGATCATCGATGGAAGGCCGAGTTATTTTATTCAGCTGAGAAATCTATTGAACTTTTGACTTTAGAAATAGTTGGATTTTCCAACCCTTCAACACCCAAATTTCTAGACTGTATTTCTCTTTATTCTGCTTACTCATTGGCCAGGTCTCTTTTGATCTCTTCTCTTACTTATAAACCTTGCCCCAAAAAGCCAGTAGTGGCCAATGCATACTATCATACTGGTTCTTTCCAATGATTTCCCTTAGAGTCCCCTGCTTGGGAGGCAAATGGTTTCCAAATTATCGCAAGGGGAAGTTTTACCCAGTGTTTTACCACCACATGACGTGGGGTGCCGTCTTCCCAGACTCCGATCCTGGTTTCCTCATGCCTGCCACAAAACTGTTAAGGTAATGCCATATTTAGTTTTCATGGTGGAAACTCATTTCAGCGCTCCAATGACCATATCAGTCAGGGTTTGGTCTAAAACTACTCTGTATTTTAGTAGTTAAAGATGTAATATAAGGACTTACATGCTTATAAAATTGAGGTTACAAGGGTCAGGAGCAGTGCTCCAGGATTTAAGAAAATTAAGAAGTGCTTGGAATTGTAGGAAGTCACCACCTGGAAGTCAGCTGCTTGCTGAATTGAAGTAGGCGATTTCTGGGAGCTTGCCTAGACACCATGAACCCTGTGTCTGCTGTCTAACTATACACATACCCACTGCTATTAGAGAAGAATATTACTTTACTCTTTCTCTTCCGTCTTCCACGTTTCATGTTCCAGTGCCTCTCAATGGCCTAAGCTAGGCCAGAAACTTCCTGGGATGAGAGAATAAGAGTTTCAGCCCCTGAGATACAGGAATGATCAGAGGTAACAACACTGCTGAGGATCAGAAGACAGTAGGAGAATGGTGGCATCCTGGGGAAAATAATACTCAAGTCAGGAAGCAGAGATAGGGTTTGAGTATATAAAGAGAATAGATGATGCCTTTGCAAGTGAGTGGAACCGTATGAGTAGATCACATGTATGACACTCTGCTTAGTAGTTTTTGGCCCAAAGACGCTCCATAAATGTGCGACAAATGTGTAGGTGGGGACGAGTATACCATATTCATGGAAGGAGACATCTCAATGGACAAAAAGGAGTGGATGAGGTCTAGGAGGGTGTGATGCCATCTCAGTATTTTATGGTTTTCAAAGTCCACCTATGTTATCTTCCATCCTTTCAAGTAAGAGTAGGGTGGAGCTTGACAGGAGGTGTGAGAGTTCAGGTCTGAGGGGTGGGAAAAGACAGCTGGAATTTACTGAGCGCTCATTACATCTAGGCCCTTCACATGCCCCTCCTTGTTACCTTTGCCTTGTGTGCGACGTAGCTTCGCCTTGTTCACCCTCACCTCAACATGCTTACCCTGCTCACATTTGCCCCAAATGTTCACCTTGTTCATCTTTACCTGTATATACTTCAGGACAGTTTTAGCCTAATGCAATTTTATCGTTTATTTTCCAGTGAAAAGGACCAATGTTTAGAGAACTTAGGCAATTCAGGGCAATGCCTGAATTGGAACTTAGATCTGCCTGACTTCTGGCCCCAACGATTTAACCTTTAAACTGAATTTCCTCTTGGGCAAGAGAGAGCTAGGAAGTCTATGTCTCTCTCAGTAGCAGGACGTTATTTGATAGAGAACTGGGTAGGCTGTCTCCAGGCAGCAGGAGTCCTTATCTGGCCAGCAGTGATTCCCCAGGACACTTGACCGTGCTTCCCTCTTCCGGATAGCAGTTTCCAAATCATAAAAAGGGGAGATTGGAGTAGAGCGGGGTCAGCCAACTGTGGCTAGCAGATCACGTGGCCCCTACCTGTCCCTATGGATGTGGCTTTATGGGTACAGCCACACCCTCTCATTTCCTCGGGTCTGTGGGGCTCCTGCTGTACCACAGCAGAGCTGAATTGTGACAGGGACTGTGTGGTCTGCAAAGCTGATACACTGACTCTCTGGCTCTCTACAGACAGTGTTTGTGACCCTTGGACTAGGGGACCTGGAAGGGCTTCACCCAGGTTTGTACTCTGAATTGTAAGGGCAGTTCTTAAATTCCCAGATTATGTGTCAAGCCCTTGCCAGTGGACCATTTGCTTCAAGAAATGTTTGTACCAATCCCAGTTCCCTTTAGAGAAGCTCCTTTGCAGTTTGTGTGACAGGGTGTGATCCACAGCATTGCTGAGCACCCTTGCTGCCCACGGCCTGCTGCTCTCAGACAGGAGGACACTGGAAACCCAATTTCAACACCGGGCACGCTTCTTCTCTACCTCGTGTAGCCATCGTGACCTTTGGAAGAGTAGCAGGCCCTGGCCAGTGTCCAGGAGATACATTCTCTACTGTTGAGAGGCACAGGGGAGTGAGGCCCCCTAATGTCCTCCTGATTCTGGTGAGGCTGAACAGCAGGGGAGCATCCTGGGCCGAGGGATGGGAGCTGGGTGGGGTGGGCCTGAGCCCATCCTGGGTGGCACTCCTGCCATGTCCTTACCTGAGGCAGCCAGGTGTGGCCTGGAGTGTGACAAAAGTGGACCAGCTGGTTTTGCAGCTGCCTAGAGCCTACCCCGTGGCTTCCGATCACCTCACCGGTGGCAGTGACCACCCCTGCCGGGCTGCTTCTCAGCTGTATCCCCTTATGTGTGTGCACAAAGAGCTTCTCTTCCCATCAGTGTTGCTTTCTGCACACTTTGTCCTCAGGTCACGGGCCTTCGTGCCTTTTTGAAGAGGACCTCAGGAAGAAAGGCATTTTTTAGTAACCCAGTAGACAAATACTCAGCGCTGATAGACACGTATGTATCTGCATGTGTTTGTGTGTCTATAAAAATGAAACAACGGTTTGTGACAACAATACTTACCTCCACTCTTAAGTGATGAATTTGGGGTGTGTGTGTGTGTGTGTGTGTTTAATGTTTATTTATTTTGAGAGAGAAGGCACAAGCGTGGAAGGGCCAGAGGGAGAGGGAGAGGGAGAGAATCCCAGGCAGGCTCTGAGATATCAGTGCAGAACCCAACTGGGGGCTCGATCTCGCAAACCGTGAGATCATGACCTAAGCAGAAATCAAGAGTCGGACGCTTCACTGACTGAGCCACCCAGGTGTGCCAAGTGACGTACTTTGATAGATCCTATTCTAGTCTGTACTTCGTCCTGGGTTCAATTTTCTAAAGAGATTTCCCGAGAATATCAAGTCATGACTTACAGTTTGGAAACATTGCTTTAGATAATGCGTGGCAAGTGGAAAGGACTTGCTGGGGGAACTATTATTATTTTTCCACAATTCTTTTTTTTTTAAATTTTTATTTATTTTTGAGACAGAGAGAGACAGAGCATGAACGGGGGAGGGGCAGAGAGAGAGGGAGACACAGAATCGGAATCAGGCGCCAGGCTCTGAGCCATCAGCCCAGAGCCTGACGCGGGGCTCGAACCCACGGACCGCGAGATCGTGACCTGAGCTGAAGTCAGACGCTCAACCGACTGAGCCACCCAGGCGCCCCGTATTTTTCCACAATTCTTAACTACGGGCCATCCCAGGAGCCCTGGCTTGTATCGTGAGAAATGTCTTTTGTGTCTGTGTATCTGTGTGAACTGAGAATGTCCCTCTCCCATCCTGGGCCCCACTTCCCTTACACGTAAACGGGAGTTAGCCCTGGGTAGTGGCTGGGTTTCCTCCTAGCTCTGATAGTGAGTCTATGTCGTGTGTGTCCCCAGCATGTCCGAAATACCTGTCTGTGATATTGGACACAGCAGTAGAGGATGCCGCTGGCTCAGGAAGGCATGGGGTGCTCCTGGATGCTTTTCTGTTGCGGCCCAGGCAAAAGAGACTTGTCGGGAAGACCACTTAGAAACCTCAGCGTGACTGTTGAGCTCGTCACCTGATGTACCCGAGTGTACTGGCACAATCCTTTTGGGAAAATCCAGATTCACCTCATGACACTGTCTCCGCCTCCCCGCAAGGACCTGCAAAGCGCCCGTGTGCCCTGCACCCAGAACGGGGGGTGTAGAGGCCAGGCTCCTTGTGCAGAGCTGGACGAGAGCCCAGGCCTCTGACTCCCACTTCGTGGGACCCTGTGGCCCCTAAAAGGGCGGGGGTGGTATCCCTGGATGGCAGAAAGCGGGATGGAGAAGGTGGTCTGTTCGCGGGTCCCTGCCAGTTTTAGCATTTCTTGTTTCGTCCCCTGTAGGAGCCCTATCGGGCACAGTGCCTGCTATGATCAGTTCCACCCCTCCTCCCTGCTCCATCCCTGGTGGTCCAGGCTGTGTGTGTGTGTGTGTGTGTGTGTGAGCACACGCACGCATACCTGACCCGGAGACCGGCTTTCGGGTTCTGCCCAGGGGACCAGGGGCAGGCAGCCACACTAAGCAGTCTAGCCCTGCATCACGCGAACCGGGGAGACAGGAGGACTGACCAGCTGTCAGGGAACAGGCAGACGGGGACAGAGCAGTTGACACAGCAGGAACCGGGAGAGCCCTGGGGGCAAATGGGAGCCCATCCTGCCCTTCCTCGGCTTCTGTTCCAGGTTCAGGCTCCTTGGAGCCTTGCAGAGACTTCCTTCTTCCTGGGGTGGCCGACTGTGGCTCAGTTACTCACAACTGCACCCCTCGCTCAGACTCGCGCAGCGAGTTGGGGGAACGTAGACTATCCCAGCTTTCCAACTTCAACTTCCTCCTCCAGCCTAGGTTCTTACGTTTTCTGATCATGTCTGCGACAAGATTTTGGGCTTGCAGCCTCAGTGAGGGTATGTATTTTATTTTATCCACTATACGACTGTGTTAATATAATTTGTATACTATACCTACACCCGAAGGTCAAAGTGATGCAATAAATATTGCGAGTTAACATTTATGTGTTACTTAGTAAAGAGTGCAAACATGGGTGGCTCAGTCTGTTGAGTGTCCGACTTTGGCTCAGGCCATGGTCTCGCAGCTCGTGAGTTCGAGCCCTGCATGGGGCTCCATGATGACAGCTCAGAGCCGGGAGCCTGCTTTGGATTCTGTGCCTCCCTCTCTCTCTCTCTCCCCCAACCTACTAGCATTCTGTCTCTGTCTCTCTCAAAAATAAATATACATCAAAAAAAATTTGAAAAAAAAAAAGGTGCAAAAGCTGTTTTCTCTCAGTGAGGAAAATTGTTTGAAGAGCCTTTATTTTCTTTTGACATCTTGGCTCCACTCTGTGTGATGTGGTGATCCTAAGGCTTGTGTTAGGTCCAGTTTGGATACTTGGATTAATGGCAGCTGCCCCTAAAGAAGACACAGTGGGTCTAGGTGGAAGCCACCCGTGGTTGGTGGCACTTGCTAGGCCTTTGCTGAGCTTCGTTACTCTTTTCCAGTTCTGTCTATTGATTACACCACTTTCTTTTTCAAAACGTAGTAACTACATTTCTGCGTTCCTTGCCTTAATCAGCGATGTTCTTAAAACGAATTGGGTTGCCTTTATGAGTTGTCTGGAAATTTTAGAAACATGTCGGAAGGGTCTGTTTTTAAGGATTTTTTTCATATCAGCTTTATTGAGTTAATAGTTCACATACCACGCGATTTACCCATTTAAATCCCCAATTTCATGACTTTTAGTATATTCACAGAGTTGTGCAACCATCGCCATCGGCAATTTTAGAACATTTTCATCGCCACAAGAAGAAATCCTATCCCCAGTACGGTCACCCTTCCTTTCTCCCTTCCCCTTAGCCCTTGACGACCACTAGGTCCTCCGCAATCTACTTTTGATCCCTATGGAGTTACCTTTTCTGGATATTCCGTATAAATGGAATCATACAACACGTGGTCTTCTGTGGCCAGTTTCTTTCGCTTAGCGTCCTGTTTTCAGGGTTCATCCATGTTGTGACATGTATTATACTTTATTCCCTTTCATGGCCAAATAATATCCCACTATCTTGATACCTTGCATTTTTAAAATCCATTATCAGCTAATGAGCATTTAGGTTGTTTTCACTTCTGGTAATTATGATTAGTTCTACTACAAACATTCACGTACAAACTTTTGTGTGAATGTATGTTTTCAATTCTTTTTTTTAATTTTATTTTTTAGTGTTTATTTTTGAGAGAGAGAGAGAGAGAGAGAGAGACAGCACATGAGTGGTGCTGGTGGGGGGAGGGAGCAGAGAGAGAGAGAGGGAGAGACAGAATTGGAAGCAGGCTCCAGGCTCTGAAGCTGTCAGCACACAGCCCAATGTGGGGCTCAAACCCACAAGCCGTGAGATCACGACCTGAGCTAAAGTCGGATGCTCAACCGACTGAGCCACCCAGGTGCCCCTGTGCTTACTTTCTGAGTAACTGGAAGGTTGTTTTCCAAAGTGGCTGCACCATTTTTCATTCCTACCAACAACATTTGAGGGTTCCAATTTCTCTACTTTTTTTTTTTTTTTGCCAACTCTTGTTACTATCTGTCTTTTTTATTATAGCCTCCCTAGTTGGTGTGAAGGGTACCTCCTTGTGGTTTTGATTTGTGTTTCCTTAATTACTAATGATGTTGAACATGTCTTCATGTGCTTATTGGGCATTTTCTCCGGAGAAATGTCTGTTCGAACCTCTTGCCCATTTTTAAGTTGGGCTGTTTGCCTTTTTACTCTTGAGTCGTAAGTGTTCTTAGTATGTTATATGATATCAGATATATGACTTGCAAATATTTTTGTCCCATCCTTCGGGTTGCCTTTTCATTGTCTTGACGTTTCTAAGTTTTGAAAGTGTGTAGATACCGGGGTTTCTGTAGGTGTCACACTTCGGTAATTTTCAGGAATGAAGTCACATAATGATGCAAACCTTTCCCGACTTTGGTTTTAAAAAATGCCTTCTCCAATGCACGACTTTGTTTCTGAAAGAGTCCTTTCTTCACTCTTAGTTACAAGTTTACTTTTACCTTGAAGACCCAGAGTGTTTTAAAAATTCATTTACATATCTTAATAAAATCTCCTGGAAGGGAAACTGTTGAGTGCCTCTTGTCATCACAGAAAATGTCAGCCGACTTGGAACACCTTGTACAAGAAGAACGGTTGAGTTGATAAGTCTCTTAAGTATCTTGCCATGAGGCAACCATTGTGGTACAAAGTCGAATGATCACTCCCAGTGAAAGTTTAAAGGTCTTGTTTTTATAAAGCCAACATCAGAGACATCCAGCGTCACTTACTGTTGCATTGTGACATCCACTTCTATGCCACGGTAACTTATTGCAAATGAAATTCAAGGGAGGTGCTTTATTCATAAACCTAAGCCCAGAATTCCTTACATTAAAAAAAAGAGAGAGAGAATTCTGGTTAAAGGAGTAGCTCCCTCCATGGCCACATTTTACACAGTCTTCCTGTTAAGACTTTATTTTTATTAAGGATATCATTTACTGGTGAGCACATCTCCAGGGCATCTGTCAGAAGCTCATAAAAAAAAGACTTTTGAAAGCACTTTGCATTATTAATACAGAATCTGGTAAATACTATAAGCCAAGACACGTTAGGGACATCTGTACTTTCATCTGATTGTATAACAAACTTCTTCAAGTAATTTGCTTTGATGCCTCCTCTTTCAAATGCTCACCAAGATTTGAATTTGTGTCTTTCAGCAGGATCTGCTAACAAAAGATTACGTTCTAGTTTGTTGCTATTGTTTTTCATATTTTATTTCAGTCACTTTTTTTCCCCAGCAGGAAAAAAACAATGTGTTTCCCAAGTAAGTGCTTTTGCTAGTCCATTGCTATGAAAGAGAAGCCTTGAAAGAAGTTTTCAAATTTATCATTGGGTTCAGTGAGCTTTTCAAAAGGGGTGGGTGGGCGCCTGGGTGGCTCAGTTGGTTAAGCGTCCAGCTTTGGCTCAGGTCACGATCTCATGGTTGGTGAGTTCCAGCCCCTCATTGGACTCTGCACTGATAGCTGATGGTGGAGCCTTCTTGGGATTCTCTCTTTCTTCCTCTCTCTCTGCCCCTCCTGCTCTCTCTCTCTCTCAAAATAAATAAATAAGGTTTAAAAAATATTTAAAAAATTTTTAATGTTTAATTATTTTTGACAGAGAGAGAGAGAGACAGAGAGACAGAGTGTGAGTGGGAGAGGGGCAGAGAGACAGGGAGACAGAGAATCCGAAGCAGGCTCTGGGCTCTGAGCTGTCAGCACAGAGCCCGACGCGGGGCTCGAACCCACGGACTGTGAGATCGTGACCTGAGCTGAAGTTGGATGCTTAACCGACTGAGCCACCCGGGTGCCCCTAAAAAATATTTTAAAAATAGCCAAAAGTGGTGGCTTAAATATTTTCTTACTTTAAACACTGCTGAAGAACGGATAGAGGTCTGTCCTTGCCTCTATAATCTTGTTTAGGTTTGAAATGTCTGACTCATCATGATGGTTTCATGCTATCATTAGCCAATATCTCAGCATAATACACACTTCGGGGAGATTAAGAGTGGCTGTAAATCCATTCTTCAAATGATCTCCTTGATTATTTCAATATTTGTGACTGAGTATCCTTCAGGTCTGATTAGATTGTCCCTGTTTTTCTTGTGGACGTGGCCGATGGAGGTTTTGTCTCGAGGATGGGAAAAGGGTCATCTCTGCCATTTTCTGGTTGTTCACTGGGCTTGCATGATTAGCTTTCCCTTCACTCTATAGTTTTCTTGCAGGAATCTTTTAAGGTCATTTTCTAAGAGTGGCTCCAGTTCAAGCTAGACAGTCTAGTTGGGCATATGTCACCGCATCACACGCAGGAAGAAATGAGTGAATGAGAACCCCATGTCACCTCTTCCAGGGTGGCTCACAATACCCGTGCATTGCTTCCAACCTAGGGACAGTCTGATGTGTTGAAAAAGCAAGAGTTGCAACTTTTTAAAAAAAAAAAATTTTTTTTTTAATGTTTATTTATTTTTGAGACAGAGAGAGACAGAGAATGAACAGGGGAGGGGCAGAGAGAGAGGGAGACACAGAATCTGAAATGGGCTCCAGCCTCTGAGCGGTCAGCACAGAGCCCGACACAGGGCTCGAACTCACAGACCGTGAGATCACGACCTGAGCCGAAGTCGGACGCTTAACCGACTGAGCCACCCAGGCGCCCCAAGAGTTGCAACTTTTTTTTAAATTTTTTTTTAAATTTTTTTTTTCAACGTTTTATTTTATTTTTGGGACAGAGAGAGACAGAGCATGAACGGGGGAGGGGCAGAGAGAGAGGGAGACACAGAATCGGAAACAGGCTCCAGGCTCTGAGCCATCAGCCCAGAGCCCGACGCGGGGCTCGAACTCACGGACCGCGAGATCGTGACCTGGCTGAAGTCGGACGCTTAACCGACTGCGCCACCCAGGCGCCCCAAGAGTTGCAACTTTAATCGTGGAGCAAATAGCCTAAAACAATGTCTTCATTTTGCAAGATAAACATTAAATTTCTAACATTTCTTTCCATCCCTTAGTAGATTGTTGTAACTAGTGTTAAGTTACCTGTACCCTACTTTGGAGACCAACTGCTCTAAACATGAGACCAAAGTAACTTTTTAGGACAAAGATAGCAAACAAGTCTGATATATATTTGTTGTTCAAAAAGAAAAAACCAAAAGCTCCCTAAAGGCATGCCCTGTAGCCCTGTTTGACAAATGGATTATTTAATAGTTTTACTGGAAACCTAAATTTTACAACAAAATAATCTAAGTAGATAAGGGAAGCTTGTGACCCTATGGAGGATGAATCCATTGTGTAAAACCAATGGTCAGTCCCTAACTGTGTTTCATAATTTTGGAATTTATTTTTTAACCCCAGACAAGGAGGGCTGAATTAATCACACTTCGTGGCTCAGGGCACTTTATCATCATTGTTTGTGCAAGATCCCACGCTGGTTTCTAATTTTCATTATTCATTCCTTTTGATAGGCATTTCCCACTTCCAATTCCTTCCTTCAAAGGCAATCGTTGCCTGTTTTGGATCTGGATCTGTATCTGTCTTTTTGTTTGCAAACAAACATATAATTTATAAAATATATAGTTCATGCGTAAACTGTAAGTGTGATTTATAAAACATGTGTAGTTTGCATGGATGCCTTTTTAAAATTTACATAAATGGTAACGTGCTTTACATCTAATTCTGCTTCCTTTTTTTACTCAACACGATGTCTTTGAGGTCTGTTCCTACTGCTGTGTGTACATCTGGCGTGTGGGTCCCTCACAGCTGCACAGGATTCCACAGTGCGTATCCGTCTTACGGTGTATGTTGCTTCATCTCGAAACGGATGCCTAGATCGCCCCACTTCCCGGACTCTGTAACAAACTGAGATGAATGACCGCATATTCATCCCGTTCTGGGACATCTATGAGAACGTGCTATAGACGGAAGGTTTGTGTTCTGAAATTTACATGTTCAGATCCTAATCCCAATGTGATTAGGGGTTAGGATCTGACCTGGTCATGATCTAATCACATCCACCTCCAGAGGGGGGTGATTAGATCACGAGAGCAGAGCCCTTATGAATGGAATAAGTGCCCTTATGAAAGAGACCCCACAGAACCCTTCTGCCTTGTGAGGACACGGGGAGAAGACAGCCCTCCGTGAACCAGGAAGTGGGCTCTCCCCAGGCACCGAACCAGCTAGCGCCTTGATCTTGGACTTCCCAGCCTCCTGAGCTGTGAGAAATAAATTTTTGGTGTTTATAAGCCACCCAGTTTATGGTGCTCTGTTATAGCAGTGCAATGGACTAAGACGGAACTACTCAGGGGCTGCATTGCTGGGTCATAAAGTGTCCATATACATACGCGGAATAACAACGATCAGGTTGTTTGCCACATGGCTGGGCCGGTTTACAGTAAACAGTTAACCCCCTGCAGCCTCCCGTCTGGCATTTCAGTTTTTCCCAGTCCAACAGGTGTGATGTGATATTTTGTTGTTTAATTTCCATTTTTCTGATAGTATTGCATTTGAATATCCCATCCATATGCTTCTCAGTCCTTTTAGGTCTCCTTTCCTAGCCTTGGCACGCACATCATTTTTCTGTCGGACTTCGTTGTCCTAGGCTTGCCGATTTGCAGGAGCTCCTTACATATTCCAAGCATTAGTCCTTTGTTTTGGAACATGTTTTAGACACACCTTCACAAGTATCTTGTCCTAACCTGTCTCCACTCTGTGGGGTGTCTGTGCAGCAGAGTAGTTAAGAAATGTGGCTCTAGGGGTGCCTGGTAGAGTGTTGGTGGAGTGTGTGACGCTTGATCTGGGGTCGTGAGTTCAAGGCCCATGTTGGGTATAGAGCTTACTTAAAAAGGGGAAAGAATGTGACTCCAGATGTTTGCATCCAGGGTTTGCCTTCTGGCTACGCTCATTAACCTACGTGATCCTGGGCCAGTTAACGTCTGCACAGCTCAGCATCTTGTCTGCAAAATGGGGATAATAGTACCCACTTCATAGGGCAGCTAAGAACATTGACTCAGTCGGTATTTTAAAGCACCGAGGCGCACGGTGTGCAGTGTATGAGTATTTGTTAAACAAGCACAAAGTATTTCCTTTGTTCCGGAGTTCTTGGTTGACCAGAGCTCCTTAACTGCGATACGATCGTATTCAGTAATATTTGAATTTATGTTTTGTGCTTTCGGGGATTCTGTTTAAGTTATTCTCCCTTCCTAGCATGCCAGGTTTTTCTCCTACATCATCTTCTCTAAAACTTACAGTCTTACCTTCCACGTTGGGGTGTCGGGCCGTCTGGCTTCCGCCATTTCATATGGGTTTAGGAAAGCATGCCATGCTGGGAGTCCGTTTTCCTAAGCCCATCCCGGGATGTCCTGGCCTCCGTGGGTGCGGTCGTCCTTTATCGTAGCCTCAAACACACTCCGTCATGTTTGTTCTCATTACTGCTGTTGAGCTGTTCGCGCGCAGATTTATCAGCGGAGCTTTAGAGAAGGTGGTTATGTCTAGTAGATTATGTTCCCCCCTCTCCGCTCTTCTCTTTCAATACAGATTTAGCTGTGTCTAGATCTCATTCTTTCATAAACATTTTAGAATGTGTTTATTAAATTCTCAAGAGGATCAGCGATCATTTTCATTGGCATAGCCTTGAATTTATACATTTATTTGGGAGAAAACAGGTACCTTTAAAATATGATGGGAACCTACCTGAGATCATGGAATGTCACCCTATTTGTTCAGCTCTTTTAAAATGTCCTTTAAAAGAGTTAGTTTGTTTTCCACGGAGGTCTTAGATATCGTTTAAATTCATTCTTGGATATAATTTTTGCCACTCTTGTGCATCATTTATTCTTATCATTCTCTTATTGATTATTGGTGGTAAAAAGAAATGCTATCGTGAGTTTTAGTTAGTTTCTTGTCTCTGGCAATTTTTATGAACTCTGGTTTCTTTTCTTTTCTTTTTTTTTTTTTACATTTTATATATTTTTGATAGAGAGACAGAGCACAAGTAGGGGAGGGGCAGAGAGAGACGGAGACACAGAATCCGAAGCAGGCTCCAGGCTCTGAGCTGTTAGCACAGAGCCCAATGTGGGGCTTGAACTCACAAACCACGAGATCACGACCTGAGCCGAAGTCAGACGCTTAACTGAATGAGCCACCCAGGCGCCCCCCGTTTGGTTTCTGAATATAGATGATTCCATTGTTGGTAAATAATGGTATTTTTTAATCTTTTCCCTTCCAAATTTTATGTGCTTCCTCTTTTATTTTTTTTAATGCTTATTTATTTTTGAGAAAAATAGAGTGTGAGCAGGAGAGGGGCAGAGAAAGGGAGACAGAGGATCTCAAGTAAGCTCCACACTCTCTGTGCAGAGCCTGACATGGGACTCGAATCCACAAACTGTGAGATCATGACCCGAGCCGAAATCAGGAGTCAGATGCTTAATGGACTGAGCCACCTAGGTGCCCCTTTGTTCTTTCTCTTAAAAAAAAAAAAAAATTCCTGGGGCACCTGGGTGGCTCAGTCTGTTAAGCGTCCAACTTCAGCTCAGGTCATGACTTCACGGTTTGTGAGTTCGAGCCCCACGTCGGGCTCTGTGCTGACAGGCCAGAGCCTGGAGCCTGCTTCAGATTCTGTTGTCTCTCTCCCTCACTGCCCCTCCCCTGCTCATGCTCTGTCTCAAAAATAAGTAAGCATTAAAGAAAAAAAATTAAAAAAGATTTCCTGTTGTCTGAGACCTCTAGGACTGTATTAAAGAATGGTGGTGATGGGAAAGCATTGTCTTACTTTCAATCTTAATGGGAGCAAAGATAAAGCTTTTCCCTTCAGCCTAAGATTTGCTGTAAGTTTTCTGGTATATAACTTTTTCTAAAGTTAAGGCATTTCCTTTCAATTTGTCATTTGTTCAGTTTGTTAAGGGCTCTTTAAAAAATATATAGAGATCGAACTTCATCAACTGTTTCTGCAAAAATTGAGATAATCATAGAATTGTTCTTTTTGTTCTAGTAAAGTTAAACTAAGGGTTGATGGGAGGAGGTGGATGGGAATGGGGTGGATGGGTTATGGGTACTGAGAGGGGCACTTTTTGGGATGAGCACTGGGTGTTACATGTAAGTGATGAATTCTACTCCTGAAACCAATATTGCACTAAATGTTAACTAACTAGAATTTAAATAATAATAATAATAAAAAACTACATTGACAGGTCTTTTTTTTTTAAATGTTGAACCATTTAATGGCTTCCTCAGATACATCCTGATGAGTTATAATTTTTCTTAATATGCTGTTTGAGTCAGTTAGATTTTGAAACATATTATCTATTCCTTGAAAACTTGGTAGAACTTACTCTAAAGCAGTCTGTGATGGCTTTATAGATTTTGATATGCAGTGTTTTCATTGTTAGTTCACTGCTGAGTATTTTACAATTTCTCTTTTAATCTTATTTTTAATCTCAGCGTTGTTTTTTAGTATATGGGATTTTATTTTATTTTTTAATCTTTCTTTTTGAGAGAGAGAGAGAGAGAGAGAGAGAGAGACAGAGTGTGAGCAGGGGAGGAAGAGAGAGAGAGGGAGACACAGAATCTGAAGCAGGCTCCAGGCTCTGAGCTGTCAGCACGGAGCCCAACGCGGGGCTCGAACCCACGAACCGTGAGATCATGACCTGAGCCCAAGTCAGACTCCTAACCGACTGAGCCACCCGGGTGACCCTAGTATATGGGATTTTAAGACATACTCATTTGATATTGATTTCTAATTTTATTGTTACATGGTCAGAGAATATATTGTATATAAGTATGTATTTTAAATATATTTTAATATAATAGGATTTTAAATTATGTTAATCAATTCTATTATTTAATATAATATATTCTATTTATATATTCTTTTATATTCCTTTTATACATGTAAATATATATTTATTAGTTATTAAATATACGTATTCCTTAAAACCCATCGAGGTACATGGTCACTCTTTATAGACACCACAGAGCCCACGACCCTGGGATCACGACCTGAGCCGAATTCAAGAGGCCGATGCTCAACCAACTGAGCCACCGAGGTGCCCCCGGATTCTATTTTTGGCAAATTGTTGAGATTGTTGTCCTGGTGTTTGGATTTGACTCCCATTTGCCTGGTATATCTTTTCCCACCTTTTATTTTCATCCTTTCTTTTGAAAAAAAAAAAAATATCTTTTCGTTTTCCGTTCCCAATGACTGTGTTTTAAAGGTGAGGACGTTTGCATTGGGTGCTCTTTAAGTGGAGAGTCTATGGTACCTGTGAAGCAGAGATTATTTAGGGCAACAGGGACTTTCTCTGAGGGCGGACCTGCCCTGCTCTCTCTCTCTCTCCCCCTGCCTTTCCATCTCCCTGGCTGCAGAGCGCGTCTGGTGGTGTGGTTTTCTGGAGTCACACGGAAACTAAAACTAAAGGCCTCGTCTCTCAGCCGTGGGCCTCCCAAGCCAGAGAAGTCGGAGTTGAGCTGGAGTCGGCGATGCTCCCACACAGACACTGGTTGATGTCTATTTGCAGCAGGATCCCAGTCCTGGATGAAGAGGCCGGAGAGGAGGCAGGAAGGTTCACTGCAGAGCCTAAACGATGCTCTCTTGGTTCTCGCCTATCCTGGGGTGACCTGGGATACATGGTCACCTCTGGGAACCTTTGATTTCCCCCCACATTTAAAAGGTGAAAAAAAATCAGCCTTGGTTTCTTCCCATTCCTCCCGACTCTGGTTTAAACGGATCTGTTAAAAATTCTTTTGTCCCAGCCCAATGATGCAGGGTTTTTTTTTCTTTCCTTTTAAAAAATTTTTTGATTATTTTTGAGACAGAGAGAGGAGAGAGAGACAGTGCAGGCAGGGGAGAGGCAGACGTAGAATCCAAAGCAGACTCCAGGCTGTCAGCACAGAGCCCGACACGGGGCTCAAACCCATGAACCGTGAGATCCTGACCTGAGCCGGTCAGATGCTAAACTGAGCCACCCAGGCGCCCCGGTATTTTATGAACATTAATCATCTGGAGAGGAGCTGGTTTATTGATGGTTCTTGGAATTTGCTTCATGTCTTGAGTTCCTCTTTGTGCCCCTAACCTGTAGCCACTTAGATTGGGCTGGCGTTCGAGAATGATTGGACACAGCTGGCAAGGCTGATTAATCACTCCTTTGCTCCTGAGGTTTGATCTGAAAGCGCATCGGGAGCACTGACCTCCGGAGGCTGGGGTGAGGAGCTCCGTACTGCTGGGTGCCCGGGGCCTTGTGCGCTTGGCCTCCTTAAGTCCTTGAAGCAAACTGACTAAAGCCTGGTGTTCTTGTGCCCAGTCTTTGTCCCTGAAGAGTGAACAGTTTGACGCCTCCCTGACCTTCTTTTTGAAGCTGGAGCTTCGGTGACCAATCAAAGGACTTAGGGACTTGCCTTCTGAGCGGAGTCAGATGGGGACAGAGGCAGAGTTTGGGTCACCATTTGGCTGGTACGGCTCAGGCACAGCCCTGATGTCTGTGCGGGCACGGGGCATTTGCCCTGTGATTTAGACACAAAAGGTGAGAGAATGTCACCAATTCGTGAAAGCCCTACTTCTGGCCACGCTATGTTCTCTCTCATGTTTTTGACTACTCTGTTGGCTGATCTATCTGATGGGGTCATGGTACTGACTTCATGGGTTGTTGAGAGGTTAAATGCACCCTCACCCCATACTTGTGCACCCAGGAAAGAGTGCGGATGAAAGTCTCCTCTCCCGCGGCACTTGGGTGACTCAGTCAATTGAGCATCCGACTTTGGCTCAGGTCATGATCTCGTGGTTTGTGAGTTCAAGCCCCACACTGGGCTCACTGCTGTCAGCATAAAGCTCGCTTTATATCCTCTGTCTGTCTCTCTTCCTCTCCCCTGCTTGTGCTCTCTCAAAAAACCAAAAAAGTCTCCTTTCCCCCAGCCCTGACCTGACTCTACTTTGCATCGTGATGGCCTTAGGTCCACGTGACGAACACCTTAATTTCATGCTCCTGCGGGTGGCAGTTCGAGCCCGGGAGCTCACACACCTACAGGGTGTTCTGTCCTTTGGAAGATAGACCCAGGGAAGAGGTCTGTGTGGCTCTGGGAGATGACCCAGGTTGAGGCAGGAGCTTCTGGAGCCTGGCCGAGAAGGGGAGGTGGTCCCCTGGCCCCAGACTCTTCGCACCACGGGGAGGGGAGTGGCCACATGAGAGCCTGAGCGGACGAGAGCCCTTTCAAGTGGGACACCCAGGGACACTGGAGTGGCTCAGGTCTAAGGGTGGTGCTGTGACAAACCAGACCCCATGAAGATACTTTCTGATGCCAGGAAAAACCTAACTCTCTCAAACTAGCTTAAGGAAAAGAGGGACTTACTTGTCTCAGTTGGGACAGGCAGAGATGGAGTGGCATTCCTTGGGCATGATTGGATCTAAGGACTCGAAGAGAGAGGTCGGGACATCTCTCTCTCCTCTTGTCCTTTCTCAGCTCTGGGGTACCAGCGGGGGGACTCGGGCTCCTTGTACAGAGGGGCCTGTTCCTCGTACAGCAGAAGAGGGACCCACAGATCACATCAGTGTAACAGTGTTAGCAACGCCACAACAAAAGAAAGACTTTTTATTGTGCACATTGCAAATACCAGGCCACACGGCCGTCCCTGGGCCAGTCATGGTGTCCAAGCCGAAGGTATTAGGATGGGCCGGGCGGGGGCGAGTCTAGGGGCGGGATATTGTAATGGGTGGAAGCATTTGGTGAGAGGGAGGAGTACTTCTCCAATGGAAGGAGGTGCTGTGAGGAGAAGACTGTGTGTTGTGAGCAGAGGAGGCTGGACAGACAAAACAACACGTGCACCCCTCCTCACCTCCCCCGGCCCTGCCCCGTGCAAATCTGCTCAGCCTGGAGGAGAAGGCGGGTCAACCCTCCATTCTTCCCGTTTTCTCCTTGGAAGGCATTTATCACGTATGGTTCTCGTGCAAAGGAGTCACTAAAATGTCCGTATCTGTCTTTACCCCCAATAGAGGTTTGATGCGCTTTTCCCAATTCTCCACAAAGGTGGGAGCCTAATAATATATGAGAATATGGGAAAATGCTGAACCTATGGGTTTGAACTCTGATCTGGCTCCCACTCCGCCCCCCACCAACTGCCCTACCCCCATGGTTTCCCTCTCTCCTCCCCTTTTATCCTCGCTTCCTCCCCCCTCCCTTTCTGTCCCTGTCTCTCCCCCTTTACCCCCATTCCCAGTAGATTTCTCTCATTTCTTGTTCATCAGCTGGATTCACATGTGAGCAGATGTTTGATCACTGAGTTCGTCTTGCCAGCTAGCAAGTTCCATACGGCGGGCTTGTAAAAAGCCCCCCAGATGCAGAGCAAAGGTGGAATTGTCTTTGATTTATCTGCTTGTTTGCCGCAGCACTGCTTTAAGAGCGCTTCCTCTCTTGAAGCTGCAGCCTTTATTTTTCTTGATGTATAAGTTTAAGGGATTTCCTCCACCCACATCCAACATAGGGCCTTAAGCCTTCAATCCAATTACTTCCTGATTGGATTTGCATGCTTCTTCCTCAATTAGTAAATGAGCTTTCATTTCGTCCACGGAGCATGTCCTTGGCTCTTTGTGTGTGTGTGTGTGTGTTTTAATTTTCTTTTTAATGTTTATTTATTTTTTGAGAGAGGGAGACAGAGCATGAGCGGGGGAGGGGCAGAGAGAGAGGAAGACAGAACCTGAAGCAGGCTCCAGGCTCTGAGCTGCCGGCACAGAGCCCGACACGGGGCTCGAACCCACGAACCGTGAGATCATGACCTGAGCCAAAGTTGGACACTTAACCGACTGAGCCATCCAGGTACCCTGTCTCTTTTTTTTGAAAGTAGCCCTGAAGTCCTCTGTTTTCCTCTGTATTAAACCTGAGCCTACGATTTAAAGCCCGTTTCAGCCATCCATGGACAAGGTGCTCCCTCCTGGTATGTGGGCATCAGCCCCCATGACACGAGATGCTGGATGAAGCTGGTGCGGGGTCAGCGTATGGATGGTGTGATCTCCACAGTGGAGCCAGTGGGCGCCACTGAAGCTTGAAGGACATAGTTTAGGACTGAGAAGAAAAAAGAAAGGCAGTTAATAAATATATGAAGCTGACACAACCTGGAAATATTAATCCGCAGGTCCAGAGTCACAGATATCAGAAGTGTGGGGGGACATCAGGGGTGTCTTTTGGTAATTTTACTAAGATACTCCGTTTGGAATATTCCCAGAATCATCAAATGCCACGCAGGGCACCATCTAGCTGAGTGGTTTACCAGCTCTGCTGACCTGGAAAGTCGCTTGTGCCTGGGAAGGCGAGGAGCTCCTTGGTGTCCATGGTGTCCACCAAAAATGTTCCCACACAATTCCGTAAGCCCTCTACAGTTCTCACTTTTTGGACAAGGACCCTAGGTGAAGAGAATTGAAGCTCGCTCCAGAATGACAGCTTGGTGGCGGCCTGACTCCCCTCTGAGGCTCTTTCTACTTATACCAGGTCAATTTGCGCAGAGCGGGGGGCCCTGAGCGAGGCAGAGGGGCCAAGGAGACACGTCCTCACTTTGTTCCTCAGTTGGCGTTGGAGGACTGAGTGTATGCTCACGCGCGGGCTCCTTCCACACACCACACCCACAGTTACCTTTCTCTGAGGGTCTTTCTGCGTTTCCTCTGACGCTTTCGCCCTCCCCAAAGTGGCCTTGAAACGCAAAGGCTCCTTGCCTCAAACCACAGATGGGGACACGGGATTTGTTATCCCTATTCATTTCACCGTTGGACAAGTAACTTGGAGATTACAGTGAGCCCTTTTCTTTTTAAAAAAAAAACCCAACAGCATGGTATTTATAGACTCGCTAGACCACGAGCTTCTTTAGGGCTGGATCTCGTCATCCTCACATTTGTGTTTCCAGGGGCAACCAGAGTGGCTAACACACCACATGGGAGTGATGTGCTGAATGAATGGATGCGTGCTGAATGAGTGGGGGATGGGCAGACCTCAGGGGGTACTGATGGGCCATACAGTTCCTATCACCATTGACCCCATGAGGTCACAGTGACATAGAGCATTGTCTGAAGTAATGAGCACAGAGATCTTAGAGGTAATGTTGAGTAAGCTACCATGCGGTGTGAACACAGTCTGTTTGGAGTTAGGAGTAAGCAGCGACTCATAGATTAGACCAAACAGTCCCAGGAAGTTTGCTACTCATCTACTTTGATATTAACCTCGATGAAGCACGTTGTAGATCCTTGACTAACCAGAACTTAACGGACTAGACCCTTGAGGTGAATGAGGTTTTCCTTCCTGCATTCAACTTTCGGGAGAAGGTATTAGTCGGTTTTTTGCCGAGATAACAAAAGCCCCACATCGCTCAGTGATTTTCTTCTCTTCCACGTGGTTGGCAGGGCAGCGGCGTGGCTTTGCTCCAGGTCAGGTCAAGTCCGGGGACTCCTGGGTGAAGACGACTGGCCTCCTCCCAGTGGTCTGGGCAGGGACCAAGCAAACCCTTGGGAGCGTTCGAAGCTTTGCCTGGTCTTGGCACGGTATGGTCGTGCACATTCTCATTTCATTGGCAACTCTCACATTCAAGGCCAGCATTTTGGGGCCGGGGTGTGTGTGTATGTGTGTGTGTGTGTGTGTGTGTGTGTTTTCTTGATTCTAAGATATCAATTCTAAGATACATCTTGCCCAATTAATAGCCTTTTGCAAACTAAAAGAAGTACTTTCAGTGGAGAGATGAATCCATTTCAGAAATAATCAAATGCGATAAAAGCACATTTTTAAATTGTGAAAATATATATGTCATTCCCGAAGTGGAACCATACTGTACCTACTATTTTTATAACACTTAAAATTTGTATTGTAGCCACCTCTCTTTTCCCTTAATGCAATTCTACAGCATAATTTTAGATGACTGTAATCATTAACTTAAACCACTATATGGATAAACATTAAATATATGGCTAATTCTCTGGGTTAAAAAATTAAATTATTTTTCACAGTTTATTCTGCAACGAACTTTTGGGTCACTAGTATATGGGCATACTTATGATAATTTTCTTAGGATAATATTGCAACGTTGTTAATGATTGTTACATGTTAATGATTTTCTCAGAGTTTTTGTTTGTTGTTTTTAGTGGTCACCCTAGGGCCTAGCACATAGCTCTTTACTCATCAGAATGTATTTTGGACTTATTAACTACGTATGACTTACTAACTTGATCCCAGTGAGATATAGAAACACTACTCCTGTATAATTCTATTCTCTCGGGGCGCCTGAGTGGTTCAGTTGGTTAAGCGTCCGACTCTTGATTTCAGCTCCCGTTGTGATCTCACAGTTTGTGAGTTTGAGCCCCCGCATTGGTCTCCGTGCTGTCGGTATGGGGTTTGCTTGGGATTCTCTCTCTCTCCCTCTTTCTCTGACCCTTCCCATGCTCTGTCTCTCTCTTTCTCAAAATAAGTAAATAAACTTAAGAAAAAGTCTATTTCTCATTCCCATTTCTATACTACTATTGTGATACACATTAATCTATATATGCTACAAACCTAATAATACATTGTTACAATTACTACTTTATGTAGTTTATATCTCTTAGAGAAGTTAGCAAAAGAAATAAAAGGAGGGGCGCCTGGGTGGCGCAGTCGGTTAAGCGTCCGACTTCAGCCAGGTCACGATCTCGCAGTCCGGGAGTTCGAGCCCCGCGTCGGGCTCTGGGCTGATGGCTCCGAGCCTGGAGCCTGTTTCCGTTTCTGTCTCCCTCTCTCTCTGCCCCTCCCCCGTTCATGCTCTGTCTCTCTCTGTCCCAAAAATAAATAAACGTTGAAAAAAAATTTTAAAAAAAGAAATAAAAGGAATTATAAAGTACATATTTATGGAGTTGGTTACATTAATCCTCTTTACCATATCCTTCTGTTCATTTGATCTTGAGGACTTGTGTTACCACCTGGTGCCATTTCCTTACTCCACTACAAGTTTGTCCCCACCCACCTCCTTTGTGATGTTATTTTCAAATATATTACATTTCTGTATGTTGCAGGTTTCACAGTACATTATATGTATTGCATATACATACACAACTGTTTCTATAATCAGTTCGGAGAAGAAAATAGAATGTGCATTGAAAATATCTCTTATGATTATGTAATTACCTTTATTGGTACGCTTTCTTTTTCATGAGGATTTGAATTACCATCTGGAGTCCCTTGCTTTCAACCTAAGGCACTTCCTTTAGTATTTCTAGTAAGGTGGGTTTCCTAGCAATGGATCCTCTGTTTCTGTTTATCTGGGAATGTCCTTATTTCATCTTTGGTTTTTGAAAAATAGTTTTGCTGGATATACAATCCTTGATCACTCTTCCCCTCCCCCTGCAACACTTTAAATATGGTGTCCAACTGCACCTGGCCTCCATGGTTTCTCATGCAAAGCCAGCTGTTAATCTTCCTGGGACGCTTTGTACATGAAGAGTCACGTGTTCTCACTGCTTCAAGATTTTCTCATTGCCCAATTGTTCTACTCACAATAGATTCCAGAGAGATAGAAGGCACAATACCTAGTGTGATAGTTGTGACTTCCAACGGATTTTACATATAGAATTTTATATAAATTATAATTTGCATATATAACTTAACCTCTGCTACATTTAATAGATGATTGCACTTTGCTATCTCATTTAATTTTCGTAACAACTACAGGAGGTTACAGTCTTAATTTTACTGATATGGAAACTGAGGCCCAGAGAAATGATGAAATGTACCACTATCACAGAGCAACTAAGGATTCTTCCCTCTGTCCTTCTTTTTCTTCTCTTGAGATCTAGAGTAACAAGAAAGAGCGATAAGACTGTAAGTTCATGTGAACATCGGGTGGGGAGAAAGGATTGGAATGGAAGGGAGATACCCTTAGTGATATATCAGTGAATGAAATGAAGACCTGCTCTGATGGAAGTTTCGCACTAGCTGGGGAGACGGCCACACCATGGAAAATCTGGCCCCTGGGTGGGCAGCTCAGTGGCCGCTGCCCTGGGCTCAGATGTTCTGTAGGTCCATAGTAACTTTATCTTGACTCTTGCCTTCTCCTTCTACCATGGCTTCTTGTCCTTCCCTGTGGAATGCTTCTCCTCTTTCCCCTTCCTTTCTCCATCCCTCCCTCTCTCTTCCTTTCCTTGCCTCCCCTCCCCTCCCCTCCCCTTCCTTTCCCTTCCCTTCTCTTCCCTTCCCTTCCCTTTTCCCCTTCTTTCCTTCCTTCCTTCCTTCCTTCCTTCCTTCCTTCTTTCCTTCCTTCCACAACTGGACTGGACTTCAGACACATAGTGTCCTCACTTGGATTTCTTCCATGACCTTCTTGCTGGCCCCTGGTCCTGTCTTTATGGTCACAGCCTGGCCTCTACTACAGAACCTATTGTGAGGCCCTACTGCCATATTTTCCAAGGCCAGTCTCCCCTGGTAGGGCTTTAAGATGGTCCATAATCACCCTTCCCAACATATTTGACCTCATATCCTTTCCTCTGCAAGTAGACCCCTGCTGACTGACAAGGGTGTCCTTCCCTCTGTCCCCTACACAGATCATAGGTTTGTTCAACCCCATCTTCCCTTTTGCCTTTTTGAAAAACACAGTTCCTCCTTCCTCCTGCCTACCCTAACGTGTAAAATTGTAATTTTGAGCTTCAAGGTTAAAGAGATCTGTGTTAAACTTATGTAATTACCACTTGGCTGGCTGTGTGTGACTTTTTTTTTTTAACCTTGAAAGTCAGAGTTACCTCATATAATATGAAAATATTAATAGAAATTTCCATGTGTTGACAGAAGAGTGACATGGTGGAGAGTCACACGCAAAGCACCTTGCACAGGCAAATGCGAAGGACTCATGGTTATGGTCATTGTTACCAACCGTTCTTTAAAGTCCATGCCCGATGTACCTTCTTTCACAAAGCTTCTTTGACTTCTCTAGCTGCATAACAATCAAGTCCTAGTGCACTGTGGGCACCAAGTTTGACCCTGAATTTTTTTCCACGTGGTGGATGTATTAGACATAACTTCCACACTAGACTGCACACTTTTGAGGACACAGACGGTGGTTTTTCTTCATATGCCTTTTGTCTGTCCACAGCACTTGTGGAACCTTCTGTTCAGAGCTAAGGGAAACATGGGGTGGTTTCTTCATCCACTGTAAGTCCATGTCTTCTGAATCTAGGCTACAATGAGCCTGTAACCCACATACAATTTCAGCTGGGGTCTCCCTCCTTGCTGCAACCTGGGAAGACATCAAGCCTGGGTTTGAGCAGAGTTGGCCCGTGGCCAGTGGAGGGGCTGGGCAAGGGCCTACATGCCCAGCAGCTTCATGGCTATGGTCCCCAGGGGTCACTGAGTCTCCTGCTTTGTACACCCTGTGGAATCTTCATGGGCAACATATTGAAATTGGAAGAAGCGTTTTTACATGAAACAGTCATGAGTTCTATTGAATGAGAAGACTTCGAGAAGCAAGCTAGGGAGATTATGGGAACCAACTTCTTGACAAGGCTATTATAGACTATTTTTCACCACTACATTAAGATTGGTTAGCAAGGCACTGGCCCTATATTGGTGAACATAAGGGAACAGGGCCCTGCCTCTGCCTTTCTGCACTGGACTGAGGCTGTCTTTGATGCTGAGCACCATGGAGGTGCATCTGTGTTGGACTGGCTGCTTGTAGTAGGACTATTCCTAAAAAATGATGTGTATGTATTTTTTATAAATATTTCACCTTTGGCTGACAGAATTGTTTCATTTCTCATTGATCTTCATTTTTTAGTTTCCTAAGTGGTAAATTGTCCATAAATATGTGAAGGAGGGGCTCTCTGTTGAAAGCAATGAGCTATTTTAAGTGAATCCTTTTATAAAGCACAAAATCCCATTTTAGTGAGGAAAAATCTCCCCCCAATTGATCTAATAAATGGCATTTCTC
The DNA here is from genome assembly GCF_022837055.1 of Prionailurus viverrinus. Taxonomy (NCBI): domain Eukaryota; kingdom Metazoa; phylum Chordata; class Mammalia; order Carnivora; family Felidae; genus Prionailurus; species Prionailurus viverrinus. The sequence goes on from NC_062571.1 coordinate 18,871,102, forward strand.
TTGCTGTATATAGTCACTAATGTACTAGAATTAGCTCGTGTCTGAATGGCTCTTGAAGACCACACATGTGGGCAGAGCAGTGTGGTGGAGAAGAAGGGAGATCGGAGGTGAACAGAGCACCCGGTGTTCCCACTCTCACATAATCCATTCAGAGTCCTGTGAGCTGGTGTTATTGTCCATATTTAGAAAGGGAGAAAGTGAGGCTCAGGAGAGGTCCATGACCAAAGTTGTAGGCAGGCACGGGCAGGGCCAGAACCCAGTCCAAGGGCACTTCACCACCTGGCTCAGAGGGACCTCCCAGAGCTCACGGTCCTCTCGTGCCTCAGCTTTTCAATGGGAAGCAACTTGGGCAAGTGATTTAGGCTCTGGGTTTTGAAGCCACTCTTACCTGCAGTTCTTTGAAACTAATCTCAGGGTTAAGCCCCCTTATTCTTAAGAAAGGAGATGGGTTGTCATGAGATGCAGTTTTTCTGGGTGGTTCCACTGTGGTAGTGCAGAATGGTGGAGAAAAATGGGGGCTCAGTGTTTCTCTCCTAACTTTCCCAATACCTGGGGGCTCTGGCAAGTCACCTTTTCTTTAGCCTCTCTTCTCCAGGATGAAGGTCATCCTCTAAGACCACCAAATTATTTAAGACAGCAAATAGCTCAGTTGCCCTATTTTGACCAGTAACTGGGGTTAACATTTTTAATGGCCAGGGATTTTTCACATCTTATAGATAATTTAGAGCCACAAAAATAAAATTCAATTTTACACATACCAACACATGAAAAAATGATGGAGTTGGAAGAGCCTTTCTATTTTCAAAGTGCTAACTGGACAAAATTTTTCTTTAGCATTCCTTTAATTGGTGATCTACCTAAATGCATATATTTTGTTTCTAAAATTAGAATTAAGTTTTTCTTCAACTATGTTTTTCTAAATTTTTTAATGTTTATTATTTTTGAGAGAGAGAGAGAGACAGAGTGTGAGTGGGAGAGGGGCAGAGAGAGAGGGAGGCACACTATCCAAAGTGGGCTCCAAGCTCCGAGCTGTCAGCACAGAGCCCTACGTGGGCCCACAAACTCTGAGATCATGACCTGAGCTGAAGTCAGATGCTTAACTGACTGAGCCACCCAGGCGCCCCCAAATATTTTCCATTAGAGATAATTTATCTGGCATTAAACTATTGCATGAAGTGTATGTGAGTTAATTTATTTAAGAAAAACAACCACAGCTAGCCTGGATCTTCCCAAACTATGCTCTGTGAAACTCTAATATCCTGAGATGTTAACAAAGCATTCTTTGAAGAAACTGTTTTATAACTAAAGCATTCAGAAAATACTGAGTCAAACAAAGTAAAATACAGTTAAAAACATGCAGGACAGCTTCTGAGATTAAAATCTGTTAATACATTTTTGTAGTAATTGTCTATCACTATGTACCAAATTACCTTAAAACTTAGTGACTAAGAACAGCAAATGTCGAATGGTGCCCAAAATTTCCGTGGGTCAGGAGTTTGTGGGCAACTTGGCTGGGTGGTTCTGGCTCAGGGTCTGTCATGAAGTGGCAGTTAAGATGTTGGGTGGGGCTGCATCATCTGCAGGCTCGACTGGGGATGGAGGAGCCACTTCCAAGATGCCTCACTCACCTGACTGGCAAGTTGGTGCTGGTTATTGGTGGGAGCTCTCAGTTCTTCTCTAGGTGTGTGTCCCCACAGCGCTGCTTGTGTGTCCTCATGGCATGGGGGCCACCTTCTCCCAGACAATCTGCCAGACAAGAAGGTGATCTTTGGGAGCCATCTGGCGGCTGGTTCCCATGACACTACACGATCTTAGGTAGAGATCACGGTACATAGTTTTCCTCAAACTTGCTTTACCACAGATAATCACAAAATCCTTTTTTTTTTTTTTTTTTTTTAGGGAATTCTGATTCCTGGGGTGTGTTGATATCTTACTATTCTACATGTTGTTCAGCTCAACCTAGCACAGGTTGAACTGCTGTCCACCACCCTGCATGAGGCCAGAAGACCCTTTGGCATCATGGTGTGTGTGTGCATGCATGAACCTGTGTGTGGGGTGTGTGGAGCCAGGATCATGATATGAGGCTGGGTGGGGTGCACTGTGATGGCAAGGCGAAGTCTGGGTCTCTTTGTGTAGACCCCTGAGTTGAAGGAGCTCCTGGGCATTCAAACTGCACTCCTCCAGATGGGTCTTCCTTTGCTGCACATGCTGAGTTAGTGTTGTGCTCTGACCTCTTTCTTGCCATGGTCACAGAGTCCCTTGGAGTCTCTCTCTACTTCTCAGTCCCTTCCTCACCTTCTGCCTGGATCCTTTGTTCTCCTGCACACTAAAGCCATCTTCCAGGATTTTCTTTCACAAAACACCCATGATGACCAAATCAGAAAGAGCCTTTAAAACAAGATTATGAGTCATTAGCAACAGAAGAAATCACTCCTCCCTTCTTTGCTGTCAAGAGACTTTACTCAGAAACACAGCTGCTTGTTGTGCACTTTCTGGGAAAGATTGTTCTCCCTCCTGCCCATCCCAGAATGTGTCACATGTGAGGTGGGAAAAGAAAGACAAAAACAACTTGAGATTTTATATCAAATTAGATTGAGTATTCATATCCTTCCATATTGGAGCATTGCTTCTATTGCAGGCCTGTCTCCACCTGCATCGACACTGGGGCATAAACACAACCTTCCTAATAATAAGGCTTCACTGAAGTTCATTGCCCAAGAAATGATGTCTTTCCTGCTTCACATTTGCAGTGATGCTCCCATCCACCTCCCAAGCGCCTCCATCTACGGAAGTTGCCTCACATTTTCACGCTACAAATTGGGCTCATTCATTTCGCTTGTTCCTAGAAAAAGTGGGAGGTCATAGCATTAGCATCTGAAGGCTGTGATTCTGATTAACATACTGCTACTAGAAAGTGAGGTTGTGATAATTAGCATCCCCAGGCAGCCAGGCAGAGGGACTGGAAACCACGCATGTTACTCCTTGTTTATCTGTTACCTTGCATGATGAATATGGGAAGGCCCATAAACTGTCCACGATCTTTTTTTAAACAATTTTTTAAAAATGTTTTTATTTATTTTTGAGACAGAGAGAGACAGAGCCTGAGCAGGGGAGGGGCAGAGAGAGGGGGAGGCACAGAACCTGAAGCAGGCTCCAGGCTCTGAGCTGTCAGCACAGAGCCCGACACGGGGCTCGAGCTCACAGAGTGTGAGGACATGAACTGAGCCGAAGTCGGACGCTCAACCGACTGAGCCACCCAGGTGCCCCTGTCCATGATCTTAACTTACACAATCCTAGAATGGGAGGAGACGGCCATTACTGAAGGTATCACGCAGTGGAGTATGAGCTCAACCTGTGTGGACACTTGGAGCATCTCTGAGAAGCAGAGCCAGGCAGGGTCAACAAGCCTCCTTCTCTCTCCCTCTGTCTGTCTCTTCCCTCCGTGTGTGTGTGTGTGTGTGTGTGTGTGTGTCTTTGTCTCTCTCTTTTCCATCTCATGAGTGATCTACTTGTCCTTTTTTTTTTGATGTAAAACAAACATTTTATTTTATTTTTTTTAGAGTTTAACAGTATTATTTATTTATTTATTATTTTTTAAATATAATTTATTATCAAATTGGTTTCCATACAACACCCAGTGCTCATCCCCACAGGTGCCCTCTTCAATGCCCGTCACCCACTTTCCCCTCTCCCCCACCCCCCATCAACCCTCAGTTTGTTCTCAGCATTTAAGAGTCTCTTATGGTTTGCCTCCCTCCCTCTCTGTAACTTCTTTTTCTCCCCTTCCCCTCCTCCATGGTCTTCTGTTAAGTTTCTCAGGATTCACATATGAGTGAAAACATATGGTATCTGTCTTTCGCTGCTTATAGCAGCACTTTCAACAATAGCCAACTGATGGAAAGAGCCTAAATGTCCACCAACTGACGAATGGATGAAGAAGATGTGGTTTATATATACAATGGAATACTACTTGGCAATGAGAAAGAATGAAATCTGGCCATTTGCGGCAACATGGATGGCACGCGAGTGATTTACTTTTCCATCTACCTCACTTGAAGTGACCCCCTGGGCAAAGCTTCCTTATTGGAAGGAATCTCTTCCTTTGTATCATTTTCTTCCTTCTGTGAAGATCAGATGGTCCACTCAGGATATCTGGTCAGAGGGAAAAAGGAAAGTGTTTCCTAGACAGGGACGTTCGGGAAATTTTCAGCTGTCCTTTATATGGAGGACTACCAGACTTCAAGTACACAAATTTTTTTTCCCTACACAACGGCTGATTGAGCACCAGAGTTGTTATTACAGACAAAAAAAAAAAGGGTGGTTTCTAACTTTGGCAGGAGAGGATAAAGACTTAACCTCTTCAACAAAATGCTTATCAGGGAGTTTCGAACTCTTTTGTCAAGGACTTGTCTCCTCAACTGAAGAGGGCAGCGCTCCCTGCTTCTTCAGCAAATCTGCTGACATTTTCACTTGTTGATACATTTCCCCAAAATGCTGCACGCTCATTTTTCCCTTAACCGTCTCATGGAACTGCTTAGCATGTTTTTTCCTGAGTAAAGGATGACAAAACTGTGGCATGGAGACAAAAATGGATAAATCAATTGCTTTGAAGGAACTCTTCCTTGGCTTACTGCAGACCACTGTTCTATTTCGTCTCCATGAAAGCAGCTTCCCATAAAATCCAGTGAAAGTTGGACTGTAGATCAGCCAAACACTTAAGTAGCCTGCTCTGCTTCTAGAACTTGGCCTGTGAAAGAATGTCCCCGCCACTAGTTTCGGGCAAATGGGATTTCAGTTATTGAGAGAAGGGTGTGTGTCTTCAGTTGTTGAGTCTGCTTTGCTCTCAGATTTACTCTCTGACAACTAGCCAGACCCCAGGTAGATGGATGAATGGGGTGGGTTGGGGCAGAGTGCCCACACGGACAACTTGAGTCCTCTGGGCCAAGCGACCGTCTTCAGTCACCGATCCCCAGATCCTTTGCCATGAGCCTTCCACTGCATCCTAGAGTGAATCTGGAGATCATTGCTGGCTCCTACCTGTGGAATGCTCTGGAATGGGATGATCAATATGGAGCCATCTCTGAGTAGAAGACTTAAGAGCCATTCGTGGGTACACCATCTCTCTTTTCCCTCTGCTGTAAGACCAGCATGTGCCAGGGAGGGGCTGCAACTTCACCTTCAATCCTGGATTCCTGGCAACCTGGAGCAGGCTGAAGCTGAAGCCAACCCTTTTGGCTCTGACATGAATGAGAATTAAGCCTTGGATGTTAGAAGCCACCAAACTTCTGGAGGTATCTGCTAGGGAAGTGTAAGCTTAAGGTGACTGATCAAGAGGTTAAGTCCATGTATATAATCAAGAGTTGATTCATGGAAAATCTGGGCAGGCTCATGTTTTGGGGCTGTAATTGAGATAGCAGGGTGAAGGATGAGACCTTCAGAGAGTGGGAAGGCTTTAGGGCAGCTGCAGGGTGCAAGAGAGTTGGAAAGAACTGGAGAGGAGAGGAAAGGAACATTTTTTCTAGGTTTTAAGTCAAACGGCTTTAAAGCTCTTTGAGAGAAAAGATTCTACCAGAAGCCTTTGCACAAAGGCTGCCGAGACTGAATTTCTAACGACTCAGGTCCTTGCAGCAGTTTCCAGTGAGAGGTGACAGGAGGCCAGAGGGAGGAAGAAGAGAGAAATGAAAAGAAATAACACAGGGAAGTCTTCAGGGCATCAGCAAAATCTTCATTCAGACGTCCGGTGAATTATTTCTCATTTTATCTGGTATTGCCACTGGGGCTGTGTAGTTCAGAAAGTGCATGATTATCGAGGGAGGCATATCAGAGTTTCACGCAGAAGCACAAATTGTTTTCTCCTAGTTTTTGTTGGAAAAAAAAAACAGGAGCAGGAGGCAATCCCCGCTGAAAGACATTTCTACTTGCATTGGGGTATGTCATTTTTCCATGGGGCAACCAGAGGCTGCTGTGGAAAGCAGCCCAGCCTCTCCTTAATATGCTCAAGGCTGCTAGCCTTGACAGAGAAGGCCCTAGCGGCTAGAATCACAACTGAGCAGATTCTCCCAATTGGTTGAAATCTTTTTTACACGATACTTTTATGTTTGTTTGTTTTTGCAGAGAAGGGCAATTGATAAGAAAACCAGCTCACATTAGGCATTTAGTAAACAAAGAAAGGAAGAGTGATTTCCAGGTTCTCAGTTGTTCGAATAAGATCTCCAACATCAGTGTCCTTTATGCACCATTTTTTTGTAGTGTAACTTCTTTTTTTTAAGTTGTATTATTATTATGATTATTGTTATTTTTGAGCGAGAGCAAGTGGGGAAGGAGCAGAGAGAGAGAGAGAGAGAATTCCAAGCCCAATGTGAGGCTTGAACCCACAAAGAAAACTGTGAGATCATGACCTGAGCTGAAATCAAGAGTCGGATGCTCAACTGACTGAGTCACCCAGGTGCCTCTTGTAGTATAACTTCTTGGTTAAACAGGAGCTAATCTCCTATTTTAAAATATAAAACAGTGTAAGTGGGGTGGCCCTGGTTGAAGGGAGGTAGAATCCAGAGCCCTACCCCCTGGGACTAGACACCCTTTCCCCACCTCCAACTCCCTCTAGCTGGCAACTTCCTCTGGGCATGGCGGGAAACCCATTGCCCACCCCTTCACCCACCCAGGGCTCCTGGGCCATGTGACACCACTCTCAATGACCAAAGGTCCTCTATCCTAAACTTAATCTGCTAGGAAAGTGAACTACAGATTCACAACTGCGGGAGGGGCATTGAACATCATCTAATCCAGCTCCCTGGCTTTATAGTCAAGGAGACACAGGCCTGGAGCACTCTTGTCCTGGGAGACACGGTTAGAGAATTATAGAACCTGGACACAACATCAGGTCTCCCGGTGCCCATCCAACAACCTCATTTATTTTCCTGTATACCACGATGCTTGCTTACATTTTAGAAAGATTAGAGGAAAACAGTACCAGCCAAAACAAAACAAAGGGGACTTCTTATTAAAACCCAGTTAATAGGTACGTATGGTTCTCTGGGATTATTCCTCAAGCAGCCTGGCTAGCCATTTCATTCTTTTGTGTGTCTCAGACACTTCACAGTCAACATGAAAATGGTAAACCCATAACCTCAGTGAGGCAGCATTTTGTCCCTCGTGGTTGCTTTTTAGCTCCGGGCTTTATACCTGCGGGTGGTGGGTGGAGGAATTTGATACTGAGAGACAGACAGGAAATCATCATGGAGAGGAAGGCTTATCATGGGCACAAGGGGTGTCCAGGGATCCCTCAGTGAAAGGGGCAACTTCCCCTTCTGGGTGCCCACGAGGTCTGGAAATCGCTTTCTACCACCGCCTATCACAGGCTTTTCTCCAGCAGTGAGCATGTCACAGGGGTTCACGGAACACTCAGGAAGTACAAAGAAACATAACATCCAGGCCTTTTATCCTTTGCAAAGGCACAGGGGACCGCCAGAGGCCAGAGAGCAATCCAGCTTCGAGGACGCAGTCCTACCTTTTGTAGGAAGGTTCTACACTTTTCCAGCTGAACTCTGAGCAAGGGCGATGAAGTATCTCTGCAGTCACCTGTCCCTGCTGACTCAGGGAGGAGACAAGTCTGATTCAGGCTAGCCTGGACTAGCTTGGGACATAGAGGTGGTGACATACAGAGCCAGGTGACTAGAGTGACGCACTCAGACAAATCGGGGCCAGGCCACTGGCTGAGGACCAGGGCCATGGACGTTAGTAATAGTCTCACAATGCAGTTACGTGCGTGCAGGGTTTGAAGCTGATGTACATCTATAGCTTTCTATACTTAGGGTTAACGTAATTGTTTAATAACCTACCGATAACTTATGCCATAGCATGAATTCAATTCTATTCACCTTATTATGTTGTCGCTTTGCAAATTCATGAGTTAAAAGAAATTGCTTCATGTGTGTTGGGAAATTGGAGCAACTGTTGCTTGGAACCGTGACTGTTGCACAGCATCCAGAATCGTATCCTCGACCTCGGTCTCCACGAGCTTCCTGCAGGAGATGAACCCAGAAAACAGTTCCAGGCAAAAGAACACTTTGACCCTGGCCTCCATTGCCATTCTCTGGAACTTTGCTGTATATCCCGCGGAGCAGTCCGGCTTCGACTTCAGGTCATGATCTTGATCTCAATCTGTGAGTTCAAGCCCCGCGCCCAGCTCTGTGCTGACAGCTCGGAGCCTGGAGCCTGCTTCCGATTCTGCGTCTCCCTCTCTACATTTCTGGCCCACGTGGACTCCCCTGGGATTTCTTGTCTTCACCTCAGTGGTGTGGCTGACCATGGCCCCATGGCCTGACCCAGATCAGGAGCTGTGGCTGTTGGGGCATTGCTACACCTGCGATGTGTCCACCCGGGGCTTTTGGACGGAGAGCTCCCAGGACCTCCTAGCTGCTCTCACAAGTTCTCCCAGTGCCCAGGGTCCCCAAAGGCCTCCCTGCCGGGACACCTGCCACCTCTGGAACTCGCACACACCCTTTCAGACGGGGGAAGGGCCGAGGGCACTCCTCATGGGGATGTGCTGCAGGAGAGGGCCTCCTGTAAAGTCAGCCACCAAAGCTCCTGTTTTCACCTTCAGATTTCACTTTAGATAGGTGTCAGAGGTCAGACCAGGCTGTTGGAATGAAGTCTGGTGGGTTGTTGGACCTCGAGCAGAGCAGAAATGTCTTCTCGCCGCTTTTAGGCCTGGAGGATATTGTGGGTAAGTGCCAACATGCATGTGATGGGATGAGCCCTGCCCCACCTCTGCCATCCCCCGCCCTGTCACCTCAGTCTTCTGGAGGCAGAATGCGGTCCCTTCCCCTCAGGCCGTCTGAGGGCCCGCAGCTCCAGCAGGAAGCTAGGCACTGGTCTAGAGCCTGCCTTACCCAGCGGTGACTGGTGTCCTCCCATCTGACTTGATGGAGAGACGCCCCGGAGAGCACACAGGGATGGTCACCGAGGGAAGAGGGAGGAGCCCGGGGCGGGGTGGGGGTGGGGGCTCTAATATGTCGCTTCTTATCAAAATCTCTCGAAGCCAGGGAACGTCCAAGGATGGAAGGCAACCCTGGGGATCGTGAAGCCTAGTGGTTCTCAAACTTAGTGTACCAGAATGATAGAGACTGTGTGTGAAGAGCTCAGTGTGAAGTTTGGGCCCCGGGTGTTATGTGCTGGGAGCTGTCCCGTGGGGGAAGGTGACCCGGTGACCTGTTCGTCCGTGTCCGTCGTGCGTTGCTTCCTCAGGGAAGACTGGGCTGCGGCCAGGGATCTGATCATGCGAGTCCTGGACACGGAGGGAGTGACTTTGTGTAACAGGCTCTCTCTGGCGGGCTCAGGACACCCCGTTCTCCGAGCCCCAGCTCCGGCAGAGAGGCTCTTGTTTATCCGGCCCTCACCTTTGAAAACTGCCAACACAAACGGGCGGACGGCTTGTTACCTGGGACACTTGATTAAGTAAAACCAGAGCTCTGTGCCCAGGGGAGCAGCTGGAGGAAGGAAGGCTCTGGAGGGAAGGGTTATGTAAATACTGGCTGAATAATTGGGTTTGTGTGTTGATTAGATAAGGGCGGAGAAACTGAAGCCCAGTGAATAGCAATGAAGCTTCTAGGCTAGTAATGGCCTGATTTGAAAGTCTGAGGCAGGACCGCCTGGCACCACGGGATGGAGGGGGTGGAGGGCCGATTTCCCTGATGGGTCTGTGGCGGCTGAGATAATGCCTGGTGACAAGGGGACAGAAGTTAATGCCTGGTGACAAGGGGACAGAAGTGTGGGACCTCGGAGTCTGCATGCCCCTTCACAAGCCAGTCCCCAGGCCTATCTGCCCGACGTCCTGTCCTCAGGGGAATTATGAGGACAATCAGACAGATGGGAGCGCTGCCCCTGGGAGGTTAAAATCCTATTGAGGCTGAAGTCAAATTTTGCAGGTTAACCAAATCTTATGTAAATATTTGTAAGCATCACAAGTGTCATGAGCAGCCATTTGTCGGCTGAGGAGTCAGCCCTGGGGACGAAGAAACAGCCGGGGAACAGCATGCACTGCCTGTGAGCTGGGTTCTTTGTACTAGCTGTCTTTGGAGCTCTGGGACATAGATGGCCTCATCTTCACTTCATTGGGGGGGAAACTGAGGCCCAGGAAGCTTGAGTAAACTCGCAAGTGTCCACCCTAAGAAGAGGAGGAGCCAGGATTCGACTCCATGTCTGCCTCAAGGCACCGCCCATGAAACAGGAGCCTGGGAGGAAGGACAAAAGGGACCCTGTTGAGCAGGTAGGTCAGCTCCACTCCCGAAGGTTCTTCTCATTCTTGACCTTCGATGACCTTTGAGTGGTTCTGAGTCAGACCAGGAGGGCCTGAAGTGTGTGTCTCCCATCCCCCGAATCCCCATGTTGAAGTCCTAATCTCCAGTACCTCAGACTGTGACAGTATTTGGAGAGGGGCCCTTTAAACAAGGGGTTGGGTTACAACGAGCTTATTAGGGTGGGTGCTATCCACCGTGACTGTGGTCCTCCTAGAAAGAGGAGAGGGACACCCAGGTGGCTGAGTTGAGCGTCCGGGTGACAGTCGGTTGAGCGTCCGACTTCGGCTCAGGTCATGATGTCACGGGTCGTGGATTCAAGCTCCGCGTCAGGCTCTGCGCTGACGGCTCAGAGCCTGGGACCTGCTTTGAATTCTGTGTGTCCCTCTCTCTCTCAAAAATACATAACTAAACAATCAAAAAAAAAAAAAGATGAGATTAGGAGTACACAAGTAGAGGGAAGGCCGTGTGAAGACACAGGGAGAAGATGGTCTTCTGCACGGCGAGGAGCGAGACCTCAGCAGGAACCGACCCTGCCGACAGCTTGATCTCGGCCTTGCAGCTTCCAGAAGTGTGAGAAGATACATTCCTGTGGTTTAAGCCCCGCGGTCTGTGGGACTTTGTCACCCAGACCCAGCCGACTAATACAGGCAGAGGGCTTTGATCAGCGCTGCCGAAGGCCTCTCTCTCCTCTGCTCTGCTCCAGATGCTTTTTTAAAAAAAAATTTTTTTTAACGTTTATTTATTTTTGAGACAGAGAGAGACAGAGCATGAACGGGGGAGGGTCAGAGAGAGGGAGACACAGAATCTGAAACAGGCTCCAGGCCCTGAGCCGTCAGCCCAGAGTCCGATGCGGGGCTCAAACTCACAAACCACGAGATCATGACCTGAGCCGAAGTCGGACCCTTAACCGACTGAGCCACCTGGGCGCCCCCCTTTGCTACAGATGCTTAAATCACACCAGTTGTGATTCCCACAGAGAACCATTAGCAAATTCAAGACTAGGTGGTTTGGGATGTAAGGATGATGGGAATTCACAGGCGTGAAAAGCTTCTTTGAACTGGAGTCATCAGAGGAGGCTTTATAAAGAATGGAAAGTGGCTGGTCCTTGAAGAATGAGGAAGATGGAGATAAAGAAAGGAGAAAAGAGAGGCCCCCCAGGTGGGCGTTCCTGCCTGTTTTCAACAAAAAGGAGGCAGAGGCCTTGTTCCAGAGCCCTAGGGGTCTGTGCTATGACTTCCCTCTTATAGATCTCCTAACCCCCGCCGCCCCCCACCCCAGTCACAATTTTTAATCCATCAAAGATACCTCCAGCATCAAGGAATCTTCCGGGATCTGGTGAGTTATATGGTCCAAGCAGCCTGAACCTGCTGCAGGGGCTCCTTCTTGCTCAGTGACCCACTCAAGACTGGGAGCCTTCTGTGTCACCTGACAAATGGGTCAGAGAAGTGTTCCCATGTGCTATGTTTGCGGCCTCTAAAACCTGAAGCGCCCTCCCTACCAAGCACTGTTCCTCCTATGTTAGTGCAAGTTGCAACAACTTGTCCTCTACTGTGGACAGTATTTGCAGGAGAGTTGGCTTTGGGAAATTTTCTTTGTCACCCGGTCTCCATATTTCCCCGCTCTAACTAGGGGATCATTAATAGCTTGATCTCAGGTCTTCGCAGGTCTTCCTTGGTAGGGTAAATCTGCTCTAACCTTCTTACCTCCTTGAGCTAACTGATCCTTTCCTTGATCGTGTGAAAAGGAAATTGGTACCATTGCCTCCTTATATGTAGATTTTCTTTATGTCAAATCATCAAAGAGGCATCTCAATAAACTCTTGGGACTGGCTCCAGGCGTCCTTGTCCGAACACTGAGTCCCACCTCGCGTGTCAAATAAATTCTCCCTTACCCAGCCTATGCCTCCTCACCCCACATTATCCTCAACGTTATTCCCACATGTTTCCCAGTTTTTGACAGTACTGATGATCCAGGACTGCAATTCCTTTGGTATGTAAACTTTATCCGGGAACATGGGCTACATTTTCCCATTTAGGTGACTTTTGTCCTGGAATCAATCAGGGTAGCTAGGAGCAAATCTAGAGGAGAACAAGTATCATCATGCAAGTCATGTGCTTCAGGAAGGTCTTTTGCTGCTCAATTTCCGGGCAAAGGAATATTCTTTTCTAGGGAGGAGATTTGGGCTGTTTCTGATGGTTCACTGGATTCAGGACAGTCTAGAGGCTCCAAATTCTCAGTCCCATCCATTCAAATAATCTTGTTACAGATCTCAGAGTCCCACTTTTATTTATTTTTTTCTCATCGGGGCCTTGACTTTGACCTAGAACACCTATCCAGACTCTGGATTCAGTCTCCTCTGTAACCATTATGGCTCTGCTGTGTTTACAGTTTAATACCGAGCCTGATTTTCAGCCTAGCCTGCCCTGTGACTGCCGGACGCTAGAGTCTCCTTAAGGCCACCGTATTTGAGTTGGCAGATGACTGCCCTGAGCTTATTATTTCCTCTTATTAAAAAGGTTTTCTTTTTTTTTTTTAATTTTTTTTTTCAACGTTTATTTTTTATTTTTATTTTTTTTTCTTTTTTGTTTTTTTTTGTTTTTTTTTAATTTTTTTTTCAACGTTTATTTATTTTTGGGACAGAGAGAGACAGAGCATGAATGGGGGAGGGGCAGAGAGAGAGGGAGACACAGAATCGGAAACAGGCTCCAGGCTCTGAGCCATTAGCCCAGAGCCCGACGCGGGGCTCGAACTCACGGACCGCGAGATCGTGACCTGGCTGAAGTCGGACGCTTAACCGACTGCGCCACCCAGGCGCCCCAACGTTTATTTATTTTTGGGACAGAGAGAGACAGAGCATGAACGGGGGAGGGGCAGAGAGAGAGGGAGACACAGAATCGGAAACAGGCTCCAGGCTCCGAGCCATCAGCCCAGAGCCCGACGCGGGGTTCGAACTCACGGACCGCGAGATCGTGACCTGAGCTGAAGTCGGACGCTTAACCGACTGCGCCACCCAGGCACCCCCTAAAAAGGTTTTCAGTGCAGTTAAAAACAGTAACTTCCTCCACGTACTATTCTAGCGTCCAGTACCAAGACAATAGCTTGTCTTCTACTTGTACCTCATTCCAGTTACCCGCAGATAAAAGCATTCAGTCTTTCACCATTAAGTGTGATATTAGTTGTAGGAGTTTTTTGTAGACAACTTTTACCAGGTTGGAAGTACTCATCCATTCCTAGTTTGCCAAGAGTTATCATCAGGAATGGATGTCGGATTTTTGTCAAATGCTTTTTCCGATGTCAACTGAGATCATATAGGGTTTTCTATTTTTGGTCATTTTCTGTATTATTGGATTTTATTTGTTAAAATTTTGTTTATATTTCTTTAAAAAAAATTTTAAAGACATTTATTTATTATTGAGAGACAGAGAGAGACAGAGCATGAGCAGGGGAGGGGCTGAGAGACGGGGAGACACAGAATCCGAGGAAGGTGCCAGGCTCTGAGCTGTCAGCACAGAGCCCTGGCAGGGCTCGAACTCACGAACAGCGGGATCATGACCTGAGCCGAGGTTGGACGTTTAACCGACGGAGCCACCCAGGCACCCCAAACTTTGTTTATAATTTCTAATTCTATGTTTATGAAAGGCAGTGATCTGTAGATTTCTCTTCTTGTAATGCCTGTGTCTGGGTAAGATTTGGTATTATTTCTTTATTAAATGTTTGGTAGAAGTTACTACTGAAGTTATCTGGGCCTGGAGATTTCTTTGTGAGAAGGCTTTTAGCTACAAATGCAATTTATTCGATAGTAATGGGACTATTCCACGTAGTTTTCCTTGAGTGAGACTTGGTAGTTTGTGTATTTCAAAGAATTTATCCATTTCGTGTTAGTGTTCAAATTTATCGGCATAAAGTTGTTAACAAAATGTCGACATTTGAGTATCTGTAGAAGTTGTAGAGATAGTCCCTGTCTCATTTCTGATAATAGTAAATGGCGTCTTCCTTCCCTTTTGCTTGATCTGTTGAGCTAGAGTTTTGTCAGTTTTGTTGTCCTCTCAAAGAAATAGCTTTTATTTCATCGATTTTCACTATTATTTTTCTGTTTTCTGTTTTGTTGATTTCTACTGTAATTTATGTTGTTCTATCCTGTCTTTAGTTTTGGTTTTATCCGATTTCCTTTCCCCCTAGTTTTTAAAGTTTAAAGCCATGGCCATTGATTTGAGACCTTTCTTCCCTTCTGATTAAGGCATTTAGTGCTATTTCTAAATATTACTCCGGTAGCATCCCACAAATTTTGAAGTGCCATGTTTTCATTTCCATTCCGTTTTAAGTAATTTATAAATATCTATTTGATTTCTTCTTGACATGTGGGTTATTCAAAAGTATAATTTTTAGTTTCTAAATATTTGGGGATTTTCCAGAGATCTTACTATTATTGTTTGCCAGTTTAATTCCATTCTGGGAATAGAACATATAATGTGCGATTCGAATCCTTTTCTATTTATTGAGGCTTCTTTTACGGCCCAGCTCTCTTGATAACTGTACTTAAAAGAATTTTTATTCTTGTTGAGTGTTCTATAAATGTCAATTATCTCGAGTTGGGTGATAATGTTTTTCAAGTCCTTGTATCCTAGTGATTTTGTCTGCTTGTTCTATCCATTTTTGGAAGAAGAATACTAACATCTTTGGTTATAATTGCGGATTTGTTTATTTCTCCTTGTACCTCTTTTGAGTTTTTGCAGTACTCATGTGTTTTGAAGCTCTGTTATTAGGTACATAAATGTTTAAGATTGTTATGTCTTTTTGATAAATTGATCCCTTTATGCTTGGGAAATGACCTTCTTTATTCCTGGTAATTTCCCTGAAGCCTATTTTGTCTGATATTAATTTAATCATTTCAACTTTCATTTGACCAGTATTAGAATGCTATATCTTTTTATATTTTTTTCTTTTAACTGACTTATGTCTTTAAAGAATGTTCCTGTAAGTTGTATATGTAGTTGGGTCTTACTTTTTTATTCAATCTGACAATCTCTGCCTTTTAATTGGGATGTTTGGACCAGTACATGTAATATTATTTTTTATATATGATTTATTTTTTTTTTATTATTTATTTATTTTTTTTAAATTTTTTTTTTTTTAACGTTTATTTATTTTTGAGACAGAGAGAGACAGAGCATGAACGGGGGAAGGGCAGGGAAAGAGGGAGACACAGAATCAGAAGCAGGCTCCAGGCTCTGAGCCATCAGCCCAGAGCCTGATGCGGGGCTCAAACTCACGGACCGTGAGATCGTGACCCGGGTGAAGTCGGACGCTTAACCGACTGAGCCACCCAGGTGCCCCTATTTTTTTAAATGTCTATTTTTTTTGAGACAGAGGGAGCAAGCATAAGCAGGGAAGGGGCAGAGAGATAGAGGAGGACAGAAGATCTATCTGAAGGAGGCTCTACACTGTCAGCAGAGAGCCTGATGTGGTCCTCGAACTCAGGAACTTTGAGATTGTGATGTGAATCAAAGTTGAACAGTCAACCAACTGAGCCACAGAGATACCCCTATACATACGATATATCTATCTATACATATTTTTTAATTAAAAATGTTTTTAACTGCTTTTATTCATTTTTGAGAGAGAGAGCGCACAAGCTGGGGAGGGGCAGAGAGAGAGGGAGACATAGAATCTGAAACAGACTGCAGGCTCTGAGCTATCAGCACAGAGCCCTACATGGGGCTCGAACTTGTGAACTGTGAGATCGTGACCTAGTCTGAAGTTGGATGCCCAACCAACTGAGACACCCAGGCATATTTTTATATTTTTATATTTTTAAGTGTAAGTCTATCGTTTTGATGTTTTCCATTTGTCCCATCTGTTCTATATTTCTGTTTTCTATTTTGATTTCTTTTAGATTAATTGACTATTTTTTGTAATTCCATTTTAACTCTTCTGTTGGCTTATTACCTATAACTTTTTAAGTTGTTGCCTTAAAGTTTATAACATATATCTTCAACTTATTACAGTCTACCTTCATGTGATATTAGACGATTTTATGTGTAGTATAAATACACTACAATAACATATTTTCATCCCCCAACACAGACTCTATGCTATTGTTGTCATATGTTTTACATTTTACTAATACATGTAAGTGCTAAAATACATTGCACCTTTCATGTTTAAGCGGTTACTTAGATTTTAGAGAGATTCAAAAAAGAAGAGATGATCTTATATATTTACTCATGTAGTTGCCATTTTCAGGGCGTTTTTTTTTATTTTTTATTTATTTTTTATTTTTTTATTTTTTGGTATAGATGTGTATGTCCATGTTATATCAAAAAAACAAAAACAAAAACAAACAAAAACTTGACTGCGTATAGAGTTTATATTCCAGGTGGTAAATTCACCTAATAAAATATACTCCTAAAATATATAGTAAAGAGAAATGAAATCAGAAAATGGAGATAAGGAGTAAGAGTATGTGTATAGAAATTTCAAAAAGATAGTCAGTTCAGACCTCATGAAGAAAGTACCTTTTGAGTAATACCTAAGGGAAGTAAGCCAGGTGGATATCTGGATGAAGAATATTCCAAGTGCTAAGGCCTTGAGGCGTGTGTAGGCTGAGTAATGGCCTCTCAAAAATGTCCGCACCCTAAGCCCAGAAAACGGGAAACGTTGCATTAATGGCAAAAGAGGCTTAGTGGATGTGACTAAGTTTATAATTCTGAGACGGAGAGATTATCCTGAATTATCCAGGTGGGCCCAATGTGATCACAAGAGCCTTTGCAGGAGGAAGGAAAGAGGGTCAGTCTGTGAAGGAGGTGGGAGAACATCGTGCCAGTGGTTTTGAAGATGACAGAAAGGGCCACGCGCCAAGGAACGCCGGCGGCCTCTAGAACTTGGCCTAGGCAAGGAAATGGATTCTCCCCTGCAACCTTCAGAAGGAACTTGGCTCTGCTAACTTTTTGATTTAGCCCAGTGAGAACGATTTAGATTTGTGACCTCCAGAGCTGTAGGACAAACTTTTGTTATTTTAAGCCACTAAGTTTGTGGTAATTTGTTACACAGAAATAGTAAACTCGTATAAGGCATGATCATGCTTGATGTGTTTGAGAGGTAAGGAGTGGAGAGGTCATGTGAGGTCCTTGCAGGACGTTATAGGGACTTTGGTTTTTACTGAGTGAGGTGATTTGACTTATGTGTTTTTTTTAATATATATATATTAATTTTTTTACCGTTTATTAATTTTTGAGACAGAGACAGAGCATGAACGGGGGGAGGGTCAGAGAGAGAAGGAGACACAGAATCTGAAACAGGCTCCAGGCTCTGAGCTGTCAGCACAGAGCCCGACGCGGGGCTCGAACTCATGGACTGCGAGATCATGACCTGAGCCGAAGTCGGACACTTAACCGACTGAGCCACCCAGGTGCCCCAATATATATATTTTTAAGTTTATTTATTTGTTTGAGAGAGACAGACACAGTGTGAGTGGGGGAGGGGCAGAGAGAGAGGGAAAGAGAGAATCCCAAGCAGGCTCTGCCCCTGTCAGCGCAGAGCCTGATGTGGGACTCGAGCTCACGAACCATGAGATCGTGACCTGAGCTGAAACCAAGAGTCGAATGCTCAACTGACTAGGCCACCCAGGCGCCCCTGATTTGACTTACGTTTTATTTATTTATTTATTTTATTTTATTTTTTATTTTTTTAAATTTTTTTTTCAACGTTTATTTATTTTTGGGACAGAGAGAGACAGAGCATGAACGGGGGAGGGGCAGAGAGAGAGGGAGACACAGAATCGGAAACAGGCTCCAGGCTCTGAGCCATCAGCCCAGAGCCCGACGCGGGGCTCGAACTTCTGGACCGCGAGATGGTGACCTGGCTGAAGTCGGACGCTTAACCGACTGCGCCACCCAGGCGCCCCTAGACTTACGTTTTAACAAGATCGCTCTGGCTGTTGTGTGGAGAATGGGGGAAGAGGAGGCAGTGATAAAGGCAGAGCAGGGAGGTCACGGAGGAGGCCATTGCAGTAACCCAGGTACGAGGTGATGGGGGCCTGGTAAGCAAATTAACCCCTTGGCCCTTGTGACTGCCCCTATGTTTTTCCTGAGTGTACTTCCCAGCACCCAATCCTCCTCCTTGATGACCGTGATCTTTTTTTTACCTTTATGCGCACCTCTAAGTGCTTCTTAGTTGGCAGTCTTTTGTTATGTGCCTTGGCATCCTTCCCACAGTCCCTGATGAAGCTTACGCGGGACCTGCCGCTTCCTTCTCATGAACTGGTTGCTGGCGATGACTCCTTCTAATCATGATTATTGTCTTTTTCCAGCCTCTACTGAATCTGAATCTAAACTTCTAGATCTGTTGCCTCTGTATATTGTCTTCTTCTGTACTTTCCGATCGATCTTCAGTGGGCTTTAGACGGTTAAAAATGTATCTGGGGGAAAGTTTATATTTGACTTCAAACCAAACAGTGTAACCATTAACTATTAACTAACGGCAAGTATTTACGTGGGTCTTACTAGCCTTCAGGCTCTATTTAATATTATGTATTCATACCACATCACATAATTCTCACAAATCCAGGAGGGAGGTGCTATTGTCACCCCTTATCACAGGTGGGGAAACTGAGCTATCGAGTTTGAGAATTTCCTCTAGATCACATAACCACTAAATGGCGGAGCTGGGACCTGAACCCAGAAAGTCCTGCACCAGCGTCCAGGCTCTCGAGTACCACCTGACACTGCCCTTCCAAAGGAGCCGAATTTTATATCACCAAGGGAAAGAATTTTCTTGCCTTTCAGCTGTTGCTGACATTGAGTCTTCAGTGAATAGGAGCATCATCATCTCTCAGTGGAAGAAGCAGGAGAGAGAGAGAGAGAGAGAGTAGAGAATGTTTTTATAATATGGGTCTTGGCCAGATAATAGAAAGGATGCTCCAAGGCGTCTGTCTCTGTGAGTATGGGTCTTGCAATGGAGCACACAAGAAATTTGGGTTTCATGTGAAAGGGTCAACACCCTCACTGCTTTCTACTCAAACACACATCCCATAGATAGCAGTTGGCAATTAACTGATTGATTGATTTCAAGGGATTTTTTTTAATATGAAATTTATTGTCAAATTGGTTTCCATACAACACCCAGTGCTCATCCCCACAGGTGCCCTCCTCAATGCCCATCACCCCCCTCCCCTCCCTCCCATCCCCCATCCCCCATCAACCCTCAGATTGTTCTCAGTCTTTAAGAGTCTTTTATGGTTTGGCTCCCTCCCTCTCTAACTTTTTTTTTTTTCCTTCCCCTCCCCCATGGTCTTCTGTTAAGTTTCTCGGGATCCACATAAGAGTGAAAACATATGGTATCTGTCTTTCTCTGTATGGCCTTTTGTATCGAAGGATTTTTTTTTTAAAAAGTCCTTCAAAAGTCACAGGCTTAGACCCCTTCTTAAAAGCGAGGAAAATGCATGCTGTTATGGGCTGACTTGTGTCCCTCCAAAACGATGTTTGAGTCCTAACCCTCAGTACCTTAGAATGCGAATTTGTTTGGAGAGAGTCTTTACAGAGGTAACCAAGTTAAAATGAGGCCATTAGGGTGGCCTGATCCAATATGTCTGGCATCCATATAGAGAGGGGAAATCTGGACACAGACAAACACAAGGAGAGCAAGCACTATGTGAAGAATAAGGCAGAGATTGAGGTGAAGCTTCTACAAGATAAATAACGCCAAAGGTTGCCAGCAAACTACCAGAAGGTAAGGGAGAGGCCTGGAACAAATCTTACAGCCCTCTGAAGGAAGCAACCCCTGTCAACACCTGGGTCTGGGACTTCCAGCCTCCAGAGCTGTGAGACAATAGATTTCTGTTCGTTAAGCCACCCCGACTGTGGTACTTTGTTACGACAGCCCCAGCAGACTCATGCACATGCAGACAGGTCTTACTGTAAAAATATCCCTGTGTTCTTAGTCTCTTCTATTTTCTCTCTTCTCTCTTGTTTTCATTTCTCCTCTTACGTGTTCTCTGATGCTTGTGGTCTTTCTGTGCCCTCCCTCCCCCCTGCCCCCCAAGTCTCTCTCTCTTCATTTCCTTGGAGATTGTCTGCTTCAGGTGGTTCTAGGACCCAGGGGACATGACTGACATCTCAGGGGCCAATGACGTATTAGAAACTGTCTGGTTCCACCCCTGAATTCCTCAGCCCAGTTAATACATTGCCTGACTTCAAAGAAATGCATTCAGGAGGGCACTTGCTGGGATGAGTACTCGGTGTTATATGTGATAAATCACTAAATTCTACTCCCGAAACCCAACGGTAACTAACTTGAATTTAAATAATCCTAAAAAAACAGAAATGCCACAAGGGCAGAGGCCAACCCTGCCGCTGGGCCAGGACAAGTTTTGAAGTGTAAACCCAGCCCTTCTGATTTGCTGAGCCACCGTCTGACTTCGAAGTGTATTATTGGAAGATATTTTGAACCCTCTCATGATGCAGTGGGGGCACTGGGCACCCCACTGTGCCCTCTGTCATCTCTCCCACTGATGCAGGGCTAGTGAGGCAACATGCCAGGCCTTTTGTGTCCTCTTACCTCCAGATTCCCAGGGAGGGCAGTAGACGTGGACCCTGGAGTCTACCTGCCTTTAAGCCTGACTCTATCACTTCCCTTGGCTTCCTCACCTGTGAAGTGGGGACAACAGTCTACCTCACAGGGTTGTTCTGTGCACTGACATGAGATGGGTAAGTCACGTAGAATGTGGCCCAGAAGACAGGAACTGTTCAAAGAAAAACATGTGCCCTGTTCTTCTCCCCAGGGCTAAAGTGGGGGAGGACACGTTTGCTCCTGACTTTCCGCAACAGAAAGGGCAACGAAATGACTATGTCCCTAGAGGAGCTGAAAGGGAGGGCAGCCTTTGGGGTAACCAACCTCTGTCCCTAGTGGCAGGGCAGTTAACAGACACTGACTGGCAGAAACTTCTTTAGAATGTGAGGGGTATGCTGCCATGGATCAAGTTCCTCTGAAGGTTGATTGATGGTGGTGGCCAAGACCTTGCTGTGCAAGTGCTGGCCTTCACCATGGAACCGGCCCTGGGCTGACGGCTGTCTCCCTGCCCGGTGCCTGGAATGATGCAAGGAAGGGCCCACATTGGCCTCTGTCAACCTGGGGCTATTTATTAGAACTAGGAAGAGCTTCGTTCTGAGCCTCAAAGATGTTGCTTAGACCCTCTCTCTCCCCACTATTTCTCTGACCCTACTTGGAGGCAAGTTCCCTTCCCATCCCATTTCAGGTGTAATTTTAGGTTTATTTCGATTCTGGCAAGGTGCAGTGATTTACGATAAAGATTTCTTTCATTGCTGGCACGCTTCTGCATAGTAAACATTTATTGGACCTGCCTAGAGCAGGTGCACCGGTCAGTTGCTCTGGGTGTTTGGGAGGAGGGCTGGGTGGTTATTTGGAGGGGTTAGAAACGTATGTGCCCAAAAACACCATCTCTAAGTCAAGACAGAAACTGAAGCTACATTTTGAGCACAGGTTTTTTCCTTTCCCCTAGAGAGTGGAGAAAGGCAAAGTCATTCTTGGGTTGTGTCGTTGATTTTGGATTTTATGGCTTGAGCGTGATTAGTGTAAGCTTTGCTACTCAGAGTAGGTTTTCCTACGAAAGCCTAACAGTGAGGGTTCTCATGAACTCTCTTGTCACATTCCCCAGCCCCAACTAGCCACAGGCTCTGATGTCTCTGGGACTTCACTGACCTTCCAACCATAGGCTCCGCCCCTTCAAGTTTCTGAGCCACTCCCATTAGCAGGTGGACTCTAAGTCTCCGTAGCAGTCCGAGGACTCATCTGCTCATCTGCTTGTGGAAACTCTGACCTCACACATGGTCTCAGGACCACGGGCTCCCCTAAATGCAGGGTTCTGTCCCGACTCCTTGATTTGCAATCTCCATATAGAGCAGCAACCAACGTTTTCTGAGCCTTCTTTGCATGTAGGACATTGATGGCTACAAAGAGGGAGGCTGTCCCCAAGGCGTGCCATTCTAGCTGGGGAGATAGAAATGGAAGATTCTAACGCAAGGTAATAAAAGAGAGGTAAGAACAGAACACCGTAGGAGCCTTCCGCAGGGACCCCTAACCTAGACTGGGTAAGGGAGACTAATCTAGGGAAGATTTCCCAAAGGAAGTAGAATACTCCCACCCCACACCTGGGACTGGAGCCCTGATTTTATTTATTTATTTTTTTTTTTTTTCAACGTTTATTTATTTTTGGGACAGAGAGAGACAGAGCATGAACGGGGGAGGGGCAGAGAGAGAGGGAGACACAGAATCGGAAACAGGCTCCAGGCTCTGAGCCATCAGCCCAGAGCCCGACGCGGGGCTCGAACTCCCGGACCGCGAGATCGTGACCTGGCCAAAGTCGGACGCTTAACCGACTGCGCCACCCAGGCGCCCCTGGAGCCCTGATTTTAAATCTCCGCTGCATATGGCTGGGTTCGGCTCTAGGTCACAGTCCACCTGAACCTAGGACACGCCATCGCTGCCCTTAAGTATCGCATTACCTGAGGACTCCTGGTGCCTTACCTGCCCCATGTACCAAAACCCCAGCCACAGTCACCAGCTGGGCCCCACACGGGTTCCCCACACTCAGTCATTTCTTTGGGATCTGGTCCCAGACGGTGGTTTGCACTCTATTTGGGGGCGGGGGAGAGGTCTTTCCCTAGTAACCCGGCTGAGATCTTTGCTGTCCTTCTGACTGAGCTAATCTGAGTGAAGGCAAGATCTTTGGTGGATGGTACATTGACTTCCATTCTCACTACATCCAAAGAATTCTACATTTGTTCTGCCCTTGACCTTCAGTGGGCTCGTTTGGGGTTACCTTGTGTACCCTTCAAAGTGCCACACACAAGTGGCGCCCGGGCGGCTCAGTCCGTCAAGCGCCTGACTTCGGCTCAGGTCATGATCTCGTGGTTCGTGAGTTTGAGCCCCGCGTGGGGCTCTGTGCGGACAGCTCCGAGCCTGGAGCCTATAGCCTGCTACGGATTCTGTGTCTCCCTCTCTCTGCCCCTCCCCTGCTCGCACTTTCTCTCTCTCAAAAACAAATAAACATTAAAAAAAAAAAAAAACACCACCAACAAAGTGCCACACACAAGAGGCAAAGCCAGATTCTCAGGGAAGAGAAAGGAAAGGAGCTGCGTAGTGGAGGGGCGGCCTTTTCCTCTTTGGAAACTCACGAAGACTCAGCCTGTCTGCCGGATTCCATCTGAGTTCATTAGCATCAGAATAAAAATAAAAATAACATTAGCTTCATTATTCACGAGCCCCTGGATTATAGCGGAGTTTATGCTAATAAACCCAGAAACTCCGCTATAATCCAGGGGCTCATGAATAATGAAGACACTGCTATTGCTTGGAAAATGCCAAGGACTTAGAGTCTCTCTCCCAGGAACCAGGGACCCAGATCATTTGTGACATTTCCCTGAGGCTCAATTCTTTCTCTAAATTCTTCCCCAGACTGACTCTCAATCTGCCCAACTCAGTTGGAAATGTAATCCTGGCTTGCCTTGCAATACTTTTTCCGTTTATAAACTTTGTCTCTGCAAGTAGACGGTCAAGGCCTTGAGGCCAAGGGCTGTGTCACACTTCTTTTGATCACCACCCCCCCCCACCCTGCCACCCCTTCCCTAGAGCTTTGCCAGACTCCGTTTAAATGCTCGCTACACACAGGCCTGGAATGATGAATGTCATCTGTTATCTCAACATTTGTTTTTGAAGTGGTATATTTTTGAGCCACCTTTTAGGTAGACAGTTTTTGAAGCTTACGTGAGAGATCTGGGCCATCCAGAGGGGCGTGCGTACTTTTCCTTCACGTCTTGATGTTCAAGTGAGCTTTTAGAAATTGCTAGAAGGCAAATCAGGAGCAGACTCAAGGGACCAGCCATCCCCGGGAACTGTAAATGGTGGCCTAGCCCCGGAGGAATATGTGTACAGAATAAGAATGGGGGTGAAACAGAGTGGGTTGGAATGAGGGGTGGGGTCCTCTTCTCATCCCTGCATGAGCACCACACTCTCTGGGAGAGGAGATGGTTGGTAGCCTTCCCTGTTAGGGCAAGTGATGCCGGGCTGAATCCAGTGTCTCAGCAAGAGATGGTTTCATTTGTCTGCAAAGAGATGGGAACGTGAAGGGGCGTCCGGGTGGCTCAGTCAGTTGAGTGTCCGACTTCGGCTCAGGTCATGATCTCACCACTCGTGAGTTCGAGCCCCGCGTCGGGCTCTGGGCTGACAACTCAGAGCCTGGAGCCTGCTTCCGATCCTGTGGCTCCCTCTCTCTCTGCCCCTCCCCTACTCTCACTTTGTCTCCCTCCGTCTCTCAAAAATAAATAAATGTAAGAAAAAAAGAAGAGATGGGAACGTGAGAGGTTGAAGAAGTTGACTTAGGTGGGGTTTCAACAACCAACGATGCACAGCCTTTCATCTCTACCCCGTTGTGCTAAGTCCCCTGCGTCTCCTGCCTGGATCTCCCAGCTTGATCCGCCATTGGACCTATTTGTCTATTGATTCGGACACCAACCAGTATGCTGGGATTCAATTCTGGCACTAACTACACGGAGTTAGAGCAGACCCCATAAATTAAAGGGTGTGGCCCACAATAAGACTGTTCTCATTTCTGACTGACTGGCTGCAAATCTGGGAGGTTCCCACGATCCCCCCAGGTTTGATAACTCACTAGAATGGTTCAAAGAACGCAGGAAAGTGCCATGCTACGGTCACCGTTTTATTGTAAAGGATGCAAGTCAGAAACAGCCAAATGAAGAGGTACGTACGGCAAGTTCTGGAGGGTTGCAGACGCAGAGCTTCCGTGTTCCGTCTCTGTGGAATCAAGGCACATCACCTTCCCAGCACGGTGACGTGTTCCCCAACCAGAAGTCTCCACCAAGCTTCAGTGTCCAGAGTTTGTTTTGAGATTTCTTTATAACGGCACGGTTGATCGAACCATTGGCCATGTGACACGCGGCTTAACATTGGCCATGTGACATGTGGCTCAACCATCAGCCCCCCACCCTTCCCTGGAGGTTGGGAGGTCAGGCTGATGCCAGTGGCCCTAACTCGCTCATCAATCACATGGTCGGTCTTTCCAGCACGATCAGAGCACCCTGAAACTAACCGGGGGCCCACGTGAGTCAGCTCATTAGCATAAACTCAGATACAATCCAGGGGCTCGTGAATAACGAAGACACTCCTGTTACTTGGGAAACTCCGAGGACCTAGAGTCCCTCTCCCAGGAACCAGGGACAGAGGCCAGTCAGATTCTTTATCGTATGATACTAGCTTTTATTTAGCCTTCTGGTTTTATTTTCCAGATTCTGACTCATGCGTTGGCTGTGAGCTTGAGGAAGTCATGACATTCTCTATAGAAGGGAACCGGAGCGATCCCTCGACTCAGCGCAGATAACATTCTGATAACAGGAGCTTCAAGATCACTGGAAACAAAGCACTGCTCTTCACTTGTGCGGTCTGGCCCTTGCAGGTTGGTGCCGCTCTGTCCCTCAGGGGCTTCCTGCTGGGCCCCAGGTTCACGGAGAACTTCATTAGAACACGGCCGGCTGCCGTGGCAGAGGGGGAGAAAGAGCGTCTCCAAGCAAGCACGGGCCCTTATTATGCCTTCTCACTTCCATCCCTTTTCATTGGCCAAAAGACGGGCTTCTGTCGAGGGATAACCGTGACCCAGTCTGAGATTCAGGGAAACAAATTACCGTCCAGGTCATAGAAGGCCAAGGCAGAGACAGGAGGAGAGGAGGGGAGGGGTCTCAGAGGCCGTGGGGATCAGTCACATGAGGAGGCAAGGGCAAGGAGGGACCCAGGGGGTTCCTGAGGGGTCTAGCTTGGGGAACGTGGGGGCAGTGGCACCCAGGAGGTCAGGAGAAGCCGACAGAATGTTCTCTGCCTTTGCAGGATGGTGCTGGAGGCCGCATCTGGGCTTCCAGCCAGCGGGGGAATATAGGGAAAAGAGGACGTTTCTTCTTCTCATAAACAATCAACCCATCAACAAGCAGGCGGCCCTCTTAACCTGAACTCCCTGTGTTGACCGAAAGCCAGGGGGACTTTGACCGTGCGGGCTCCGTTGCATAACTCGTTTCAATGGGCTATTGTTTTCCTGCCTGGATTTTTTCCCTGATGGAAATGATTCGTGTGCCATGCTGGGCAGGAGATCATATGTAAATGCTTCCTGGGTTTGATCTCCATACGGGGCGTGACTTAATGCTTGCGCGAAGGCACAGAGTAGGTAGTAAATGGATGTAATGAACGTAAAGTATTTGAGCCATCGTGGTGGGCGGTGGTGACCTAAGGTGTGGGTACCTGCCGCTTTCCAGCTTGGTCAGCACCAGAAATTGCCACATTTCGCGCTTAAACCACTCAAAGGAGTTTGACGGTGGAAAAGCCAGGGTGGAGATGGGGAAGTCAGGCCGGGAGCCAGGTGTCTTTAATGTGTTTCTGCTTTTGCTGTGAACCTGGGCAAGTTGTGACACGTTCTAAAGATTTGCCCAACTGTTTAAGGACAGCGATGGGGCGAGGGGGGTGGGAAGTTTGCAGAGAGCTCCCGAGAGGAATTCTGGATGCCAAGCCACCTTCCAGAAGGAAGAAGAGGGTCGCTTTCCCTCTCTCCGCCACGGGAGTGAACAGGGACCATGCGGTTTGCAAAGGAGCCTCTACAGCCTTCCCCTTGCCCTCCGCCAACCACAGTGGACTCTGTCTTTGCCAGCTGCCTTCCTGGGCTCTTCCGTTGCCGAGTCAGGGCGAGGCGGGGAGAGAAAGGACTGGAGACTCCTGGAGGCACGTGCTGAGGAGTGGCCGTGGCAGGAGAGTCAGAAATTGCCCGACGGGAGAGAATCAGAAATGAAGGAAGCAGAGAAGGAAAGACAGCTGTCCACCGGGGACTGGGAGGGGGCGGGCTTTGCAGGGGGGGAGGGGCAGGGTGAGAGAAAAGTTACGGCGGGTCAGTGGGAGAGAAGGAGAAAGAGGACTTCAGAAAAGTCTCCTGTGCATGAAACGCCACCCCCCGACGTCATCTTGAAATCTAAGTATGAATTGACTTGATCTTTCATTGAGAATTCCAGTGAAGTGGTTCTTTCCTGGAATCCGCATGTGGGGCTTGGGGGCTCCCCGGAATCTGAGCTCCTCTGTGGCTCGGGTCACTGTGGGAGCTCACTGCTAGCAGGAGACGCCCCGCCTGGAAGGGCAGGGATCTGTGCCTGGGCTTTACCCAGAGGCCTGCTGGGCGGGGC
This sequence comes from Prionailurus viverrinus, assembly GCF_022837055.1. Taxonomy (NCBI): domain Eukaryota; kingdom Metazoa; phylum Chordata; class Mammalia; order Carnivora; family Felidae; genus Prionailurus; species Prionailurus viverrinus. The sequence continues at coordinate 18,898,640 of NC_062571.1, forward strand.
TGGCGGCCTCCTGGGGCCTCGGCTTACCCAGCTATAAAACTAAAGGGCTCTGCCCACTCCCTCCTTGACTCTAGCTTCTCTCTGAAAGCCTCAGGGGCAGGCCCCTGTATACACTTCTGTTTAAGCGCGAGCACTCGCTGCTGGTCTGTGGAGCAGGGAGGAAAGTGTAGGCATCCAGGGCGGTCCCTTCTTCAGCACCGGAACCTTTTGGCCACATTTCCTTTCCTTTCCTTTCTTTTACTTTTATTTGCGAAGATGCGGCTGGCCAGTCAGCTTCCTCCTGTGTCCTCCCCACCCGCAAACACTGGAAAGCCAAGCCCGCACCTCGCAGATCCTCTGCGCGCAGGTTCTGGATGGGACGCGGGTTCTGGATGGGACGCAGGCTCTGCCGGCCAAGGGCCCCGGAGGAAGCTACTTCGCGGTGGAGTTATGTGGGGAGACAGAGGCAGGGCGGGAGTGCTTTTAGAGGAAGCACTGTGGCTTGATGGCTGGCAAGCTCCTGATCGTGGCAGGGGAGCGGGGACGGGTCGTTTGTCACCTGGTCCTGCGGTGTGGCTTGGGGAGTTGAACCTGAGACCCAGCCTGGCCTGCGTTAGCCTTCCCACAGATTCTGTGAGCCTTTTGTTCCCTTACAGGCCGCCCTGTTCTGCTTTCAGACAGATGAGGTTCCCTGCAGCCGGGCCCTGCCTGACTCCTAAGAGAACCCTGGTCCGAAGGCAGCTGTGAGGAGCCCGGCCCGCATTCAGGGGCGATTTCGTGTTGCGATCCCGGCCACCATGTCACAGGGACTGATGTGGCTGGCTGGGTCCTTAACCTTCTGCCGTATGCCTCACTTCTCTTCCCCTCTGGAACCCGGTTGCTCACGTCCAACCCGGAAGGGGCAGTGGCTGAGATGGAAGGGGAGGAAAACCTGACAGGGGACACTGTACCTCTGGGCTCTGTGCATGGGTAAGGAGTTTCTCCAGATGCGGCCTTTCTCTGCTTCTGCTGCCCTGATCCCTCTCCTGCCCAGGGCTAAGGCATTGTCAGTGTCTCTGGCGTATTTTTAGCTATCCTGTTCCTTGAAAGCCTTTCTGATTTCTCTGACGTTGATTTTCCAGAACAATCCAAGGGTGGGTCGATGCTTTTATGTTTCTAATTTTCCATGCTTTGTTTACTACAAGAGCAAACATACATGTTACAAAGGCTGTTTGTACGGTCGGATAATTCACTTCTCCTAGTGGTTAAGGCGGAGGGCGGAGAGGGCACGAGGTGGAGAAAGAGGGAGGAGGCTTTAGAGTCAGACCCGGCAGCTTTGAATCCGGGCTCACCACTCGTTAGCTGTGTGGCCTTGGAGAAACAACTAAACCTCTCTGAGCTTCAGTTTCCTCCTCTGGAGATTGCTAACAGGAAGAGTCTCCAGCTCAATGCGTTGTTAGAAATTGAAAGAAGATAATGAATCTAGGGGCGCCTGGGTGGCTCTGTCGGTTGAGCGTCCGACTTCGGCTCGGGTCACGATCTCGCGGTCCGTGAGTTCGAGCCCCGCGTCAGGCTCTGTGCTGACCGCTCAGAGCCTGGACCCTGTTTCCAATTCTGTATCTCCCTCTCTCTACCCCTCCCCCGTTCATGCTCTGTCTCTCTCTGTCTCAAAAATAAATAAACATGAAAAAAAAATTAAAAAAAAAAAGATAATGAATCTGTAACGATTTGGTTGGTTCATGGTACTTATTAAGGGCTCTTCTTTATAAAACTCTTATTGTAGTTCGCCTCAGTGTTCTCGTCTGTAAAAGGGACATATAGTAAAACACCATGAATAAAATAATACAGAACTGGCTCTAGAGCAGAGAAGTTTGTATGAAGCAAACCCAGTGGGCCTTGTCCCTGACAGGGACAGGGCCTTGTTACTGGCCTGACAGAGGGTAAGAGGCGACGTGAGTGGTTTGGGGGAGCCGCTGAGGAAGGTAAGAGCCAGGCTCATTTAAAGGGATGTGGGGAGGACGAGCCTCTGTCTCTTTCCTTGCCTTGTCCTGGGATTGATGTCCTCTCACCATGCACAGACCTCCACAAAAGGGCCAGCAACAAGCAGGTCTAGGACTCTCGGGTAGGCTTTCTTTCTCTTGAACATTTACATATGGAGTCTTCCTTGGGATGGAGGAATTCTGGGCCACGAAGAGGGGCTCATCATCAGGCTAGAAGCAATCGCATCGGGTCGAAGTTGGGTATAATAAGTTCTCCTTGGGTCATCAGGAGAAAGGAGAATCCGCTTTGCCTAAATGATTACGTAGCCCCCGAAACACTAAAGGCTGGGGGATCCTTCAAAGTTTTGTACGCCAGGCCTCCGAGAACAAAACTATGGAGAGGTACAAAAGGGGGGAGGAGCTACATGTTTGTCCCTCAAAATCTCTTCCACAAATGTTTCCTCGACTTCTGGACCTACAATCACTTCAAATCTGGTCTCTAGGATGAGGTATTTTGGAATTCGTCTGAATAAATTTAATTCATCTCTTCTGTCAACAGTCTTCAACTCAACTTACCCACAACATGAAGTTCGTGCGGAATGGAAGGTTCAAGAAGCCTCTTTTCCAGGAGACTTTGCAGTCTTTCTTAATCACCAAAAGTTTGCCTTAGGGTTCATCGAGAAGACCCAACCAACATTTTCAGATGGGTGTAGGCGTGAGAGTCGGATCTCTCCCACAGGGCTTTGAAGACCCCAGCAACAGTCAGCTTCCACGGTGTGTGGGGCTCTGGGCTTGGGTCGGAGGGCTGGCCCCAGGCTCCTGTGGGGATACCCCGCTCCCCCGCCTTCCCCCCAGGGACCCCTTTGTGGCTCCCAACATGCTGTCCCGCAGAAAGCTAGTGCTGGCCGCATCTGTTCCTTGGGCTGGTCAATCCCCATGTTAAGAATGGGTGGCTCAGTCGGTTAAGCGTCCGACTTCAGCTCAGGTCACGATCTCGCGGTCCGTGGGTTCGAGCCCCGCGTCGGGCTCTGGGCTGATGGCTCAGAGCCTGGAGCCTGTTTCCCATTCTGTGTCTCCCCCTCTCTCTGCCCCTCCCCCGTTCATGCTCTGTCTCTCTCTGTCTCAAAAATAAATAAAACGTTAAAAAAAATTAAAAAAAAAACAAAAAACACCAACTGCTTTTTTTCCTTATTTGATTTTTTTTTTTTTTTATAGTCACACGGATTCTCTATCTAGCCCGTGTCCGTTCCTCATCTCCCCGGTCTCCCAGTTCTGTTTATCATGAAAATAATCCCCAGATACATGAAAACGTGGGCTCTCAAGGGGGTCATCCATTTGGGGGGGGGGGACAAGCTGGCTTACATAGGGGTACAGGGAACCCCACTTTCAGACCCTGACTATAGGTTCGGCAGAAAGCATCTATGAGTCTTCCCCTATTCCCACAAAAATAATGGGGGTTCTCACAAGTCGGGGCACACGGCAGTGAAGGAAAACTTCGCTTCTATGGCAGAGAAGTTAAATCTTCCCAGCTTCAGAGCTTGGATAAAACAGAGGAGTAAAAGTCTGCCCCCAGGTCTCAGATGTTCTGTGTGGCTCCTTTGTGGACCGGTTTTCCGTCATGTTTTAAGTCTTGATTAGTCATTTCATACATTTATGAAGTGTGGGCTGGGGGTAAACTGTAACGTTTAACACAAGGTATCGAGGCCCTAGTCCTTGTGCCATGCAGGGAGTAACGATTTGGTGACAGGCTGAGGTAAGCTCATACATCATCGTGTTTCAAAAAGAACATAACTACCAAGATGTCGTGAGGGACAAGCTCATATCCTTCTGAAGGCACAAAAGAAGGCAGAGTGGCACAAGAGCTCAAGAAAGCGACGGAGGAAGGGTTAATCTGGAGAGCCGAGGAATTAATGGGAGAAAGCCTATCTGTGGGGTTCGAAATCCTATGACCATCACGTGCCTATTCTATAACGATATGTATTTTACTTAAAAACGAAAACATGGGTATGCTCTCTCTGTAACTGATTATAAAAATAATTACGGCTCTATTTACAATTCTGTTGCCGAGGACCACAATATTTTAGGTCAGTTTTCTCTACTTTCTTCACGAACTTATTCATAATAGTTCACTAAATCGCAAATATTAATAATTTCTCTTAAAAACCCTTTTTTTTAATGTTTGTGCATTTTTGAGAGAGACAGAGACAGAATGCGAGTGGATTGGGGCAGAGAGAGAGGGAGACGCAGAATCCGAAGCGGGCTCCGGGCTCCGAGCCGTCAGCGCAGAGCCCGACGCGGGGCTCGAACCCAGGAGCCGCGAGATCATGACCTGAGCCAGAGTCAGACATTCCACCGACTGAACCACCCAGGCGTCCCAAATATTCATGATTTCTTAATGGAACTGGAAAGGAGGCTGACCTACAAAATGTTATCTTGACTGCAATGAATTATTAACGAACCAGATCCTTACCGTGATTTCACATTAGCCAGGCTTTATCAAACTACCCTGCCAACGCTGTGCTCAAGTGAAGATGATTCAGTGGGGTCCGCATTCAGCCCTTACCACCTCCCTCCCCATTCTTGTGTTGTATCGGCCCTATCGTCACAAGACAACAACTGCTTTGCTGTTATTTCTTTCTGAAGCATAGTCATTCCCCTCAGAGATTCGAGGAGCCTTGGGGCCCCCGGCTTCCCGGGGACCATGTGCAGAATAACAGTTGGATTCTAGAAAAACTGAATGCCTCCCATGTTTCTGTAGGGGCTGCCCTGGCCTTTCTAACCGGCAGACTGGTGGGATTCTGAATTCCAAACATACAGCTCTGTCACATGGGGAATATAATTAGGAATAATGCAGCCCACAGGCCTCTGCTCTGGGGTATCCATATGCTCAAGGAACTTCTCCCCCGGTGATAAGGGAGCTACAGACTGAATTTTGTGCCCCCCTACCCCAGAGTCACACGAGGAAGTCCTAACCCCCGAGGGGCTGCTATTTGGAGGTGGAGCCTTTGGGAGACAACTGGGTTTAGATGAGGTCAGGAGGGTGGCCCCAGGATGGGGTTAAGGGTCTTCATAAGAAGAAGGAGAGACACCAGGGCTGCCGTGGGAGGACACAGCGAGAAGGCAGCCGTCTGTGAGCCAGGAGGTGGGCCCTCACCAGGAACTGAGCCAGCTGGCACCTTGACCTTGGTCTCGCGGCCTCAGAACTGTGCGAAATAAATTCTGGTTGTCTCAGCGGCCCACTCTGTGGTATTTTGTGACTGAAGCAAGTGCTGACCGTCGTGACAGGGCTCAGAGGTCGCCCGTCATCTGCCTGCCTCGCTTTGCCGCCCCGTTTCTGGCCAGTGCCCCCAGCTCTCTCACAGGTGAAGTCCGGGCCTCCTGACAGATGCCCGTTTAGGCCCCAGGAGGACATTTGCTTGGAACTCCTCTACTGATGTGGTGACTCTTTCCAGGCAGTGATGGGGCAATGGCAATCTTTTTCAGGGAGTAATGAGGATCTTTTTTTATTTTTATTTTTATTTTTTAATGTTTATTTATTTTTGAGAGCAAGAGAGAGCGGGAGAGACAGAATCCGAAGCAGGTTCCAGGCTCCGAGCTGTCAGCACAGAGCCCAACGCGGGGCTCGAACCCACGAGCCGTGAGATCATGACCTGAGCCGAAGTCAGACGCTTAACCGGCTGAGCCACCCAGGCGCCCCAATGAGGATCTTTCAACTGTTCTTTTCTGCTTCTAAATTGCAGTGTTTTTTGAAGGTTGGAGTTTTTAATACAGGGGTTTACTCCCCTCCCTTTTTTGTAGCTTGTAAACTACGCTATATGCTTTAAAAAAAAATTTTTGTTTTCAATGTTTTATTTATTTTTGAGACAGAGAGAGACAGAGCATGAGCAGGGGAAGGGCAGAGAGAGAGGGAGACACAGAATCGGAAGCAGGTTCTAGGCTCTGAGCCATCAGCCCAGAGCCCGACGCGGGGCTCGAACCCACGGACCGCGAGATCATGACCTGAGCCGAAGTCGGACGTTTAACCGACGGAGCCACCCAGGCCTCCCTAAACTACACTATCTTCTTGGTTGACCTGTGGCTCTTTGCTCATCCACGGGTTTGGATAAGCACAGAGGAGTTTCCCTTCCTAGAGCACGGATAAGCCCTTTGGACTCGAGATACCAAGAGCCAGGCGGGGTGGTCGGGGGGCCTCGCTCGGGCATAAGCAATTGGGGAGATAAAAAGAGAAGGGGGACAGAGGGGTGCAAGGGGGAAGCGTAATGGCAGAAGCCAGAGGAAAGAAGAGGCCGAGGAGTGGGAAGGTGAACCTTTAGGGGAGCGAGGGGTGCCAACCACAGCGGCTCCACGAGTCTCAGGGGCCCACGCACTGCCCGTGGAGGCTGCCTCTGGTCTGGGCCGGAAGCTGACTCCAGAAGCAAAGGGGACTCCAAGGAGAGGGCAAGGGCCCAAAAGTCAGGGCTTCACCCAAGGGGGCGGGAGCCCAGCCTGGCTGCCTCGATCCACCCGAGTCCTTATAAACTAGGGCATCACCCAAGGCAGGAAGCAGGGGTGAGGTAATATGCGTGAGAAGCTTGGCCTTTATCCCAGCTGCTTTCACGGAACTGAGTGTTTACCTACTCGAGCACAGGAAGGGGAAGTTGGGAAGGAGGCCAGAGTCTCTTCTGTGGAGACACAGGTTCTGCTTTATTGGCCCTCCTGATAGTGGGGGTGACTGAGACCTCGCGTGCCATCAGGCACGGGCCTGGTGACGACCGGGGACGCTCCGTAGGTGGGCTAAAAATAGGTTCTTCTCCAACCTTTTCCTTCACATCTCGACAGCCTACGAGCGGCTGAGGTGACGAGAACACCGCCTCCCCCCATCAAGGTTAAAGTTGGGCCGAAGGCTCCCAGTCCCTTCGCCAAGGGCAACTCGGCGCTCCCTCCACAAAGCCCGCTGTGTTGGGAATGGACGCGCTTGAGAGACTCTCTCAGGACACAGCCACTTCTGTCGTCAGGAGTGACAAAAGCACAAAGGGAGCGCCCCTTTGGGGCTTGGCGGATGGTGGGCGGCCTGGCGGGCGAGTAGTGCTCAGTTATACAAACGGACAAGATGAGTGAAGTGACAGCCGGGCCTGGGAACCTGACCCCGGGGGCACCGGCTGAGAGTAAAAGAAAGATCCAGGCTGGCCTTGGAGCTTCCTCACAGGTGCTCCATCTGGGCCGGTGAGACCGGGTTTGGGGTCAGGTCTCCAGGCTTGCAGGGGAGCCCCCTAGGTGCCCTGGCGGGAAAGGCGAATGTCAAGGATGAGACATTCTCTTCTAGGAGAGAAACTCTGCCTCATCCATCATGATGATGATCGTGGCGCAGAGTAGGCCGCAATTCAGGTGTGTGGAAAGCAGTCAAAACATTGGGAAAGTTTCCATTGAAAGAGCCATCTGAGGGAGGTGACAAAGGCATAATATCTTTCAGGGATGTTTGCGCAGCTTCACGTGGAGCAGGGGTCTGCGGGGGGCGAACAGGAGACTGTGTGGGAAGGTCTGGGAAGGATGGGCTCTGCCCTGGGGTCTCAGAGCCTGCGAGGGCTTTGTCTAGGGCTGGCTCTGTTGTGGCAAGACCTCAGGTGACAGCGTAGCCTGGGGCCACCTGACAGCACAAGCTGCTGGCTCACCTGCAATGTTCCTCCCTCGGTCGCCAAGGATGGCCCCCAGCATCTGAGGTGCCTGACCCGGGAGAGGTGATAGTCACCTCAAGTGACGCATCATCTTTCGGAACAAAGCCTTGGAAATTTGAGGGAGTTTTTACATAGAAAAGCAAGAACGATCTTCCTCAGTGATAAAAAAGCAAAAACAAAAACAAAAAAACCAAGACGCACAACAGGCCTGTGTGGCTTTAAGGTACGGTCTGCTGTGGGCACCAGCAGAGAGAAAGGATTTGCATGTGATTTCTATTAAATGGGAAGGTTTCCTCGGGATGCTCTGGAGGCCCCGTTCCTGGTTTGGTTTAACTTTACAAATCCTTTCTCTGAACACGTCTGGCAGAGTTTAGCGCGGTTTGCAGTACGTAGGGATTAAAAACAATCCATTTGTATACCTCTCGAAGAATTGACCCCCCTCCCCTCCACTGCCCTCCTAAGTTCCAGAGAGAAGGGGGCAGGTGTTTGGGAGGGCTTAACTGGCTCACTGGAAACATCTGAGCCGTCCTTAGACCCTACAAGTCCGAGGCCGACCTGGCCAGCGCGCCCTCAGCCAACCTGGGTCTCCCGGATGGAAAGCCTGCCCCGGACAGAGAGGCAATCTCTTTCCAAAATCCAGACAGAAATGTTCGTTATTTCTGCTTTGGAGTCCCCCGGTTCTGCGCCCTCCCCTCAAAAAGATTTCCCTTCTCTCCTCAGAATATAGGTGGCCTTGCCTGCTATCCCTTCTCCCTCTCAGCTGTGGGAGGCTCAGAGACCTCAGTTTCCCCTGCCGAAGGGCAGCCGGGGCCCAAGGGCGGGCCGGGACGTGCCTGGTCCCCCGGGAAGGCCTCCCCACCTGGAGACAAAGCCAGGGGGAACTGAGGTGACCACTGGCAGACGTAGATTACATACGGTAGCTGGAGAAGGAATGCCTGGGGTCCCCAACATTATGCACGCCTCTGTCTCTAGCCAGGAGGTGCCAGGCACAGGGACACCAGACTGGGAGGCAGCCGGCCATTTGCATACAGCCTCAGCTGAGTCTCCGTCCACACCCTGGGGGATGCGTTCTGTCTGCCTGGGTTTCATTCCTTTTTTAAATTTTTTTAAACGTTTTTATTTATTTTTGAGACAGAGACAGAGCATGAGCAGGGGAGGGGCAGCGAGAGAGGGAGACACAGAATCCGAAGCACGCTCCAGGCTCCGAGCTGTCAGCACAGAGCCCGACGCGAGGCTCGAACCCGCGAACCACGAGATCATGACGTGAGCCGAAGTCGGACGCTCAACCGACTGAGCCACCCAGGCGCCCCCTGCGTTTCATTTTTAACACCCCTCCTCCATTCTCCCTGGAGGACACTGGACAGGAGTTGGGCCAGCTCATCGCCGCTGCCCTGGAGACGAAACAGGCTGTTTGCTCCATGCCTCCAAGCCCCTGTCCCCATCTCTCTTCTCTGTCTACATCTGAGCCTCTCACAAACGTCCCACTGTGCCGGGCTGAGCGTTGGGTGAAGAACGGAGAAAAGGCTGCGTCCCGGGAGGGTCGGTTGTTGGCAGTGGGGTCTCAAGGCCATGGTGGCCATCCTGGCCATTGTCCTCCCAGACTCCACTTGCCAGCTAGGCAGAACCATCCGTGACCGGGAGAGCAGGGAGGGAGAAGGGAGGGGAAGGTGGCGTCCAGTGCGGGATCCAGGTCCCCTCTCTGTGTGTGCGTCAGGCAGACACGAGCACACCCCCCGCCCCCATGTCGCTCCGTCTTGGTTTTCTCGTCTGTAAAATATCCAATATTGATGTTACATGCACTGTGTGCGTGGGATACTGTGTGTGGCTGTGCGTATGTGGTTGTGTGTGTGTGTGTGTGTGTGCGCGCGCGCGGGGGGTGGGGGTGGGGGAGGAAGCTGGTGAGGGTCATTTCTGAGGTTCCTTCCTGTTCTGAACCTCCTGCAGGGCTGAGCGTGGGCCAGTCTTTGATCTCTTAGAGCCCGGGGGCAAGAAGGTAGAGGGACAGGCAGCGTCTCCTCCTGCCCAGGGTGCCCCAGGTCTCTCAGAAGTGACGAAGCAGCTCCCACGGCTTCCCTGACTGCGTGGCCTTTGCCATCCCCCATGCCATTCCTCCCAGCCCTGGTCCAGCTCTGACCCACAGGTCCTGCTGTCACACCTCCGCGGTTCCTCAGCTTCCCCTCGTCCTCCCCGATGCTCCTTTGCCAAACTTCTCAAATCTGGGGGGGGGTGAAAAGGGCCCTGGGGACTCAGGGTCATCGAGTCCAATCTGTAGTCGGACTCTGGGCCACAGGCGCCTTCCAAGGGCTCCCCTAGGAAGGACCTAGGCTTGGACCCCGAGGCTTGGTTGCCTGGAGCTGAGCTCTGTGTCGTCACAGGGCCCAACGGAACAAGTGCGGCATCTTCTCGGACACAGTCTTTGGCTCTCTTCCGCCTGCGTTTCCAGACCCAACAGCTTGGCTCCTCAGCCCTCGGTCCTTTGCGCCAGTCTCCTGAGAGCCCCGTGTCATATAACAGGTGTTGTAGACAGAAGCCATCCTGGGCCTGCAGGAGACCCCAGTTCTGTCAGGTTGGTCCGTAAACCAGGGACCAAGGCCTCTTCCCAAGAGTATCAAGAGTACGTGAGTGCACTTTGCAAAGCATTATACAGATTCGTTTAGAAATCTCCTTTCTGGCGCCGCCTTCTAGTAATTTCCCCGGGGTTCCTCTTGCCTCTGCAATTACGTTTTTAAGATTTCAACATAACTGTAATTTTCAGTCATTTAATTCGTTGTTAATAGTAGTATTTAGTATTTAAAAAAGAAGTTTTAGGCTTTTTTTTTTTTTTTATGTGCCCTGGAGCCGCTGTCGCAGCCCAGGGAAGCTGGTCAGCTCACCTGCTCTGAGTCCCTTTCCTTTTGGTGACGACTCCTCGGGGCTGACATTTCTCGGGGCGGGGTGGGGGGGGGGTGGGAGGGACTCCCCAGAGTCATCACCAACCGTTTTCTCGCTCACCCACTTCTCACTTGCCTTGCAGCCGGACATGGGGACACACAAGGGCAGGTGTGTGGGCCGTGTGGGAGACACCGGGGTCCCCACTCTGCCTTGGGTGGTGCCCTGTGCGGTGGGGACGCCCCGGTCTAGGACAGCCTTCTTGGAGCCTTGGGAGGGAAGAATGAAGAGACACCACGTCACAGGTCCCGAACCAGCCCCAGAACCTTCCTCCTGTTCTGTTATTCAGTAAACGACGGATTCCTCTCCGGTTTAAACCATATGGCCACATCCAGTCTGCTGCCTGGTCTTGTAAATTGCGTTTCGCTGGCACACGGGCAGCCTCATCTGTGTGCTCATTGTTGGTGGGGCTTTGGAGTGGCAAGGGCAGGCATGAGCCCGTGACAAAGGCCATGTGCCCACAAAGCCTCAAATACTGACTATCCGACCCTCGGAAGCAGAAGTTTGCTCGTTCCTGATCCAAATCGCTGGCCAGTTGGGGTTTTGATTGCTTTCAGCCGAATGCCTCTGACCCGACCTCGTAACAGAAAAGGCAGCCTCGAGGAGCTTCTTTTTCCCAGTCACGGTGTATCTTGCTCCTTCGCTTCAGGGTCAACGCCACAGCCTCAGGGTCATCGAGGTGGGAGAAGGCAATGCTTTTCCCTTCCGTGTGTTTTTAAATTTTTCCAGCAGAGAGAGCTTCCCCAGAAGCCTCTCCGGAGACCCCCACCTCTTCCCTCACACCGAGCGGAGCTGGGCCACGGGCCTACTCCTAAACCAGCCACTGGCACTCGCTGGTCCCTCGGAATAATCCAGATCCGCCTGGCGGAGGGAGGCGGGCATCAGACACGAGCAGGAGAGAGGAAGGGCCAGGGTGGAGGCTGCTGGCTCCAGCCTGCCGTGGCGCATATCAGTGCCTTGAACACGGAGAGCTCTTCTATGCAGAACATAGGGTCTCAGACAGTGTAGTAACCGAGGCAGTGCACCTGCTACCGTATTCTAAGTACTTACCGGGTAGGAGGCTCGGGGCTGGTCCCCCAGGGGTGGCAGCCTAGAGAGAGATGGGTACTGCTCATTTGTGATGAGCACTGTGCCGCCAAAGGACCAACGATGGTAGGAATGACACGGGAAGCCAGCCCCACATCTACTGCCCTCTCTTATTTTAATCTCAGAGACGTGAGTCATCCAGTCACTTAAGCCTCCAAGGTGGACGTGGAAGGCGCATCTGGGAGCAGAGCAGGGAGGTTTTCCATCCCACCTCTGAAACCCACCCTTGGGCTGGCGCGTATCCTGTCTCTGTGAGAATAGGGTGGACATTTACACGGCACGGACATTTACAAAGCCCGTGCTTTCTCCGAGATGTACGCAGAATGGCTCATTTGATTCTCCAAACGACCCTGCAAGCCAGGCCTCATTACCACTCCATTTTGTAGAGAGAAACCAAGGCACAGAGAGTTCTGGCATCAAGCCCCGCTGTGACCCCTCGGGCCACTAGGCTTTGGTCCGGCGTCTGGCTCCGGAGGCTGTGCGTTTCAGCAGCGCAGGAGGAGGGCTTCGCGAGGGATCTGTGCCGGCCGTGGGCACGAGCCGCCCAGAGTCCGGGAACCCCGGGCGTCTCTGGGACACCGTCGCTGGTCTGCCCGGGCACCCTAAGATTGACCACGGGCTGGATGAGGAGCCCACAATGTCCCCAGGCTGCAGATGTGTCTTTGTCGTCTTTAATAAAGGTGAGGGAAGGTTGGATAAGGATTCGATTTGCAGAGCAGCTTCCGTGCCAGGATCTTCTGTTCTGTGCGGGGGACTCAGAATAAACAAGACATAGTCCTGGCCCTGAGGGACCCCGGGGCAGCGGGGGAGTCAGGCGAGCCAGCGAGTAATAGCAGTGATGAAACAACTCGGTCAGGGGCCAGGGGCCTGGGGGGACAGGAGGCAGGGGCTGCTCAGGAAGGTGGCATTGATTTTGAGCCTTAAACCATGAGTGAGAGCCCCTCCCCGGGAAACCTGGGAACCCCTAGAGTTTCTTGCAGTCCCACCTTATATCTTACAGGATTTTCCTAAGCTTTCCCACGTGGCGTTTCGTTCTGTGGACGGGATAGCCTCAGAGGTCCCCGCCTTTTCCACCAATCTGGCCTTGGGTCCCTGAGCAAGGCATCACTTCTTTGCAAAATACTGACTAGGTTCCTGCTGTAAGCTGGGCACCATGTCGGTCACTGGAGATTCAGTGGTGTCCCAGGCGGGCAATGTCCCTGTCATTGTGAGGTCACACAGGGGCACGAAGGGAGATGCCTGCTCCCGGGTCAGATGTCTGGGAGGGAGCACGGGTTTTGGAGGAAGGCTGGGACACGTTCTCTTCCGGGGAGTAATAGTGATCCCGAGTGTCACAGGCATCCGTCCGTACCCCATAAAGCTGTGTTCGATGAACAAATGAAGTGCACGTCGCAGTTTATAAAGCACTAGGAGGTCGGCCGAGTGACGAAACTATGAGATCATTTATTCCAGCTCCATAGACGCAGCAGCCAGGAAGCATTTCTCGCCTTAGGTGAGAGCTGGTGGGCAGTCTACCTTCTCCGGCTTACTGAAGACCAGCCGGATGAGGCACCTTGGAGGGAGACTCCCGGGCTGTCGTGTGGCAGGTACTGGAGACATAGAGCTGAGTAATAAGTAGCCTCTGCCCTCAAGGAGTTCAGGGGCCGGTGACGGGTGGCTCAGAAAGCCGCGTTCATTGATTCAATCAGCAAACACGTATGGCTTGCCTCTGGCTCTCAGGGCTGTAGCAGCCCAGGTATAGCGTCCCCACTGCTACAGAGCCTACCTTGCAGAGTCTGAGGGTGGGGACAGATCTCGGGTCTGACAGCAAGCGGCTGTCAATGCCTCACTTGGATTTCCTGCCTCACCTGTCACCTGTCACGGTCAGAATGGTCTCCACCCCATGCCCTGGCTATGTGGCTGGTTCCTGTGTCTTGCCCCCATACTCCCAGGACGTGACATCGTGACAGCACACGGCTCTTGTTATCCCGCCATCCCAAGTGCCTGGCACGTAGTGTGAGGGCGATAGCGATTTTTGAATAAATTAAATAAGCCAAAACCCAAGTGTACAATTGGAGCTGGAGATAGTGAGGGCTCCCTGGGAGAGAGAGCGTGGTGAGAGACGCACAGGGTAGTGCTCCCAGGAGCCACTGGGGCTGGTACCGGCAGGCCAAGGGGGGAGCTGGGGTTGAAATCGGAGGGGGTGGCCACGGGGGCATGGCAGGCAGGAAACTGGCCTGATCGGATCTCTAAAGGAAGTCTAGCCTGCAGGGGAGCTCGAAGGAGGGATTGGCTCCCTCTGTGGACAGGGGAGGAGGGGCTGGGTGGGGAGGTCCCTGCCAGAGGTGGCATCGGAGCTGGTCCCCAAAGGAACCAGGGTGTGTGGCCGGGGAAGGAGAGGGCATGCCTGGCGGTGGGGCTGCAGATCCAAAGGCCGCGAGGTGTGAGAACGTCGTGTTCTAGCAGCAAGCAGCCTGACAGCGTCATGGGCAGGGCCTGTGGGGAGGGGTGGATACATGGGAGCCGGTCTCCAAGAGAAACGTGTAACATCTAAGTTAGGATCCTCTTAGCAGGTTCGGCGGGAAAAGCAGGTGGTGACAGGTTCCCATGAATTTTTCTCTCTTGGCCTTCCCGCAGCCACCGTGGTGTGGACGACTGAGCTTCGGCTCTGTCCCTGAGCTTCTGAATCCTGATGAGGGGAGATGGGCCAGACGGTCTCTAAGCTCACGTGCAGCCCTGTCCTAAGATTCTTTCACGAGCCCAGTCATGGTGGAAAACCAGTTACCCGGGAGAAAGCCCTTAGTCTCCAATAAGCGTTGTCCTGCTGGATTGTTCAGGGTGATTCAGGGCACGCCTTGCTCTGTGCTCGTGACAGGGGCTCTTCCCTCCTCCTGGCTGGCCTCAGTTACTCCGAGACAAGCCAGAGGATGAACGTTAGGCATTCCGTGGCATGCTTGAAGTCTGGGGCTCCCGCCAGGCCCAGGTTTAACTGGCCCCATTCCTGACGGTTCAGGAGAGGGAGCTTGCCGGGTCCTGCCTTCCGAAGGGAGTACATCACCATCCGGAAACCGCATCCCCTGAGCTGAAGGATCTTTGGAAGGCAATAAGAGAGATTGCCTGGGTCAAGTTAAGAATAGACTGGTCTCAAAAATAAATAAACATTAAAAGAAAAAAAAAATAGATTGGTGACAGGCAAGGAAGGAGTGGCACTGTAAACACTACAGCCTTTTTAATTTTTTATGTTTATTTATTTCTGAGACAGAGAGAGACAGAGCACGAGTGGGGGAGGGGCAGAGAGAGAGGGAGACACAGAATCGGGAGCGGGCTCCAGGCTCTGAGCTGTCAGCACAGAGCCCGACTCGGGGCTCGAACTCACAAACCGCGAGATCATGACCTGAGCCGAAGTCGGTCGCTCAACCGACTGAGCCACCCAGGAGCCCCTAAATACTACAACCTTTGCTGGAGGAACTTTGGATGCTACTTCGTAAGAGCAGCACAGTAATGCTTCACAACTTGTCGGAACGGGCGATTTGCCTGGGTACAAAGTGTAGGATGGCCAAATGATTTTTCTGAGCCATTTGTAAAATTTAGCCAATAAAGTCCTGTCTTTTCTCAGTGCTGTCGTACGTGGTTGTGCAGGCCTCCCAGTGCACAACCTGTGCAACCATACATGGAGACCGGGCTATTCTACAACGCATGTATTCTACAACATTTATTTAATAACTTTTTTTGTACTAGGTACATGGTAGGCAGTGGGGATAAAAAGTGAGCCGCAATACGTCTCAGCCCTCAGGGAAAGACAGACGGGTAGGACTTCATGTAGGGCAGCGTGGTAATGCTACGGAGCCTGGTTTGGATCACCCGACGGAAGAGCCAAGCAGCGCTCGGAGATCTTGGAAGGCAGGAGGTTTATTTCACACCGGCGGGCTCAGAAGAGATCACCCTCCAGAGGTCTGAGTCCCGAGCGTAAGCGTGGGGGACAATTTTAGTCTGTTACTTCCGCATTAGTAATTTAGCGTGTGGCAAGCGGGGCAGGAAGAACCTGGAAGGGGAGTCTTTGGGCCGGGACCGAAATTCCCCTATCAGTCCTGTTGGCCATCTTATAACATAATTTTTCTCTATCAGTAGCTGTTTTGATAGAAGATTCCCGGAGGGTGCTGTGGGAGGGTAAGGAAGGAGCCCTTAGTCTGGACTCGGTGAGTGGTGGAGAGAAAGAGGCCAGGAAAGCGTAGCAGAGAGAGTGCTTCCCCACATTTGCGACGTTCTCCTGGCCCAGAGAACTTGAAAGGCCTTCTAAGCTGTGCCATTGTCCTTTCAAACCCTGCCCCTGGATCCTCATACTTCTAACAGCATGGCAATATCACAAGTGAATTTTCTCTTCCCGGAAGAGAATGCCTGTCCCTGGGGATGTGGCTGGAGGCAGATCAAGTGCCTGCTCCGATCTGCGGCTGTTGGGTCTGGGTGGCCTGCCCTGCCCCCACCCGAGGTCAGGGGGGTGAGCAAAAGGGCCGTGCCAGCCAGCTCCAGTTGGCCAGGCTTTTAATCTCACCCTATCTTCGGTGGGAATCGCTATTCTGACAACGCGTCAAATGTTTTTCAAACCACGAAACCATAACGCGGGGGCACATCTCTGACCCAGACGGCGGGGATCTTGTAATCGACCAAGACCCATAAGTAAGCTAAAGGCTCTGGGGACCCCCGGCAGCTGCTCTCAACTCCCGACAGCGAAGTGAATGTATCAGAGGGACCCCCAAGCTCTCACTCATAAACGTGTGGACTCCCATGCTGACCAACCGGCCTGTCCTCTCAGGGATGTGACTGCCAGCTCCAAGCTGTCAGCACAGAGCCCGACGCGGGGCTCGAACTCACGGACCGCGAGATCATGACCTGAGCCGAAGTCGGACGCTCAACCGACTGAGCCACCCAGGCGCCCCTCCCTCTTTTCTTTTAGGACTGAATTTGGAGCGGACTTCTTTGGGAAACCCTTCGTATCCCTTGCTCGGCTGGGCAAGGGGCTCGGCTGTGTACTTCCAGGGATAACCCCTCACCCCGGGGATCTGAGAACTGATCTGAGTGTCCTGATTCTTCCCTGGGTCTTTCCTTAGACTGATTGCTGCTCGAGGGTGCGGTGGGGTGTTGCGGATCGAGTCGCCTAGAGCAACGCTCAGAGAAGGCATTCAGTCGACGCACGCCGAACGCATGAGGAAGCTGACTTCCCAGGGAGAATGAGAAGAAATCAGTTATTTGGGTTTCAGATGAAGTCAAATGTGCTGTTAATCAGGTTGGAATGCCTTCAGCTGCAAGGACATAAAGCCTCAAGGAATGATGTTGTGTGAGAGAAATGTGTCTGTTCTTGTGAAAGTGCCACCCCCTGCATGTAACTGCAGGGGGGGTGGCGTCCTGGTGATGTTGGGAGGGGAGCCATCTTCTGGAAGCTTTGCCCGTAGCTGGGTTTGCTTTTAGCCCTCCTGATAATTCTGTGAATCATCTAGACCTCTTTCCGTCTTAACCAGCTGGCATCGATTCCAGTTGCCTAAAACCCACGCGTACCCTCGAATCTGTTTTTCTCGTGCTCAGTTACCGAATGTTAGAATTAGAAGGGATAACAAGTTTCACAGTGGAAATGTCCCCATGTAATGGAGAGAGACCGAGATGCTCAAATCGCATCACTTAGAGGCTAAGCGGGACTCAACCCCTGGAGAGCAGGGTTGCTTCCACTGACCCAAGCTGCCCAAGGCCAGCTGAGCAGAGAAACAAAGTGGAACAGGCAAGCCTGATAACCGGACTTAAACCTTGTCTACCAGCCTCCCAGCGAAGCTGTGTAACCGTCAAATTGCCTGCTTGTAAACGGCTTACATCCCAAGAGGGCCCGGCACAAATTTCCTCTGCTCTCAACACAGCCAGCTGTGCATGTGCAGAGCCTGACCTCTCGGTGGACAGCCATGGGGTCAGGAACTCGCTGTCTAGCGTCTGGGCCTCGGGCCTCGCAGAGGACCACACTCCACAGCCCTCGGGTTTTCTAGCAGTGTCCATGGTAGCATTTTTACCTGGAAGGTGTAATTAGAGCCCTTGAGTTTTCTCTTTACGGGGGTTTAACTTCAGGCTTCAACGTCTGAAGCATTATTACCCTGGCAGTGGGCCTGGCACCTTTTGGAGCTGTATTCCATCTTGCAGGCTTTGGGGACCAGTAAGTGCTGGGAAGCTCTGATGGGTCAATTGGCTGCACTATTAGTGGTCTGTGGCGGGGGTGGGGGGGGGGGGGGGAGAGGCACTTCTCAGGGGGCCTGAGTCACTGAAGCAGTGGCAACTGCTTCTGGAGCAGCGGTCCCTGCTCGCCAGGCTGCCTCTAGAAAGGTGCTGGGGAGAGATAAGGGGTAGGAACCGCTTTAAAAGTTAATGAGCTCGGCGAGCCTCCCAGGGCTCTGTCTTCTAGGCAGCTTTGCAGCACTTTGAATTTCCACTCCCAGAGGCGGGGCTCCCGCAGAGCCCAGCTGGCTTTTAACCCTTTCAGGCTCCTTACACCCTCCCACTCCTGTAAAGAAGGCGCCCCTCTGGCCTCTTCCAGGACTCGTCCACCGTTCCGCGTCTCTGTCTCCAGTCATTGCTCTGGGAGATCCCAGCCTCCCGGACCAGCCGGGCCCGAATGCACATCACCGTTCCCTGCTGCTGCCCTTGACCAGATGACTGTGGTGCCGTGTCCCTGCTGGCCTTTGCCTCTCTGCCTCGCCAGGCCCCAGGGCCTGCCTCTCCCTAGCTCACTGGCTGCACTGCAGGCTGCTGGACCATGAACACCCCAGAAGCTCAGTCCCAATTTCAGTGATGAGAACATGGAGTGAGGGCCCTGGGCCCGTGAGGGACCAGGTGGGAGAGGGGGGCTGGTCAGCCTGGCTCGCTCATTTAGCTGAGCCCCTGAGCAGGAAACCACTCTCCTCAGGCCTCAGGGCTGTGTCTGCAAACTTGCTCTTGATCTGTGGTGTAGGGGAGGAAAGACAATTTCTACCCTTCCAGGTTCTTGGCTGAGATCCTATAGCAAAAAGGCGGATTAACAGGAACAAAGTGACAGAAGTTTAATAACGTGTGTATCTCCTATATACATGGGAGATACTCGGGAAAACAGAATAAGTCCCAGAAACGGCTGAAGCTGTTGCCTTAAATGCCATTTTCAGCTCAAGACAAAAAACGATGTTGGGGAGACAGGTAGGAAAGCCTGTTATTGGAAGATCACCAGGAAAGCCCAGGAAACCGGGGAAGGCTGTTATGCAGATTTAAGTCCTTCTGCCTTGGTAAGAGTTTCCTGGCAGAGAGGGGGAGACACCCTTACAAATGGAGATTTCCTTTATAAATGTGCATATCCCTTACAAAAGAATTACTTCCGCTAGGTTTTCAGAGTTCCTCCTGTGTCTGTTGTTTTTAATCAACTCAAGGTAATCCCTCTGCCAAAGAGGCATATTTCGGGGTGTCGTGTCGTATTCTCCCCATTCGCTGGTTTCCATAACAGGGAGGGCAGAGGGAAGGTATCAGAATCACTGGGGCTTTTAAAAAATTGTGATGTTGTCCCTCTTTCTAGAGGCCATGTCAACATAAGGAGGAAAAAGAAAGGGCGCGCGCGCACACACACACACACACACACACATGCGTTCCCACTTGTATTTTTTCTATTTTTGGAGAGAAAAAAGATCCCTAGTCTGACTCTCCTCTCCCTTAGCTGTGAAACACTGGACCAGATTAGTGATTCCTAAGCTCCTGGCTGTTTATAAGGATTCTTCACGTTAGACTGGTTAAGAATTCAGACTCCTGGGCCTCTCCTCAGACCCACTCATTTGGAACCCCTCGGGCAAGACCTAGGAATCAGTATTTTAATAAGTCCCGGGGGGTATCTTCATACTCAGCACCTAGGGGCATCACTGGGTGGGGAGGGGGCGGTCACTGGGCAGTGTCCAGCCCTCTGTTGAGGCCCAGGGAGTAGGAGGCTCTGGGTTTGTGAGATGCTTGGATGCCCCTTTCGGCCAGCCCTTTAGAATTTCATGGGACATCCTGTATCCCCCGCCCTCACCACCCCATCCCAGGAAGGCCACTTACCAGTCAATTCCTGTAGCACAAAGTGAAGGGTGCTCCATCTGATGGGAAACAGACTCGACCGGGGAGGGTGGCCAGGGCTATCCGATTCACCGCGGCTGGGCAAACGTGATGTAAAATCGACATCCCCTCTGCTCACAGGGTGGGGAATAAGAGAGCCCACAGCCCTCTGCAAAAGGACCAGGCCTCACTCCACTGCCCAGGCCACTTCCGTTCATTGCAACAGATTCAGGTGCCTGGTACCGCTGAGGGCTTTTTCCATACGTGTGCACCCCCCTCCCCCGCCCCGCCCTCAGCTACCCAGCCCCTCTCCTCTGAGCCAGTCCCTTGCAAATCCCTCAGGTATTAAAAGATAAGTCCGATTTCAGCTCAGGTCATGATCTCATGGTTCGTGAGTTTGAGTCCCGCGCCGGGTTCTGTGCTGACAGCTCAGAGCCTGGAGCCTGCTTCGGATCCTGTGTCTCCCTCTCTCTCTCTCTCTCTCTCTCTCTCTCTGCCCCTCCCCCGCTGGTGCTCTGTCTGTCTCAAAAATAATTAAGCATTAAAAAAATAATTAAAAAAAAAAGAGATAAGTTCCTGCAACCCCGTCTGAAGCTGTCGTTTGGTGTGAGAACGTCAGTGAAGGAGAGGAGAGTCCTGTCCAACAGCAAACACCGAGGGCTCACGGAAAGCTCAGGTAACGAAGAGTTGGTCAAACAATGCAGATCATGATCTCTGCCTATCTGAAGCGCCAGTGGCTGGCCTGGTCCTCTTGGCCAGGCACTCACTGCTGGCCAGTGCTGTCCTCCTGTCCAACAGAAACGTTTCCACAGAACAACGACATTGGACGAAACCACTGTCCCTCCGCGATGGAACCGGACAAAGCCCAGTCTGAACTCAGCATCGGGATCGGTCTGAACTCAGCATGCACACTGTCCAGCCACAAAACACCAAACACGCCCCGCTCTCTTGTCCCCACGACACCAGCAGCCACTGTTACTTCCCCAGTTCCCGGCTTGGACCTGGACCTTGCCGTCCTGCCTTCTATGGGAGATTTACTAAGATGCCCAGTCATAAAATTGCCCTGCTCCCTCGCAGCATCCAATACAAGCCCCTTTCTTGAAGCCTGTCCCCTCATCCCCCAGCAAGGCTCCAGACCTTCAGGTCCTTTCTGACCCCCGTTCTCAGATACCCGCGGGTCCCTGCTGCACGTCCCCCCTCACTGCCAACATTCATCAACTCAACTGGCTCAGCCCCAGGGGCCTCCTGGCCCTTGACCGGCCGGCTCTGACAACAGAGGCCGAAATACAGACACAGCAAAGTCATCTTACAACACGGAGAAGGCGGGCGGCGTGGGACCGTGGCCTGTTTTGTAGCCAAACCACTTCCGAAACTGACCAATCGAAAGACCACTTTTTCTTCTATAACCTCAGCAGGTTGGTGGACCAGGCCACTGACCTAACTATTTTTTTTTTTTTTTTTTTTGCTCATTTATCTTTGTGTGTGTGTGTGTGAACATTTAAGTTTCCCCCTCTTAGCATATTTCAATTAGACTGTGTTATCAACCATAGCTACCAGTTTTCTGATCATAATCTGAATATTCCCAGGCGTCACCAGCTATGACCAGCTGGAAGGCCTAGAGAATCACTTCTACAGTAATAGTCCAGTGGAGGGTCTGGCCTCTCCTCAGATCCTTCCGGTCACTCCTTGGAGACCCCAGAGGGGCCCCAGCTGTGCTCATCGGTAAGTTGGTCCCTGCCCACCCCGCCCCCGCTGAACTGCTGCTTTCCCACAGGGAGCTTCTGGACACCTACATGCCAGGGACTCAGGCAGAAGATGACCCTCCTCCAACCATGTGCTCACGTGGTCCTGTGGGCTCAGCATGAGCGCTGCTCGAACGAGCACTGCCTCACGGAGTCCCTCCTGAGAACCCCATGGCTGGACTCAAGGCCTCCCTCTCTTTGGTTGACCTCTTATCTCAAGAGACCCAAGTTGGGAGCCGGGCACAAAGTCCCCTCCATTCCCCATTGGCATGAGCCATTCCTGCTTCTCCAGGTAAAATCCCGAAGTCCCCAAGTGAATTAGTCGTGCAAACAGACTCTTCTGGGGCTCTCCATCCCTTACTGGGTGGTCACTTAGGCTCAGCCGGGCCCACCAATCAGGCAACCGTGTTAGCAGATGCAGAAGGTAAGCCACAGATTTCTAGACAGACCCTCTGACTGCATTTTCTCAGTCTGCCACTTGCTAGCTTGAGCAGGTTCTGTACCTCAGTTTCAATTAGAGCCTCAGTTTCATGGTCTGAAAAATGGGAACAACAATAGTTGCTTCTCGTTAAGTTGTTCTGAGAGTCAAACATGATCATCTGGGTCTAGGGATTGCCACGGTGAACACGAAGGGCTCCATAAATGTAGCCTGATGGTCACTACTGATAATCAATCAACTCACGTGTTCAGAAAGCAGACATACACAGAGAGTGGGGAGGAACGAAAGCTGATTTGTTTTAAAGTAAGCCTGGCCGAAGAGGGTAGGTTACTAGGGTGCTGTCCACTGAAGAAGCTGTATGAAGCAGGGCTCATGGCTCGCTGACCCTCACGCTCCTGTGGCCAGCGTTCTGGCTGTGCCAGTGCCGAGAGGGGAGGCCAAGCAAAGGAGGCCATGGTGTGGCCTGTTTTGGTCATGGAGACTAAAGGGTTGGCAGATTTGGCAAAGGACGGTACCGGATGCCCAGGTAAATTTGAAGCATGGCTCTACCTGCCAGCTTTTTGTAGTTTATTGAAACAAGCCGAATACAGGACATTTAAGAAATCCTGACAGAGTCAATAGGGCAGATGCTGACGGCGTCATTAGACACAGGACACGACACGTCCTGGCCCTGCAGGACACCTGGCAGCCCCAGCTAAAGCCACGTCACGCTGCGATAGCTACAGAGGAGGAAGCACAACCTGGAATATACACACATATGCTCACCATTAGCTACTTTCTCATAACGAACCAGTTGATAACCCAAGCGCTCAATACAGAACATTTCTGAGTTGATCACAAGCTAGGGAGTGTGGACATTGACCACTGATTGTTCTCGGTAATCACCCCTCTGTCTACTTGATTAGATCTCTCGTTGATCCACCAGCATCAACCAAATGTGTATGGTGTTTGGGGCCGGAGAATCACAAGATCAGGTCTTAAGTCTTGAAATAATGCCGATGGCTCAGAGCATTATTGTTCTGAATCATCCGTAGGCCAGGAGATTTGAGGACAGGGACCTTATCTTGTACTTCTTTTGTATTGGGTACAAATGCTTAATAGATATTTGTTGACTGATGGGGCGCCTGGGTGGCTCCGTCGGTTGAGCGTCTGGCTTCGGCTCAGGTCATGATCTCACAGTTTGCGAGTTCGAGCCCCGCATCGGGCTCTGTGCTGTCAGTTCAGAGCCTGGAGCCTGCTTCAGATTCTGTGTCTCCCTCTCTCTCTGCCCCTCCCCCACACATGCTCTGTCTCTCTCTGTCTCTCAAAAAAATGAATAAACGTTAAAAAAAAATTTTAAATAGATATTTGTTGACTGATCTCCAAAATTAACTCTTTTTAGACCATTAAGTATTGAAACTATGTTTTTTATTTCTCTGTCCCTTCTTTAGAACATAATTCCATGCTTTACTGTAAATGTTGCGGGATGCGTAACCAGCCAAGATAACCAAAATATGTATGCATTATTAGTCTAACTAATAATCAGTCAGCAAATTCATAGTTCTGCTGTTCAAACAGGGGCAAAAGAGATTAACTCCCCAATCAGCTTAGGTAGTTTTCCAAACACTAGTTGGCTGGTTGAAAGAACTTTTTGCTTAAGAACGTAAAGTTCCGTAGGATTGGGGGAAGTTCGGAGGTTAACAGTGAAGGCCTGACAACAGAAATGGAAAAAATTCTGGGCCAGCAGTGATTTTAATGTTTTTCCAGTCCTACCTAGAGTGCGACACTTCATTGGTAATAAAACACTAATGTGATTACAGAAAGCCAGCTCTTCCAGTGGAGAACTCATGTTTGCCACTTTCATTTACACGGAGCATGTTTGTTATTTATTACCAATTCTCTCTCAAAGCCAAGCCTGGTGGGTGATCACAACACTGAGCACGAAGAGGGAGGGGGGAAGACTGCCAATAGGTCAGCAGTCGCTGGTTTCAGAAATATTTGTTGAACAACCTGTGAGTGCCAGGTGGTATGGGTGCCCGGGGCGGGGGGTCGGGGGGTGGTGCTGGGGAGGGAGCGGTAGGCAGATACAGTGTGTCCCTCTCATTTATCACAAAGCCATGGGCATTAGGTGGGAATCTTGGGTGCATACGGAAACCCAGCTGGGCAGGGCAGACCCTGTGCTCTCTTCCTCAGCGCCTGAGCCTGGGGTTATTCGGGGTTCTGGATCAACCCCCTGGCTGTGTTCCCACAGTGAGCTCACTGCTCTTCATGCAGATGGGAACTCGATGGGCAGCAGTCTTGACCTTGCAGAACTCGCTGCAGGTCAACTTGCAAGAGCTGACATCATACAGCAGGCGTTGGAAGGCCCCCCGAGCCCGGGTGGGCAACGCAAAAGGAACCAGGGATGGAGAATGGGGGGGCCAGGTAGGAGAAGGACCTTTATGACACATTCCTGCACGATGGATGACATTCCTGCATGATGGATGACAACCTCCACCCTGCTTTGTTTGGCTGTCAAGAAGCTGGTGACACTTGGGATGTGGTGAAGAGGGGCCGAGAGTTCTGGAAAAGGCTGGCCTCCTCCTGGGAGCCTAGGGATGGTGGGCAGGGTGGGGGTAGTGGGAAAATACCTCTCTTGAGAAAGGAATCAATGGTTTCAAAACTGGATTGCCATGTCCTTCTAATCCATACTTCTGTCCATCTGATTCCACAATGGCACTGAAGGGAGGAAATGGTGACCAGAAGAGATTAGTGATGTTCCAAGGTCACCTAGCACACCCATGCCGGTACTGGGTTTATGACTGGTGATCCTGTTTGTGTGGAAATGCCCAGAGTGAGGATAGAAAATCTAAGATAAGAATCCAAACCCTTGTCAAAGTTACTTTCAGCAGACTTGTGATTCATTAAAAAACAAAACAGTGAAAAAAAGAGCCAAAGCATTCACTGAACACCAGCTGTTGGGCCCAGAGAAGGGACCCACGGAAGCTGAAGGAGCAGTCCTTGTCCTCAAGGGGTTTGCACTCTTGTGGGGGGGACGGGCCCCCCACATGCGTGAAAGTGAGCCAACCACACATGTCAAAACCAGTTAAATCCAGGTCAACGTGGAGTAGAACAGGCGTCCCCAGGTGACAGACAAAGAACCAGAGTCTCCTGTCCAGGTCCCTGTCTCCATTCCTGTGCGCTTCCCAACCCTGTTTCTGCGGGCACCAAAGAAGATGAACACACAGTCCCTTGCTTAAGATCCTTCACAGGCTCTGTCTGTGGTAAGAGTCAGAACTTTGCCTGGTCAATATCCTTCTTCAATCTAGGCCCTGCTTCCCCTCCCAGCTCTATTCCCTCACCCTGTCCACCTGCTGCCCCTTATCTGGCCACATGGCACAAAGCAAACGCACCATCTCCAGACCGTGTGCCTTTCATGCTGTTCCTTTTACGAAGTTCCAGCCCTTTCTGCCTGCCGTCCGCCTACCAACACGCCTACTCACCCTCAGCAGCCCCGCTCCAGCATCATCCCGTCGGGGGTGAGTGAAAGTATCCAAAGCGTTAAGTAGAAAATAGAGGACTTTTTATCTGCCCAGAAACAATCAGATACGTGCCCTTTGTAGACTTTTATTAAAGAGCATATATACTCTAACCATTAAGCACAATCCTTTTATTTACTTATTGTTTTTATGGAAGTGTAATTAGCATACAGAGTTCTATTGGTTTCAGGTGTACAATATAACGAGTCGACAGTTCAATACATTACTCAGGGCTCATCACATTTAGTGTACTCTTAATTCCCCTTATCTATTTCACCCATCCCCACCCCCGCCCCCGGCCCCCCGCCAGCCACCTCCCCTCTGGTAACCCCAGGTTTATTCTCTGTATTTAAGAGTCTGGGTGTTTCAAAACAAAATTGGGGGGGGGGTCTCTTTTTTCCTTTATTCATTTGTTTTGTTTCTTAAATTCCACATCTGAGTGAAATCCTCTGGTATTTCTCTTTCTCCGCCTTATTTCACTTAGCATCGTAGCCTCTAGGTCTCGTCATGTTGTTGCGAGTGGCAAGATCTCATTCTTTTTTCTGGCTGAGTGATAGCCCCTCACAAAGATATATACCAGTCCTTTACCCATTTGTCTACGGATGGACACTGGGACTCCTTCCGTGTCTTGGCTGTTGTAAATAATGCTGCAATAAACGTTCTCTTTTTGAATTAGTGTTTTCATTTTCTTTGGGTAACTACCAAGTGGTAGTAGGTTCTTGAATCATATGGTAGTTCTATTTTGAACTTTTTAAAGGAAACTCCATGCTGTTTGCCACAGTGGTTGTGCCGATTTGCAACCCACAAACCACGCACGAGGGTTCTCTTCTCTCTACATCCTCCAGCACCTGGGATTTCTTGTCTTTTTGATTTTAGCCGTTCTGACAGGTGTGAGGTGGTAGCTCCTTGTGGTTCTGATTTGCATTTTCCTGATGATTAATGATGTTGAGCATCTTTTCATCTGTCTGTTGGCCAGCTGATGTCTTCTCTGGAGAAATGTGTGTTTGTGACTTCTGTCCGTTTTTAATCGGATTATGTGTGGGTTTCTTCTTTTTGCTTTCTCTGTTTTTTTTGGGGGGGGGGGTTCTGGTCTTGAGTTATAGGAGTCCTTTATATATTTTGGATATTAACCCCTTATCAGATATATCATTTGCAAGTATCTTCTCCCGTTCGGTAGGTTGCCTCGTGGTTTGTTTTTTTTTTTCAATGTTTATTTATTTATTTTTGGGACAGAGAGAGACAGAGCATGAACGGGGGAGGGGCAGAGAGAGAGGGAGACACAGAATCGGAAGCAGGCTCCAGGCTCTGAGCCATCAGCCCAGAGCCCGACGTGGGGCTCGAACTCCCGGACCGCGAGATCGTGACCTGGCTGAAGTCGGACGCTTAACCGACTGCGCCACCCAGGCGCCCCTGCCTCGTGGTTTTGTTGATGCTTTCCTTTGCTGTGCAAAAGCCTTTTATTTTGATGTGGTCACAGAAGCTTATGTTTGCTTTTGTCTCCCTTGCCTTAGGAGACGTATCTAAAACAATGTTGCTAGAGCCGATCTGATGTCACAGAAATTACTACCGATGTTTTCTTCTAGTACTTTTATGGTTTCAGTTCTCACATTTAGGTCTTCATCTATTTTGAGTTTATTTTTTTGTGTACGGTGTAAGAAAGCGGTCCAGTTTCATTCTTTTGCACGTAGCTGTCCAGTTTTCCCAAAACCATTCGTTGAAGAAACTGTCTTTTCCCCATTACACATTCTTGCTTCCTTTGTTGTGGATTAATTGACCATAACATTGTGAGCTTATTTCCAGACTCGCGATTCTGTTCCATTGATCTACGTGTCCATTTTTATGCCAGTACCATGCTGTTTTGATTACTACAGCTTTGTAGGAGATCTTGATGTCTGGGATGGCGATACCTCCGGTTTTGTTCTTTCTCGAGATTGCTCTGGTTATTCATACAAATTTTAGTATTATTTGTTCTAGTTCTGTGAAAAATACTATTGGTATTTTAATAGAGAGTGCATTAAATCTGTAGATTGCTTTGGGTAGCATGGACACTTTAATAATATTGGTTCTTCTACTCCGTGAGCATTTGGGTCAATCTTTCTTTCATCAATCTTTTATAGTTTTCAGAGTACAGTCCTTTCACCTCCTTGGTGAAGTTTATTCCTAGGTATTTTATTCTATTGGGTGCAACTGTAAATGGGATTGTTTTCTTAATTTCTCTTTCTGCTGCTTCACTATTATTGTATAGAAATAGCGCAGCTTTCCGTATATTAATTTTGTATCCTGTGACTTTGCTGAATTCATGTGTCAGTTCTAACGGTTTTTTTATGGGGTCTTTAGGGTTTTCTGTATATGGTATCACGTCATCTGCAGATAGTGAAAGTGTTACTTCTTTCTTACCAATTTGGATGCCTTTTCTTCATTTCTGTTGTCTGATTGCCCTGGCTAAGGCTTCCTGTACTATCTTGAATAAAAGTGGTAAGAGTGGATGTTCTTGTCTTGTTCCTGATCTTAGAGGAAAACTCTTCAGTTTTTCACGCTGAAAATGATGTTAGCTGTGGGTTTTTCATAGAAGGCCTTTGTTATGTTGAGGTATGTTCCTTCTAAACCTATTTTGTTAACAGTTTTTACCACGAATGGATGTTGTACTTTGTCAAATGTTTTTTTCTGCATCTATTGAAATGATCATAAGGGTTTTTATCCCTTCTCTTATGCATGTGATGTATCACATTGATTTATTTGCAAATATTGAACCACCCTTGCACCCCTGGAATAAATGCCATTTGATCACGGTGAAAGAGTTTTTTAATGTATTGTTGGATTTTGTTTGCTAATAGGTATAGTCCCTTTCAAGAAGACAAATTCTTTTAGATCCTGGGACTAGTCCCTCAAACCTTCAGGAGTCTTCAGGTCAAGTGTATGAAACACTGAATTATTATTTAAGGGAATGAGGCCATCACTTGTGCCACCCTGGTCACAAGTAAATAAATATAAATACAATATATATATAAAACATGAACACACCTACTAAACTTTTCTAGATCACCCAATGATCCAGAATACATTTGAATATTGAATTGAATACATTGAATATTGAATTTTTAGATTATTGCAATGAAAACAAAATAATTAGGAAATGGGGTGCCTGGGTGGCTCAGTTAAGCGTCTGATTCTAGATATTGGCTCAGGTCATGATCTTGCGGTTTGTGGGATCGAGCCCTGACAGCACAGAGCCTGCTTGGGATTCTCTCTCCCTCTCTCTCTGCCCCTCCCCCACTCACACAAGGACACACTCTCTTTCCCTCCCCAAATAAATAAACTAAAAAAAAAAAAAAAAAAAAAAAGAAGAAGTGTCTTTACCTAGCAAATCCATGAGAATATGCACACAGAGCCCTAGAAACATATGGGGTAATGGAGATATTTTGGTCAAGGACAATAGCAAAATACCTCTAGGGGAGGAAATCTCTCTTGGGTCTGTGAAACACCTTAATGGCTTGTTGGTTATAGGGTGTTGTCTCAGTTACGGGGTGAGGTTAAAGCAGACATTTCTTTGCCTACGTTCTGCTTTCTTTGTGGTGGCTGGGAAGACAGAGGGTCTGGCTCTGGGACCTGTGAACTGTGAAGGGGAACGTGTTCCCTACAGAGGGCAAGAATGAGCTCCAGCAATATGGCCACAGGCTGACACCAAGGAAAGGAGGCGAGGGTTCCCTGGGAGAGAAAATAACCGATGAACTCAAGGAATAGTGAATCCAACATTCAATCTCAGATATTCCTACTCCCAAATCATCAGTAACAGACCGTTGGACCCAATAACTTGTTATGTTTGGAGAATGAAGGGGAAGAAAGGAATAGAGAGGGAAGGGCAGGTCTGGGGATGAAAGGGGGAGGAGTTAGGAGTTAGGTAAGAGCCAAAATTTGGAGTGAGTGGGAGTGGGAAGGTGGTCGTGTGGCAGTACCAGAAATTTCTGAAAGACACTGAGCGTCCCTCCTTCCCATGGGACATGTGGGTTGAGCTATATATTCAAGTTCACTGCATGGGGCAGTGATTTCTATTATCTGGGCTTTACTTGTATTATCTATTTGTATTTGTAATTACGTTTGTATTAAACGTTTTGTATGTGTTTTGCTGTCTCTCCAGTGGACCCTGATTCTTTGAAGGGTACTATGGGCAATTTAAATTGAGTTTGGAGGTCTATGTAGAGGAGTAATCAGAGAGAAGTGGGAAGAACTTGGTTGGAACCAGATCACTGCATAATATTTTTGCCATATACTTCAGAATACTTCAGTATGAGCCCTGTAAAGTTTACAAATGTGTGAAGTTAACTTTATCCCTTAGGAGTGGTGGGTAAGCAGTCGAGAACTTGACAAGGGCTTTAGCAAGTGCTTTGAATGTCATCGTATAAATGCGCACAGAGAGCCCATTATTTAGCATATAAGGTATTAGAAATAACTTTTCATTGGTAAAACAAGTAGCACTCAGGAGGTGTGCTTAGCTAGAAAGTTTACACGAGCGCCTGCATGATGAGATGTGAGGACACAGGGTGCTCAGTTTCCCTCCCTTCCAGTAGAGCTCTCTGTAGAGACTTCTGATGGGTCCTCGGGTCTTAACTACCCTTCCTGGGGTGGGGCGGGGGGGGGGGGGGACATCTCACCTGACCCAGTAGAAGGCTGGGTGGTAGAACTCTTACAGTATCTGCCCCAGAGTGGCCCTTGCCTGCAGGATGCTTGCCGGAGCCTACAGCGACAGAGACCAAGGTTAACAGGACCAGGTATAAGGACTGTTTTTATGCCTGCTGATAACCATCTCGTCTGCGTGTTGTGCTTACTGTGACATTCAAAGCGGCAGACATTAAAAAAAAATTAAAAAAATAAAATAAAAGGGGCACCTGGGTGGCTCAGTTGGTTAAGTCTCCGACTTTGGCTCGGGTCATGGTTTCACGGTTTGTGGGTTCGAGCCCTGCATTGGGCTCTCTGCTATCAGTGCGGAGCCCACTTTGGAACCTCTGTCTCCCTCTCTCTCTGCCCCTCTCCCACTTGCCTTCACTTCCTCTCTCTCTCAGAACTAGATAAACATTAAAAAAATCAATAGTCACAAAGTGGCGGAAAGCCACGCCTATATTTCCTGGTCAATGGGTAGCATTGACATACATGCGAAGGGTGTTTAGAATTTAAAACTCCGGCCATGAGGGAGTCGTTGAAGCTTTTGAAGCAGGGGAATGGTATGGAGAAGGTGTTGCGGCGCCGAGGGCCCAGAGGGAGGGAGATGAGTTAAAACCAGAGAGTAGCACCAAAAGGTGGGTGGACCCAGAGCTGGGGCTTTTGCAAGGTCAGAATCCACGGGCTCCCCCCAACTCCTCTGAGCCCTGGGGCTGGCCCAGGACTTCCCAAGTCAGAGGGGGTGTGAAGAGAAGCCAACTCGGTCCCCCGTGACAAAGCCACATTGTGATGAGTCAGGAGGAAATCTGTCCCAGACACATGGATTACATTTCCTCTCAGATATATGTGGGGATGGGGGTGGGGTGGAATTCAGAGTCAGGCCAATGTGAATGGCAGCCTGGGCTTTGCCAAGAAGACAAGCTCACAGAAATGACGCTGGAGCACGCAGGAAGGCTCGGAGGCTCACTCTCCCAGGGCGGGCTCAGTGATTCTCATCTCTTGTGAGATAAAACCAGGGTCTGTTGCAACGGCCTCTGAAAGGGGCCAGTGTGAAGGATCACTTTCATAAAGAAATGGATGGAACAGGGAGTTGCCCCGCAGATCACTTGACCAGAGGGGATAGCGCTTTGGGCTCTATCAGGACCCCTTCTTGACTTTTGGTTCTTCCTCCTGCTTTCCCTCTCTGAGACTCACTTCCCAAGTTTGGCTCCTTCTCAGTTGGAGGCTACACTTTCTCTGATCAAAACTCATGAGCTGTGCAATGCACTAGCTATTGCCTCCCGGGGTAGGCGGTTAAAAGTTTGCAGAAAATAGAGTGGAACAAATAGGCTTGGGAACAGCCTAGTCACCCCACCTACCCACCCCCAGCCCGCCCTCTCTCTCCCAAGCCGGGTTTCCAGGATGGAGGGGGAAAACTTTGAGCAATTAGCACTCAAGCAAGCGCGGACATTCGGGGACCCAAGCTCAGGCCAGATCTCACCTGTGGTGTCTATTAACCACTGGTGCCAGTAATTTTCTCTCAAGGCCTTGAACTCTCCCTACTCGCAGCACTACCATGAGGAGTGGAAGTTATTCGTGAACAGTAACAGCCATTACGAATACAGTTAGCCATCACTAAGTGCTTACCATGTAGGAGGCACGTGCCAGGGACTTGATGTAGAGCAACCCACTCAGTCATCACAGCTCTCTGAGAGGGCGGTTACTGACCTCCCGTTTTGCAGACGAGGACATTGAGATTTAGGTTCAATGACTTGCCCCAAAATCGCCGTAGTGGTTTGAATGGTGCCCCCAACCCCCCGCCCATGACTGAATCCCTGAGACCTGTCAATGTGATCTTATTAAATTTTTTTTTTTTTGAGAGAGAGAAAGTGAGGGAACATGCACAAATGCATGGGGGAAGGGTAGAGGGAGATGGAGAGAGAATCTTAAGCAGGCCTCATGCCCAGCACGGAGCCTGGCACAGGGCTGAAACTCACAACCGTGAGATCATGACCTGGAGTGAAATTCAAGAGTTGGATGCTTAACCAACTGAGCCACGCGAGGGCCCTGAATGTGATCTTATTTTTGAAAAGATGTGCTCTGATTTTATTTTATTTTTTACATTTTATTTATTTTTGATAGAGAGAGACAGAGCACAAGTGGGGGAGGGGAAGAGAGAAAAGGAGACACAGAATCCGAAGCAGGCTCCAGGCTCCGAGCTGTCAGTACAGAGCCCGACGTGGGGCTCGAACTCACAAATTGTGAGATCATGACCTGAGCCGAATTCGGACGCTCAACCGACTGAACCACCCAGAGGCCCCGATGTGACCTGATTTTAAAATTACGTTTTTGCAGACATAATTAAGGACTCTGAGATGAGAGCATCCTGGATCGTCAGGGTAGACCCCAAATTCAATGACAGTTGTTCGTATAACAGAAGAGAAGACACAGAACAGGAGAAGGTCAAGGTGGAGGCACAGACAGGAATAATGCGGCCCAGAGCCAAGGAACCCCTGGAACCACCAGATGCTGGAAGAGGCCAAGAAGGATCCTCCCCTCAAGCCTCAGAAGGAGCGCGGGCCCTACTGACACCTTGAATTTGAACTTCTGATCTCCACAACTGAGAGAATGCATTCTGTTGTTTTAAGCCACCCAGTTTGTAATTGTTCGTTATAGCGGCCCTAGGACTCTAATATGGTCCCATAGCTCTTAAATGATAGAGTAAGCTATAAAAGTTAAAGCTGTTGGGGCGCCTGGGTGGCTCAGCTGGTTAAGCATCCGACTTCAGCTCAGGTCACGATCTCACGGTCTGTGTCAGGTCACGATCTCACGGTCTGTGAGTTTTAGCCCTAGTTGGGTTCTGTGCTGACGGCTCAGAGCCTGGAGCCTGCTTCGGATTCTGTGTCTCCCTCTCGCTCTCTGCCCCTCTCCCACTCGCTCTCTCTCTCTCTCTCTCTCTCAAAAATAAATAAGCATTTAAAAAATTTAAAAAGTTAAAGCTGTCGTTATAGAAAAAGAATCAGTGACATCCAAAAAGTACTAGGATACGTTCAAATGAGAGAAACAGGCCCCATATATATATATATATCTTCTATATATTTATATTTATACACATATATATTACATATATATCAGGAAGAGGAGGTTCGGCGGACTCAGACGTACCTATTCGCCTGACTGGTGACGTAGCAGGGTGATGACGTGGAGCTTCTTGTAAAACCCCCCGGGAAGCAGGGTTCCCGGAAAAAGCCCCGCTCTTCTGGAAGGTCTGGCCACAGTCTCTACGAAATGAGGCCCACGGGCTCCTCTCGAGGATCACAAAGCCCACCGATTAATTGCTTTCATTGAGGTCTTATCTACATGTGTGTGCAGCTCTGCCTCACGTGACTAGATCTCTTCTAGTAAGGTCGAGTGAGTAAGTGAAGTTTTGACAAATTGAATTGTGCCGGAAAAGTGGCAGACTGGCCGCATACACGAAGCTCACTTGGACATTTTGGGGAGGTGGATTATTATCCTTCTTTGCACCCACTCCCACTACCCACTCTCTCTGTTCCTGAAGTCTCCCTTGTGGGTATACTAGATTTCCTGGACGAGAGGGAGGCCTCCTTGCTCCGTCACCAGGCACACTTAGCTCTTAGGTGCAACTGTGCACAGCGTCCATGCACTCGCCCATGCCTGTGACAGCACCAGGCACGGTCAACCCCCAGCAGGCAGAGCCTCTGACGGCTGCACTTGTTCCCCTGGGCGCCCTGTCACAGGGGTTACGACGGAGGAGGGGAGTCAAGGGCTGATGTCTGGAAGGGAATCTAGAACCCCTGCTTGCGGGGCTGAAGGGGGACACCGCTGGGGAGGCCAGGCCAGGAGGGTGAGGAACAGCTTGCGGACCCCCCCCCCCCCCCCCCCCCCCCGAGGACACGCGTTGGGCCAGATCTCAGGTCTGAGTTCAGGCACGAGCTGCTTCCGGTGCCCGGCTTCTAGCACCCCCGGTGCTCCGCAAACGTCCTGGGCTTTTGCTGCCATGCCCACCCGGCTGGGGCAAAATCTGCAGGGGGCACTGGCAGAGCAAAGGGAAGGGACTCAGGCTCGGGAGTCGGGCAGTTCCAGAGCCCGAATAATGAGCCAACCGTGTGGCTTAGTTTTGTTTTGTTTCAAGTGATTGAAATAGTTTAAAAGGGGAGGGAGCTCAGAAGGGAATTACTCCCACAGCTGGCTTCGAATCCTCCCACCTGGATTCTTTCTTTTAGCTTCACATGCGATGCTTGTGGTGTTGTTTTTTTTTAAATCTAAGTATAATAAATGAGGTATTATAGATAAAACTGTAAGTTTGTCAAATGCTAAAACCAAAAATTTTCAAACTGGCTACAGACATTGTCCATTTTCCGAGGGGCTTTTTAATGAAATATTGGCTATGGCCTTTAGGAACAATTAAAAAAAAATTTTTTTTCAACGTTTATTTATTTTTGGGACAGAGAGAGACAGAGCATGAACGGGGGAGGGGCAGAGAGAGAGGGAGACACAGAATCGGAAACAGGCTCCAGGCTCCGAGCCATCGGCCCAGAGCCTGACGCGGGGCTCGAACTCAGGGACTGCGAGATGGTGACCTGGCTGAAGTCAGACGCTTAACCGACTGCGCCACCCAGGCGCCCCGAGGAACAATTTAATATCAGGCTCTGGAATTGGCAGAATGTTCCCCCTCGCTCCTCACAGTGCCATCTGTCTAGTTTAAAGCCGAGCGTGTGAAACTCCAGCTCCCAGGTGGAAAACACAGTCCTACCTTCTCTGACAGACTGTCGGAACTGTCATCAGGATTTTTTAAGGACTGACTTGATGAATAAAATATAAGGGCTTAGAGCGAACCCCGAATGTGCAAGGTTAAAGGGAACAAATAGCCCTTTGTTATTGCCAAAGATCCTTCCCGATAACGCAACCTGAGAAATCTCTGCTTCAGCCACATCTGCTGCTAGGGAATGCTGAAAAAATCGTGACTATAAAATGCAATGAAGCTTGGAGGTGAACCATATGAAATCCTGCGGATTGAGGGAGAAATCATTTGCTCTTACCATGGAGTCTGGTGAAGGAGGGGCACAGAGGGGGTGGGGAGACCATGAAAAACCAACAGCGCAGATTGAAAATGTGGATTTGCTCTTGGGAAGCTTCATTCCCCGGGAAAGAAGCAAACACGAGCAATGAAGTTTTGCCTGGAGAGCAATACTGTTCCCATTTGCATGTTAAATGGATTGAGGCCTCTCCTAGGCTCCCCTTGGGGAGGGCCGTCAGAGGCAGCTCTACCCTCTGATGGCTCCATGCCCCCACCTTACTCTGGTTCAGAGCCCACAGCCCCAGAGAGACCCTGGTCCACCAGAGGTGCTCAATAAATATTTGTATAGAATTGCCTTTAAAAGCTAGTTTCTGGGGGCGCCTGGGTGGCTCAGTCGGTTCAGCATCTGACTTCAGCCCAGGTCATGATCTCACCGTTCATGGATTTGAGACCTGCATAGGACTCCGTGCTGACAGCTCAGAGCCCGGAGCCGACTTTGGATTCTGTTTCCCCTTCTTTCTGCCCTACCCCACTTGTGCGCGTGCTCTCTCTCAAAAATAAATAAACGTTAAAAAAAAAAAAAAGGTTGGTTTCTTGAGTGATCCCCCCCTCCAAAGGCTGTGCTCAGATGTCTTCTTATGTATATCTTGAATTCTGTATAATCGGTGCAGCGAGACCTTAGGAAGAGGTAGTTTTCATCCCAAAGCCTTCTTCTCATTCATTTTAGTTTTATGGCCTGCCCACGCCCCACCTTTAGAAAAACGGGCTTGAATAATCCCCAGAGCTGCAGAAACAGTGCTTGGGAGTTTGGGACTTGTGAGCTTGGCAGGGTCAGCCTTGGCTTTAGCTGTGAGGACTTACAAAAACCTGGCTTGCCCTCCCCAGGCGGTCCAGGTACAACACGGACTCTTTACCCCTCAGAGGGCCCACGGTGGGGGCCGTGCTCTGCTTTATGCAACTCGCCTACAGGCTGTGTGAGGTTTTTGGGGCACCCTTCAACTTTATACACCCGTGTGCACCTCTGTCCTGGCCCCATCCGCCCACTGCCCAGACCTCTGTGTCCACACGTTCAGATTCTGATCGCTTCTGATGAACACGGTTCTTTCCCATTTGTCTACTCAACATGTGGTCCTTGAGGGACCACTATTGTGCCAGGCATTTCTCTAGGTGCTTGTGGATGCAACAGGGACAAACTAGATAAAACCCTGCCTTTGTGGAGCTTACATTCTAGTGCGGAGGGGCAGGTGATGACAAACACGATCAGTAAGGAAATATTGTGTTAGAAAGTAATGTGCTTTGGATAAAAACAGAGCAGAATATGGAGAGTCTGGCATGTGTGGGGAGGGACGGGGATCAGGAAGGGGTGGTTGGGACCAGCCTCCAATAGAAGGGAGAGCCCATGGCACTCACAGGAGGACAGCTGTGGGCTCCAAGGGAAAGGCAGGCATTGGCTGTGCAGGAACTGGTCAGACTCAGTTATCTGCACCAGGAGGGAGAAGGAGGGACCAGCAGTCTAGGGGCCAGGGCTTCTGGGGGGGAAGTTCAACCATTGGATTTTCAGATATTGTTTGCGCAAACTCTGAAGCAAACCCTACAGATGGGTAGAAGGGTTAACTGAAGATAATGAACTGGACGTAGATGACAGAAAGGAGCTCTGCCCAGATGCCAAGGGGAAGGAAGGGGGAGGGTGGAGAGGAGATGTCTGTGTGCCAGGACCTTCAGAGTGT
This sequence comes from Prionailurus viverrinus, assembly GCF_022837055.1. Taxonomy (NCBI): domain Eukaryota; kingdom Metazoa; phylum Chordata; class Mammalia; order Carnivora; family Felidae; genus Prionailurus; species Prionailurus viverrinus. The sequence goes on from NC_062571.1 coordinate 18,935,372, forward strand.
TCGGTGCCTTCCGGCTGCGTGGGACCCAGGCTGGAGCCGCCCAGGGATGAACACTGTGGCTGGGCTTGCGGAAGGCCCTGGTCAGACAGCCGAGAGGGAACTGTGCTCTAGAGAGGCCCAAGTGCCCTCCCCTGGGGAGGATCTCCGTCTTCCCGTCAAGGGGAACACAAGGGAATCCCACATTTATCTCTGGAATGCAAGGGAGTTTTGTCCATCTGTTTGGTTTATTGGTTATGTCTCAAGTGTCTTAGAAGGGGCCTGGGTCATGGTCGAAGTTGGCTAGATACTTGTTGAGTGAGTAAATGGATTCATCAAGTACTCATGGGATGCACTCTGGAATTCTCCACTTGCTGGGCATGGCAGGCTCACAAGGAGATGTGAGTATCCCTCCTCGTGGACTCCTCTGAAGCCTTGTGAGAAGCAGCGTCTTCCTCCAGCAGGTCAGGGTGTCTCCTGAGCCTTCGAAACAAAGACACAGAGCAAAGAGCGTTCAAGTCCCCTGTTACCCATTCCTTAATTTGACTCCTCTTTTCTCTCCTCCTCAGAGGCAACCACTATCATGAATTTGGCGTATATCGCTTTATCCCGTGTCTTAAATATTTTTAATATATGATTTGTGGGAATTACAACATATACACAACATATTATAAATATTGTTTTAAGTTTGCTTAAGTAATAGTTTATGCAATAAGTTTATGCATGCGCAATTCCAAGTATGTATGGCTGGAGGTTTCCTGCACTGCGAGCAATTCTCCAGAACCACCTCAATTCGGACACTGTCTACCTGGAGACAGCATCGGATCCCACAGGTTAAGGGCTCAGTCCCACAAGTCCCCTCGCCCCCCCTCCCCGCCCCCCAGACACAAATCCCAAGTCCAAGTTGTCATCACCTGTGCTTCTGCTCTGCCAGCTACTGATTGGAGTTTCCAACTAATCCCTCCGTGTGTTCAAGTAATTCGCTAGAGTGCTTCACAGAACTCAGAGAAACACCTTATTTACCAGAGCACTGGTTTATAATAAACAGGTATAACTCAGGAACAGCCCGGGCAAGGTCTGGGGAAAGAAGGTGGAGCTTCCATGCCCTCTCTGAGCATGCCACCCTCCCCGAATCTTCACGAGTTCACCAACAGGGAAGCTCTCCAAACCAATCACTTTGGGTTTTCATGGAGGCTTCATTACATGGCATAGTTGATTGAATCATTGAGCCTCTAGGCAGATCACCCCCTAATTGAGGTTCTGCTTTGGGGAATGCTGAGAAGAAATGAAACATGAGGGGGGCTGGTTCCAGCATTGAAGATGGTTTTCCCTTAAATTAAACTCCAAGTCCTGGGGGCACGGGGGTGGTTCAGGTGGTTGTCAACTCTTGGTTCAGTTGGTTAAGCGTCCAGCTCTAGGTTTTGGCTCAGGTCATGATCTCAAGGTTCGTAAGTTTGAGCCCCACATTGGGCTCTGCGCTGACAGCGCAGAGCCTGCTTAGGATTTTCTCTCTTTCCCTTTCTCTCTGCCTCTCCTGTGTTCTCTCTTTCTCTTTCTGTCTCTCAAAAATAAATAAAGAAATAATGGGGAAAAAATCCAAGTCCTGGGCTTTCCCTGGAGTTACCTCAACTCACTTGGGTCCTTGGGGGAAACAGATGGATAGGATTGACGTATATTTGGGCTTTATTTGGACTCTGACCAAAATATATCCCAGCTTAGAGCTGGCTCTCAAGGAAAGGGGTGTTGCCTTTCTCTGTCACCCTCCTGGCCACAGTAACAAGCAGGCTGATAGGAGGAGTGGCCCCCAGGGATGAAGCATTCGGCGGTGCCTTGTCCTCCTCAAAGAGGGCTGGGTGCCCAGGTACCACCCAAGGGAGCAGGGATCTATGTGCGGGCCTCAGCTTCCAAAAGCCCTATCCTCCGGCTTGTTCGTCCCAGTACATTCCAGAACCATGACATGTCTCTCAGAAAGGAAGAATTATTTTTGCCCATGGCATAAATAAATCCAGGAACTCGTTCCAGTAATCACAAGTGCGTGCCAGCTCTCGAGTGCACTCTCGACAAAAGCAGAAAGAAATCAGTACAGCCTGCCCAGAAAGGCCACTGGCCGTAGGGAAGCCAACAGGATCGTCAGGGATTGCCAGCCTGGGATTCTAGAGAAAGGAAGCAGGAAGGAGGGGCTAGATTTTTATTTGAAATTTTCAAGTTTTCAAACAAATGGAAAGACGGAGCAATTTAAAAAACAAATTTTAAGTAACGTTGCCCAGTTTATTTCAGATCTTAAGAAATAAAAATAAAACATTATGTTCCACTAGAAACCTGACCATACTCTACAATTCCCTCCCCAGAGGTCATTGCTACCCTCAATCTGTGTTTACCTTTCCCATGCTTGCTTTAATAGTTTCATGATACACACACACACACACACACACACACACACAACTGGATGTGATTTTCTTTTGTTTTTAAACTTCCTTTAAATGATTTTCTACTCTACATACGATTCTGCCACTTGCTTGTTTAGAAAAATTGTAGCAAAAAGAAAGAAAAAACACATGAAAATTCACCCTCCCAACAGTTTCCGATGTAGGCTGTAGTATTCGTCAACCACACGACCCCATCCTGTATGATGAATCTACACCCGCCCACAACTCCCCACCTTCCCCTTTCCCAGTCCCTGGCACTTACCATTCTGCTTTCTACAAATTGAACTACGTTAGATACCTTATATAAGTGGAGTCATAGAGTATTCGTCTTTTTGTGACTGCCTTATTTCACTTGCATAACGTCCTCAAGGTTCATCCATGTTGTAGCATATGTGAAATTTTTTCCTTTTATGGCTGAATAATATTTCATAGCACATATATGCTGCCCTTTGCTTGTCCACTCATGGGCCTTTAAGTTGCTATTATGAACGATGCTGCCATGAACATAGGTATGCGAATATCTTTCTGAGGTCTCGGTTGAATTTTTTTGTGTGTTCCTTCGGAAATACACCCAGAAGTGGGATTGTTGGATCATACGATAATTCTACCTTTTTTTTTTAAGTTTTTGAGAAAGCGCCACGCTATTTCCCCTAGTGGCTGCACCATTTTACGTTACCGCCAACAGTGCCTAAAAGTTCCAGTTTCTCCTCTTCCTAGCTAACAGTTGTTATTTTCTCTGTTTTTGGCAGTGACCACACTAATGGGTGTGAGGTGATACCTCATTGGGGTTGTGGTTTGCATTTCCCTGATGATTAGTGATGCTGAGCATCTTTTCGTGTGCTTGTTGGACATTTGTGTACCTTTGCAGAACTGTCTCTTCAAATTGTTTGCCCATTTTTTCATTGGGTTATTTGCTTTTGTTGTTGTTGTTGTTGTTATTGAGTTATAGGAGTTCTTTTTATATTCTGGATATTAACTCTTTACCAGATAAATGGTTTGCACATCTTTTCTCTATAGGATTGCGTTCTCACTCTGTTGATTTTGTTGTTGTTCACAGAAAATTTTAAGCTCGATGTGGTTCCGTTTGCCTAGTTTTGCTTTTGTTGCCTGTGTTTTTGGTGTCGTTTCCAAGAAATCTTTATTGAATCCAACGTCATGAAACCTTCCTCCCTGTTTTCTTCTAGGAGTTTTATAGTTTCAGGTCTTATGTTTAGGTCCTCAATTAATTTTGAATCAATTTTTGTATGTGGTGCATATGCCTTGCTTTTCGAACTTTCTTTGTCTTGGAGATTTATCCATGTCAGTACAAGGGGTTCTAGCTCACCTACTGCCACTGTGGACGGAAACTCCTTGTAATGTTCTCTACAAGTTATTCACCCATCATTCAACGTGTCACACACAGTGTTGTGATGTTCTAAGTCTCCATGCTCATGTGTAACAAGCAGAATCACTGGCCCTGGGGTTGTGCTTGTACTCCTGTCCCTTATTAATAGATACTCCCCCCAAGTGTCATCCGAAGGCATTGTATGAACTAACACTACTGCTTCTCTTCCCCGCAGGCCCCTACACCCTCTGTCGCTGATGATGTAAGCTAGTGCCTCATGATGTTAATTTCCATTTTCCTGACGACCAAGTACAAATTGACGTATGTAGTTTACTAACCTGTTTCGTATTTTTCCACTCCCCTGAGCAGTTAGAACAGGTGATTATTACAATGTTAAAACTCAAGAAGTAGCAGTAAGTTACTCCCCGGAACACGCTTTTGCCTCTTACCCCCATGGTGTCAACTCAACGATACTAACCTATTACGGTAGTTTGGGGCAAACTGGGGATAAAACCAGTTAGCAAAATTTATGCCCATCTTCAAGAGATAAACTAAAGAAGAAATAAATCCCTGGTTTGAATAATGGGTCTCAAACATGGCAAGAACTTCCCTATACTTAGATATGTGGGCCACACTGCCTTCACTTTGTTCCCGGAGCTCCCTGAGTAAAGGCACGCTAGAAATGGGAGGCGAGTGACATTTCTCAAATTCAGACTGCAGTTCATCTATTTGGGGTTGCAGAAAAAGCACCAGGTAGGCTCCAATGTTAGAACTACCCCCTGAGAAAAGGCTCTGCCTGAGGACAGGATTTAGCTGATAAAATGGTAAGAAAAGACGCTGATCCAGTATGTTGGGATGTCGTCACTCCTGTGCTCATGACAAAGAGAAAGCTGAACAAAATGAAAATCGGCCACTCTTCCTAGATCCATGACAGTACTGACATCACAGGGCAATCGGCTGCCTCCCAAATTGGAGAGACGAGCTGGCAGAGAGAATCACAGCTTATTGGCAGAGAGGATCACGACTTACTGGAGAAGCAGCTTAGGAACAGAAATCTTGGTGGGAACCAGTACTGGTGTAGGAAAAGCCAAACTTTAATGGACGGGTCGCTAGAAGCTCCAGTCTGAGACTTGGCCAAGTCTGAAAGCTAAAAACTCCTGAGGGGACGCAAGGTTTGGAAGGCCCCCCCCCCCCCATTATTTTTTGAGTTTTACTTCCATGAGCCCTATCAGGTTCTCACAATGAAGATTGGAGAAAAATACCTTCAGACTGGTGGTGGGGGACGGGAGAAGGAACTATTCCGAAACGTGCCAGAGCATTCTGTTCTTCTTAACAGGGCCTGCCTTCAAGAGAAACAGCTAGCCTACTGGGGTTTCATCAGAGCCTAACCAATTTGGAGGAAAGAAAACACCCAACTCCAGCTCCCTCTGGCCGCCTTATTCCATGCAAGTATGTGCTGGGGGGTACTGAGAAGCACTTGTAGAGATCACGGTCCATGGCTCAGGCTCATTAAAAGACTGAGACCTCATCATAAAACTATAGACCTCTCCCTCCCTATACCACACCCCCACATCAGTAGTGCTCCTGTATAATATCAGGGGAAAACAGCTGTAGGACTGTCACGTGACAGATCTTATTTGAGAAGACTTTAGGGAAACTCAAGCATAAACATACAGTGGAAGCAAAAGCAAAGACACCAGAGGCAATTTTAGCCTATGACACCTAAGTGATAATAAACAGTAAACACAGCCTCGCTCCTAGCCACGCAAACATAAAACCTCACACTAAAGGTGTAGTACATCGGGTTCCTTTTACTTAGTACATCGGGTTTGTTTTTCACCAAAAACTTAGAAGTCTTACTGAAAGACTGAAAGCACAGTTTGAAAAGACAGAGCAAGCATTAGAACCACAATCAGATATGGCAGAGACGTTGGAATTATCAGACCGGAAGTTTAAAGCAACTGTGGTTAATATGCTAAGGCCTCTAATAGAAAAAGTAGACAACATGCAAGAACAGATAGGTTATGTAAGCAGAGAGATGGAAATGCTAAGAATAATAAAAATAAATTCTAAAACCATTCTAACAGAAATGAATGAGGAATGCCTTTGAGGGGCTCATCAGAAGACTGGCATGTATTGGGAATAGCAGAGGAGAAAAAAGAGATAAAGAACAGAAGAAATATTAGAAGTAAGAATGACTGAGAATTTTCCAAAATTAATGACAGACATGAAACCACACATCCAGGAGGCTCAGAGAACACTAAGAATGCTAAATACTGAAAAATCTATACCTATGCATATCATATTCAAACGGCAGAATATCAAAGACGGGAGACAATCTTGAAAGTGGCCAGAGAAGAAAACACCTTACCTATAGAAGAACAAGAATAGGAATCACATAGGGCTTCTCTTCAAAAACTGGGCAATAAGGAAAGAGTGGAATAAATTATTTAGTGTTGAAAGAGAAAAACCACCAACCTAGAGTTTTGTATCCAGTGAAATCTTTTAATAGTGAAGGAGAAATAAAGAGTTTCTCAAACAAGCAAAAATTAAGGGAATTTGTCACCATTAGATCTGCCTTGCAAGAAGTATTAAAAGTTCTTTAGAGAGAAGGAAAATGATGTAAGCCAGAAACCTGGATCTACATAAAGAAAAGAAGAGCATGAAAGAAAGTATAAATAAAACATTTTATTTTCTTATTCTTACTTGATTTAACAGAAACAGTTTGCTCAAAACAATGACAATGCCCTCTGTGATTATAGTTTACAGATAACTGAGGTCAATGACATCAATGTTATAAGAAACAGGAGAGAGAAACTTGGAATACTTTGTTATAAGGTACTTGTAATACTCATGAAACAGTATAGTGTTATTGGAAGTGGATTAGTTATAAATGTATACTGCAAACTCTAGGGCAACCACTAAAAAAGTTTTATAGATTATAATTGCTGTGTTCATCAGGATTCTCCAAGAAATAGGGTGATAGGGTGTGTGTGTGTGTGTGTGTGTGTGTGTGTGTGTGTAAGAAATTGGCTCATGCAACACCTGAGAAGTCCCAAGGTCTGCAATCTAGAGACCCAGGAGAGCCAATGGTGTAAGTTTCAGTCCAGGTGTCCTCCAAAGGCAGGAGAAGACCAATGTCCCAGGTCAACATCATCAATCCAACAGAGAGAATTCTCTCTGGTTTGGCCTTTTGTTCTATTCAAGCCAGATTGGATGAAGCCTGCCCACGTTGTGGAGGACAATCTGCTTTACTCAACCCACTGATTTAACTGTTAATTTCATCCAGAAACACTCTCACAGACAGACTCAGAATATTCTTTAAGAAAATATCTGAGCTCCCCAAGACCCAACCAAGTTGACACATAAAATCAACCGTCACAATTGATATGCTAAGAGAGAAGAGAAAACGGTATCATATAAAATTCTCAAAGCCAAAGGTGGAAAAAAAAAGAATATAAGACAAAAACAATCAAACGAAAAGCAAAAGCAATAGCTAGAAAATGTAACAGATATGGCAGACATTAATCTGACTATATCAATAATCACTTTAAATGTCAATTGTCTAAATGTGCCAATTAAAAGACAGGCGATCAGAGTAAGTTGAAAAAACCAAAGACCCAACCGTGTGTTGTTTATAAGAAACCCACTTTAAATAAAAGGCACAGATTAAAAGTAAATGGGTGCAGAAAGATTTACCATACTAACACTAATCAAATGAGAGCTGAAAGAGCTATGTTAATTTCAAACAAAGCAAAATTCACAGCAAGGGAAGTTATCAGAGATAAAGAGAAGTGTAGATCATGAAAAAGGCGTTAATTCTCCAAGAAAACATACCAATCCTTAATGTGTATGCACCTAAGAACAGAGCATCAAAATACAAGACAAAAATGGATAGAAATGGGGTGCCTGTTAATCTCAGCCGGTGAAGCCTCCAACTCTTGATTTCAGCTAAGGTCATGATCTCACAGTTCGTGAGTTCAAGCCCTGTATTGGGCTCCACACTGACTATGGAGCCTGCTTGGAATTCTCTCCCTGTTACTCCCCTGCGCGCGTGCTCTCTCTCTCTCTCTCAATATAAATCAATAAACTTAAAAAATTGATAGAAATGCAAGGAGAAATAGATAAATGCAGTATTAAAGTTGGAAACTTCAACACCCCTCTATCAGAAATGGACAGATACAACAGGCAGACCATCAGTTGGATATAGTTGAACTAAACAACACCTTTAACCACCAACAACTGTATGCAATTGTCATTTACAGACTACTTGAGCCAAAACCAGCAGAATACACACTCTTTGCAAGCTCACACAGGACATTCACCAAGATAGGCCACATTTTGGGTCATAAAGTATACCTTAACAAATTTAAAAGAATAGAAATCATATGAGATTTGCTTTCAGATATTAATAGAATTAAACTAGAAAATCCTGACAGAAAGATCACGGGAAAATCCCCAAAGACTTGGAGATTAAGCAACAGGCTTCCAAATAACACAGGAGTCACAAAAAGAGTCTCAGGAGAAATTTTGTATCTTAAACTAAATGAAAAAGAAAATATAACCCACAAAGTTTGTGGAATGCAGTGAAAGCAGTGCTTACAGGGAAATCTATAGCATTGAGTGCATGCATTAGAAAAGAAAAAAAGACCCAAATCAATTTTCCAAGCTTCCACCCTGGGAAACTAGAAAAAGAAGAGCAAATCCCAGGTAAGCAGAAGAAAAGAAATAATACAAATTAGAGCAAAAATCAATGAAATTTAAACCAGGGAATTAATAGAGAAAAGCAATGAAACAAAAGCTGATTCTCTGAGAAGATCAATATAATTGATAAACATCTAGCCAGGTTAACGAAGAAAAAAAAGGGCGAAGACACAAATCGCTAATCTCAGAAATGAAAGCGGGGTCAACGCTACTGATCCTATGGGCATTAAAAGGATCACAAGGGAATTCTGTGAACAAGTCTATGCCCACAAATTTGATAACCTAGATTAAATGGATTCATTCCTTGAAAGTTGCAACTTACTGAAACGCATACAAAACTCACAGAAGGAAAAATATACATCCTGAACAGACCCATATTTATTAAAGAAATTGAACTAATAATTAATAACCTTCAAAAATAGAAAACACCAGTCCAGTTGGGTTCACTGATGAATTTTACCAAATATTACAGGAAGAAACGATACCAGTTCTTTATAATCTCTTCCAGAAAATAGAAGCAATAGGAATACTTCTTAACTTATTTTATGAGGTCAACATTACCTAATACCAAAACCAGAGAAAAACATTACAAGAAAGGAAAACTACAGATCAACATCTCTTATGAACACAGATGCAAAAATCCTCAACAAATTACTAGCAAATTGTATCTAACAATGAATAAATAGAATTACACACCCTGACAAAATGGGATTTATTCCAGGTATGCAAGGTTAGTTCAACACTGAAAACCAATATTAGTGTAATCTATCTTAGTTTGTTCAGGCTGCTATAACACAATACCACAGAATGGGTGGCTTAAACTATAGAAATGTATTTTCTCACAGTTTTGGGGGCTGAAAGTCCAAGATCAAGGTGTTGGCAAATTTGGTTTCTCCTGAGGCCCCTCTCCAGATGTCTGCATTCTCTCTACATCTTCACGTGGCCTTTCCTCTGTGTGCACATCTGTGGTATCTCTGTCCCTGTGACCTAACCTCTTCTTGTAGGATTACCAGTCAGATTGGATCAAGGTGCATTTTAACTTAATTACCTCTTTAGAACGCCCCATCCTTAAATATAGTTACATTCTAAGATACTGGGGGTTAGGGCTTCAACGTGTGCATTTTAGAAAGGACACAAAAAAGAGAGAGTCAATGTTCTCAAGATGTTAGTTCTTCTCCATTTTGTCTATATATTCAATGCAGTCACTCAAAATCTCAGCAAGTTACTTTGTGGATATAGAAAAACTGACTCTAAAGTTTGTGTGGAAAGGTAAAAAAATCCAGAATAGCTAACGTAGTATTGAAGGAGAAGAACAAAGTCAGAGGACTGACACTACCCAGCTTCAAGACTTACTATAAACTATAATAATCAAGACAGTGTGATATTGGTGAAGGAATAGACAAATAGATCAATGGAACAGAAAAGAGAGCCCAGAAATAGATCCACACAAATGTAGTCAATCCATCTTTGGCAAAAGATCAAAGGCAATTGAGTGGAGAAAGGATACTAGTCCTTCACATAATAGTGCTAGAACAATTGGGCATCCAAATGCAAGAATATGAATCTAAATACAGATCTTACATCTTTCACAAAAAGAAACTCAAACTGGATTATAAATCTAGATGTAAAATGCAATAAAACTCCTAGAAGATAACATAGGAGAAAATCTAGATGACTTTGGATTTGGCGATGACTTTTTAAATTTAAAACCAAAAGTACAACCCACGAGAAAAAATTGGTAGCTGAAGTTTGTTAAAATTAAAAACTCCTTCTCTGTAAGAAACACTATGAAGAGAATTAAAAGCTAAGCCACAGACTGGGGAAAAAAAATCTTTGCAAAACACACATCTGATAAAGATCTGGCATTCAAAATATGCAAAAAAAAAAAAAAAAACCCAAAGAACTCCTAAAAGTCAACATAAGTAAACAGACAACCTGATTTAAACATGGACAAAATACCTGAACAGACATCTCACTGAAGATATACAGATGGAAATCAGCATATGAAAAGATGCAACCCATCATATGTCATCGGGGAAAAGAAAATTAAAACAATGATGAGATACCACCACACATCTATCAGAGTGGCCAAAATCCAAAACAACAACATCTAATGGTAACAAGGATGTGGAGAACAGGAAGTCTTATTCATTGCTGGTAGGAATGAAAAATGATACAGCCATTTCAGAAGACACTTTGGTAGTTTCTCACAAAACTACATATACTTTTACTATATGATCCAAGCAGTCCTCCTCCTTGGTATCTACCCAAAGGAGCTGAAGACTTATGTCCACACAAAAGCCTGCACACAGATATATAGAGCACTTTTATTCATAATTGCCAAAATTGGGAAGCAACCAAGATGTCTTTTGGTAGATGAATGGAGAAGTAAACTTTGGCACACAGACAAGGGAATATTATTCAGTCCTGAAAAGAAATGGGGTATCAGTGAGCTTATCAGCCATGAAAAGACATGGAGGAAACTGAAATTCATCTTACTAAGTGAAAGAAGCCAACCTGAAAAGGCTTTACTCATATTGTATGATTCCAGCTATATCGCATTCTGGAAAAGGCAAAACTATGGAGACAGTAAGAAGGTCAATAGTTGCCAGGGGCTGGTGGAGAGGGATGGATTGGTAGAGCACAGAGGGTCTTTAGGGCAGCAAAGAACTTTGTATGATACTATAATGGTGGATACATGTCATTATACTCTTTTTTCCCTCTACTCACAACGCTTCTGACCCCAAAGTATGGGGGTTTTCCCACACTAACCAATTCCAATCTCTGGACACCAACTAGATGTCTTACAATTCCATTGTGACACTCCTAGGAGGTGGTACAGACTCCACGAAACCCAGAGAATGCAAAACGCAGAGTGATTGTTAAAAATGTATCAATGTTGGTTCATCAATTATAACAAATGCATCACACAAATGCACCACATTCACAATAAAGGAAACTTGGCAGGGAGGGGGCAAGACTGAGGAAGTATATGGGAACTCTGTTTTCTGATGAATTTTTCTGTGAACTTAACCTACCCTAAAAATTAAAGTGTGCTAATTTAAAAAATAGTAAGGAAAGCAGGTGGCTTGAAGTCAAGCAAATTGAACAGATGACTAAATCAGAATGGTGAGGCAGATAGGATGGTGAAATGGCACACAGGGAGGGCCTGAGGAATGGGCATGTTGATTGGCCAAGGAGTCAGTAACTCATTTTGACAATATGGGCTGTTCCTAAAGGTATTTGTCTATCTACACTCTGCCTGATCAGAGAAGAACCTTTCAATGGCAAACCACTGGACCACAAAACCATAAACTATGCAGAGAAGGAAGCTGAAGAACCCATAAAAAGTTTTCAGTTTATTGAGAGCACGTGCATGTGCACATGAATGATGGATGGGCAGAGAGAGAATCTCGAATCTTTTAATCAGGTAAACCTTAGCCTTGTGGTATAATTTGACCTACTACGTCTTTAGCAAAACTTTTCTTTCATAGACAATTCAAATGCAAATTCCAAGCTCCTTGGGGAGCCTAGCCTGGGGCCCAGGTGAGTGAGATTTTCCTATATTACTCTATTCCAAATTGTCTGTTTCTTTTTTCTTTAAAAAAAATTTTTTTAATGTTTATTCATTTTTGAGTGACGGAGCATGAGCAGGGGAGGGGCAGTGAGAGAGAGAGAGGGAGACACAGAGTCTAAAGCAGGCTCCAGGCTCTGAGCTGTCAGCACAGAGCCTGACGCAGGGCTCAAGCCCACAAACTGCGAGATCATGACCCGAGCTGAAGTCAGACACTCAACCGACTGAGCCACTCAGGCGCCCCCCAAATTGTCTGTTTCTGTAGTGATGAAGTGGTTTCATGTTTCTGGGTATTGTGGAGGATACTAGAAGGACAAATACAAGCTCCACCAGTCATGGGTATCAATGTGGAATTTTTTTAGAGACAAGCTGACATTGCTTCCCATCGATCTTGAAACCCCACCTCCTACCTCACTGTGCAATACTAAGAGGGAATAGCATTGACCAGTCTCTGCCACACTCGAATGAAAACAAGTCAACTGTTCAGCCAATACACTGGGTCTTAATGGTCCACTTCTGTGTTTGCTGCCAAAACCTTATATCCTTGGGCTTAACGCCCCTTTAAGGATCTCATAATGAACTCAAATAAAGACCGCCTGTGAGCCCACAACACCTGAACTTTGGAACCATATCTACCTGCCAATGGGACAGCTCCTTTTGGATGTCCACAGGGGCTTACACCAATGTGTCCAGCACCGAAGCTGGCTCTTCCTCCTGTGATCTGCGATCCCCTCTGACTGAGAATGGCACCTCTGTCCCCAAGTGCATAAGCTAGGTGTCTCTTTCTTCACTCTTCTTCCCCCTTCCACACCCACGTATGCTGTAGACCCGCCACTCCTCTTTCCCCTTCTGTAACTTCCTCAGTACAGACGACCCTTACTTGTCATTTGGAGGACAGTTTCCCTTGTTGCTTGTTTGCAAAGAGCCCTATTCTTTCCCATTCGAAAACATCTCTGTAATTACACATCCATGGATGGTTTTCTGATTCCCTCTTTTCGACCTTAAGCTCCACGAAAGCGAGACTTGCTTTCTGCTCCCCATTTTATTTCCAGTATCTCCACAGAGCCTGGCATATACGAGACCCTTCACAAACATCTGCAGATTTAACAGATTGTTGGATCAGCTCCCTAATGGTCTCCTGCTTTTGCCATTCTCCAATCCTTCTCCCTGCTACAGTAAGAACACGTATCTGATCATGATGTCACTTTTCCTGCTGAAAACTTTGCAATAGCTTCTCGTCGGCCTCATAAAATCCAGTGCGTGACAAGGCTTCTGACAGGCCTTGGTCTCTTCTTACATTACTCGCCACCATGGCCACTAAGAGCTGGGAGCAATTCTCACCTTCATTTAGATCCTTCCCCCCGCTCTTTTCAAGCCTCCACATTTGCTGTTGGCTCTGCCTGGATACTTTCTCTTCAATCCCCTTTTGTTTGACCTGCTCATCATTATTCCTTATTTCAGCTTGGATGTCACCCTTGCTGAGATGTTTTCCCTGACCCCCTCCATCAGATTAGTGCCCTGGACACCAGTGTATTTCCTCTGTCACTTTACTCATCTGACCATATTTTACTTGCATATTCAATTGCCTGTCTTCTTTATAATATATAAATCATCTAAGAGCAGGCACCTGTCCTATCCATTGGGCTTATCACAGCTCCTAGCTTGGGCAGACCCAGTCAATCCTTGTTGAAGGAATGAATAAGTAAATGAATAACCAAAGGGAAAAAAAAATACTGGCTGATAATACATCTAGGCTCTAAAAATGGGATGGGAGACAGAGTCCATCCAAGGTTTATTCAGTGCACATGCATTGAGGACATGCTCTGTGGCAGGTTCTGAAGCACAGACAGTGTCATAGAGATGACACAGAGAGAAACTGTCAAAACACATGGGGTAGTGAGTACCCTGAGACTGTGGAAACCCACCCACTGGCATCTGCAAGGGAGACCCTGCTCTGCTGGGCTCCCAGAGACAGCCAAAGGAGACCTAGGTGCTTTCTATTTCTCCTACTATTTCACTCACAGAATTTGTCCCTTCACGCTGGACCCATTGAATTTTTTCTCTCACTGTCTGCGATGGAAAATTAGAAAGAAAGAAAGAAAGAAAGAAAGAAAGAAAGAAAGAAAAGAAAATTAGTCAGAAAATCATGGGATGTAGAGAAACTTGAAAGTCATCTAATTAGTCTCCTACTTTCAGGAAAGATTGCTCTTTGTTTAAATGCATTCAGACAAAATTCCATAGCTGCTTTCAGCAACAGTCTAGAATGTCACAAACCCTGATGCCAAGAAGTTTTTTCTTATAGGTAATCTTGGTCTCTCGTGCTACAATCTGAGCCCATTTCTTCTTCTCTGTACCCTGCTATGAACCCCGCCCCCCCCCAGCCGATCACTTGTTTTTGTCATTCTCTGCCTGGAGTGCCTCCCTCTCTCTCATTGGCTCTACCAAAATGTTGTGGTCCCTGCACACCAGCTCCCCCAGAGTGTGGTCCAAGGACGTCTCAGATCTAACTTGTCTTGGGGGTGATAAAAGGAATGAATTAGATTTCCACTAGTCAACATGGATTGGACTCCAAACCATGATGCTGAATGAAGGAAGTTTGAGAACGAAGCATACAGTACATGAGTTATGTAAATCAAATATTATATAAAATAATACTATACCTTTTATGGATGTCACACACACACACACACACACACACACACACACAAATCAAGTGTGGGAGGAGGGCTGGGAGGATGCAGTAATTATATGAGATTGTGTTATGGGAGGGTGGGGCCAGGAGCAGGGATCAAGGGACCCACAGAAGAAATGGATGTCTGCATGTATCAGCCGGCCTGCAGTATTGTGCCATCAACTAAGGACATAGTAACTTGAATTTATTCAAATTCAGCCCCCCAAAGGAAAAAGCACACAACTCAAGGTGCATTACACATAGAGGCAGCTTTGAGGTGGACAGGGCGCAGAGTCAAGGGAAAAGAGAAGATGGCCAAGAGAAAGTCCAGGGGCAGGCACCCAGGTGTGAGCGATGTGCGTATGTGCTCCCCAGAACTTCTGTTCCGTGGTACCTCTGTCCTCAGAGGGAAAGAAAAAAGAAATCAGAAACTCTGAGCCGTGGTGCAGGGAAAAGAGTCTAAGATATTTTTTTCTGGCACTAGAAAAGATATACAGACGTGTCCCCTATAATAGAACAAACAAGCCTACAAGGGATCGTTAGCTCCAAACATCAGGAATGTTTACATAAACTGAGTAGTGTTTAACGTCACGGCTTTGTGAGACTTAGATTTGGTATTTTGAAGGCAAGGTCAAAAAAGATGCATGGCCCTTTGAGGTCGGTGATATAAATATCCAACCATTGACCCCTTAGGCTAAATCCCCAACTCCTGACTGTGGAGCCCTTACCAGGGCACAGGGGCACCCAGCTCCCACCGACCGGGGGGCCGGGATGCCACCGTCTTCCTATGCCTCCCTCCACCCTGCTCTCTCCTGCCTTCAGACCTGTCTGTGTTTCTTTGAACTGTACCTAAATTGTTATATTTTTAAAAATATTTTTATATTCATGTTATGATTATGTTTTGCTGTCTTATCGATTTGTCTTTGAATAGGGTGAGCACATGTCATAGAAAAGCACAACTCAGTTTAACTGCCTATTGGAAGTTATTTAGACTGCGAAGCCCTAAGCCCCCAGGGGTTGGCTTGCTTGGATCTAGAGCCCTGCCTCTGGCTTGCCAGCTGCTCATTCTACTTTTAGCTGATGGTGGATGTTCCTCTTACTTTCTTTTCCATAACCACCCAACTGCCACCCCAATTAGTGTTATACTTTGCAAAGCAGTGTTAAGACTGGACTCTGCCTCAGTTTCTCCTGTGGCCAGGACGCTCACATTCCAAAGATGGGAGCCAGCCCACCCAGCAGGGTTTTCAAAGGAGGCCTCTGTACATGGCGTCTTGCTGCCTATAAAAGAGGTTGGAGAGAGGTGAGGGGTCCAAAAGACAGAACTTACGTTGTGGGCATACAGTGAGTCCTTCCCCTCCTGTGGGGAAAGAGTAGGGGTGTTCCTCCTCACCCCCAGTTTAGGGAGATGGGCTTTGAGTAGATACATTTGGGCACAGGCCAGGGGATCCAGGTCTGACAACGGCCTGAGAATGTAGGGGGGACACTTAGCCGAACTGGCTGGAGGAGGTGAGACCAGGACTGCAGGTGGGAAGTTGCTAGTCCTGACAAGGGGTGCAACGGAAGGGGTGTCTCACCTGAGAGACCAGGCCCTGGGCTTCTTTGCCCTTGATACCCCAGAATAAAATGCCTCTGTCTGTGAAGATGAACCTCCAAAAACCAGGGACTGGAAGGGAGTTGTCGTGGCCAACTGGGCAGTGTATCACCCTCGTCCAGAGAACTGAAGGTGAGAGGTCCTCAGACATCTCAGGACTGGGTCCCCAGAGGACCCAAAAAGACATTCCCAAGAGAAAGCCTGGTTTTTATATCTGTTGTGGCCACAGGGCTCCACATCCAGACAGACAGAGTCCTTCTCCTCCTGCTAAGGCTCTGTCTCTCCTCTATCCCCAGCTTCAGCTCTGGAGAGGTCAAAACTAGGGAGAGGTCGGGGGGTAGGAACACTGGAGAGAAGAGAGAAGGCCTGGCAGGTGTTGTTGGTCACGTTGCAGCTCCCCCACTCCCTGAACCCATATGCTGAGGTCCTAACCCCAGCACCTCAGAAGATGGCTGTATTTGGAGATAGGATCTTTTTTAAAGCTTTTTTTTAAAATTAAATTAAAAAAATTTTTTTTAATGTTTATTTTCGAGAGAGAGAGAAAGAGACAGAGTGTGAGTAGGGAAGGGGCAGAGAGAGAAGGAGACACAGAATCCGAAGCAGGCTCCAGGCTCCGAGCTGGCAGCACAGAGCTCGATGCGGGGCTCAAACTCATGAACTGTGAGATCATGACCTGAGCTGAAGTCGGACGCCTAACCGACTGAGCCATCCAGGTGCCCCTTAATTAAATTTTTAATTTTAATTCCAGAACACTGAACATACAGTGTTCTATTAGTTTCAGGTGTACAATATAGTGATTCAACAATTCTATACATTACTGTGCTCATCATGATAAGGGCCCTCTTATCACCTCACCTACTTCACCCAACCCCTCCCACCCACCTCCCCTCTGATGACCATCAATTTGTTGTCTATTAACCAAGAGTCTGTTTCTTGGTTATCTCTCTCTTTTTTTCCCTTTTGCTCATTTGTTTTGTTTCTTAAATTCCACCTATGAGTGAAATCATACGGTATTTGTCTTTCTCTAACTTATTTTTCTCCATCCTTATTGTTGCAAGTAGCAAGATTTCATTCTTTTTCTGTGGCGGAATAATATTCCTTTGTGTATACACATCTTCTTTATCCATTTGTCTATCAGTGGACACTTGGGCTGCTTCCATAATTTGACTATTGTAAATTATACTGCGATAAACACAGGGGTGCATGTATCGTTTTTGAATTAGTGATTCTGTTTTTTGGGGGCATATACTCAGTAGTGCAACTACTGGATCATAAGGAAGTTCTAACTTTTTGAGGAACCTCCATGCTGTTGTTCACAGCAGCTGCACCGGTTTGCATTCCTTGCCAATACTCGCTGTTCTTGTATTTTTTATTTTAGCCATTCTGACAGGTGTGAGGTTATATCTCACTTCTATAAGTTTTGATTTGCCTTTCCCTCACGATAAGTGATGTCGAGCACATTATCATGTGTCTGTTGACCATCTGTATGTCTTCTTTGGAGAAATGTCTGTTCATGTCTTCTGCCCATTTTTGTTTTTGTTTTTGTTTTTTTTAATTTTTTTTTTAACATTTATTTATTTTTGAGACAGAGAGAGACAGAGCATGAACGGGGGAGGGGCAGAGAGAGAGGGAGGCACAGAATCAGAAGCAGGCTCCAGGCTCTGAGCCATCAGCCCAGAGCCTGACGTGGGGCTCGAACTCACAGACCACGAGATCATGACCTGAGCCGAAGTCGGACGCTCAACCGACTGAGCCACCCAGGCGCCCCAGTCTTCTGCCCATTTTTGAATTGCATTCTGTTTTTTGGGTGTTGAGTTGTATCCGTTCTTTATATATTTTTGATACTAATGCCTTATTAGGTATGTCATTTGCAAATATCTCTTCCCTTCCCATGGGTTGCCTTTTAGTTTTGTTGATTATTTTCTTTGCTATGCAGAAACTTTTTATTTTGAGGTAGTCCCAATAGTTTATTTTTGCGTTTATTTCCCTTGCCTCAGGAGACATATCTAGAAAAATATTGCTATGGCTGACGTCAGATGAAAAGAAATAAAAGGCATCTAAATTGGTAAGGAAGAAGTAAAACTTTCACTATCTGCAGATGACCTGATACTGTATATAGAAAACCCTAACATCTCCACCAAAAAACTACTAGAGCTGATTAATGAGTTCATTAAAGTCACAGGATACAAAATCAACATACAGAAATCTGTTGCATTCCTATCACTAATAATGAAGCCACAGAAAGAGAAATTAAGAAAACAATCCCGTTTATAATTGCACCAAAACCAATAAAATATCTGGGAATAAACATAACCAAGGAGGTAAAAATCTGTACTCTGAAAACTATAAAACACTGATGAAAGAAATTGAAGGCAACGTAAAGAAATGGAAAGACATCCCATGCTCATGGATTGGAAAAACAAACATTGCTAAAATGTCTATACTACCCAAAGCAATCTGCAACATTTAATGAAACCCCTATCAACATACCACCAGCATTTTTTACGGAGCTAGGACAAACAACCCTAAAATTTGTATGGAACCACAAAAGGCCCCGAATAGCCAAAGCAATCTTGAAAAGGAGAAACAAAGCTGTAGTCATCAAAACAGTATTGTACTGGCATAAAAATAGACACATAGATTGATGGGGATAGGGTCTTTAAAGAGGCAATGGAGTTAAAATGGGTCCATTAGGGTGGGCTCTAATCCAACCTGGTATGCTGATAAAAAGGCATTAGATTAAGGGAAGACCAGGGACAGCAGCTGACCACAAGCCAAGGAGAGAGGCCTCAGAAAGAACCAACCTTGCCAGCACCTTGATTGTGGACTTCCAGCTTCCAGAACCATGAAACAATAGAGTTCCATTATTTAAGCCACTCAGTCTATGGTTCTTTGTTATGGCCACCCAAGCTGACTAGTAAACCATGCCCTTGCTCTCTCTGCAGGCTTCCTGCCTACAACAGGCCTGAGTTTTCACTTTAAATGAGATTCACAAAGGATGTGTTAATAACTGAACTACGGTCATTCATGGAACTCAGATTATCAGCAAACTCCTTGTTCACGGGTGAAGACATGAGCTATGGCCTTTCCCCTTTGCCCAGGCCCTGGAAGAGCCAGCCCCATTGGTGGGTTTTCAGGAGACGGCAAGACAAACCTTGAAGTTACCTCATGACTGCGTTACAAAGGCCCTGCTCTTTTCGCATCCAGCTGACCTAAGTCATGAAAGCAACAGCCCCATGGCCATGATCCTAAGAGGTTCTCTCACATTTTATAGAGGAGTATACACCTCCTGGTTGGATTTTGGCTGCCCCAATTATTCTTTGCAGAAGACAGAAGGATGAATTCAAGGTAATGAATTCACCAAAGCATGCCCTACCCTCGGCAGAGCCCAGCCTCCAACTCTGCTGCTCACATCTGGGGATGGTCTATGAGTCTTATCGATGCTATTTTGCAGTCTATTCTTTGAAAAAGCTTCTTCTTCCCCGTGCTGCAGGGGTAGTTTAGTTGCTCTCCTCCAAACCTCGTTTCCCATTAAGGCTTTGTCTTGGATTAAATCTGATAGTGATGATTTGTGGCAAAGGTGACCCTACAAATCCATACAGGTGTGCTGAGTCCCCAAGAATAAGAAAGTTGAACCCAAAGGAGAGGGATTGGTTTGACCTTGTTCTTCAGAGTACCCAGGGGTGATCTACCTCCCCAGCAGAAAGCGGATGCAGGCTGGGGCTGCAGGGATTCATTTTGAAATGAAGCCACCTTGCCCTAGATGCCCAGTTTCCTAAATCCACCCAACAAAGGGCCCTTGTCATGGATAGCAGTTGATGTGAACTTCGAGACATCCTGGGGCTGCTGACTTGAAGTTGCTTCAACTTCCTCTGTCCTCGCTGAGGAAGCTGGGCGCTCAGCACGCTCAGCAAGGTTCATAAAACAAATCCTGGTGGCAGGAAAGCCTGTGACGATAAGCAGGAGGCCCTGAGGGGTGTGTCCCAGGGGGTAGCCTGACCACCAGGCGTCCCTGGGTTAACTCAAGGGCTGATGCTTCATCGTGCTGGAGACTGTTGACATGAGCCTTGTGCGTCATTGAGCCCTGGGGGTGGTCCAGGGATCCTGGTCCTGGCAAGCTCAGAGCGCTCGAGGATGCTACTGCCATGGATGATCGCTTCTCTGTGTACCAGCAGTGACTAACAGGGACTCAAGCCAAAATCAGCCTACTGGGGGATTGGAGCACTTGGAATACACATCTTGAGGCTTGAATCTGGCCCCTTCAAAAACAAAGCCAATCAAAAACAGCAAAACCGCACCATTACCTGAGGATTCTTCACAAAACTTCTGGTAGGTTCTAGGAGCTTCTAAAACTCCCAGGCTGATGCATTACTCAGTGGTTGTTAATCCTGTGCAGGAACGCTGAGTGCAGACCTGTCAGTTCTTTCTGGGTACTTGGGGCCTCAGCTGACATCCCAGAGATCCTGGGGGTGCTTTTCTGAAGTTCTATCTCCTTCTGCAATATGGCCACCCCCAACTTCTCAGGCAATGGACATACCTCTGGAGAGTCACTGTCAGTCTTAGAAAGCATGAGACATACCTGGGGGAGCTTGTTAGAAGTTCAGATTATCTAGGGGCCCCTGGGTGGCTAAGTCAGCTAAGCGTCTGACTCCTGATTTCAGCTCAGGTCATGATCTCCTGGTCTGTGAGTTTGAGCCCCGCATCAACAGTGCAGGGTCTGCTTGGGATTCTCTCTTGCCCTCTCTCTCTGCCCCTCCCCCACTCATGCTTGCTCTCTTTCTCTCTCAAAATAAATAAACTTAAAAAAAAGTTCAGATTACACATACCTATGAGAATGGTGAGATTCAAAAGCTGGCAACTCTAGCAACTTCCCCTGCTGGTGGTGATGTTGATGGAGGAGGGGAGGCTGGGCATGTAGGGGGGAAAGAGGTCAAATGGGAGCTCTGACTTTCCACTCAGTTTTGCTGGGAACCTCAAACAGCTCTAGAAAAATGGAGTCTATAAACAAAACAGCTCATTCACTTACCCACCCGAAGGGATTCTGATTCAGCAGTGCTGGAGCTGGGCCTGGGAATCCACATGTACCCTATGACCCAGCAACAGCACTGCTAGAAATTTACCCAAGGGATACAGGAGTGCTGATGCACAGGGGACTCGTACCCCGATGTTTATAGCAGCGTTTTCAACAATAGCCAAATGATGGAAAGAGCCTAAATGCCCATCAACGGACGAAAGGATAAAGATAATGAGGTTTCTATATACAATGGAATACTACTTGGCAATGAGAAATGATGAAATCTGGCCATTTGTAGCCACGTGGCTGGAACTGGAGGGTGTTATGCCAAGTGACGTAAGTCAGGCAGAGAAAGACAGATACCATATGTTTTCATTCATATGTGGATCCTGAGAAACTCAACAGAAGACCAGGGGGAGGGGAAGGGGAAAAAATAAAGTTACGGAGAGGGAAGGAGGCAAACCATAAGAGACTCTTAAATACCGAGAACAAGCTGAGGGTTGATGGGGGGTGGGGGAGAGGGGAAAGTGGGTGGTGGGCATTGAGGAGGGCACCTGTGGGGATGAGCCCTGGGTGTTGTAGAAACCAAGTTGACAATAAATTATATTTGATATAAGAAAGTAATAAAAATTTAAAAAAGAAAACTGTTCCCCACACACCCTGACGTCACTGGTCTGTGGGTCAGCCTCAGAGGAGCAAAACCTCCCAGCGCCTGGCAACAGCTGGCAGAGGCAGACAGAGCTCGGCAGCTTGAGGTTCCCTCCGCAGGCAATAGCCACCCCCACCCCCACCCCGGCAGCTGGAGTGGGCTAAGTACACTGGCCTGGGGGGCAATGCAAGAGGTTTTGGCTTCTCCCACCCCTAGGGCCCTGCCCTTTGGGTTGGCAAACTACAGAGAAGATTTGCGAGTGTTTACCTACCTGGCCAAAGCTTTGGTGTAGGCGGAGGCTGAATTATTGGAATGAATTCCCTCCTGGCTGCTCTCCCTTCCCCAGGCTTTTCTCCTCTGCAGCGTTTATTTATACAACCGGCCACATAATGTTCCTCTGACACATTCTCATTCCTCCGTCTCCTTCCTCAAAAGCCTTCCCCTGCCTCCCTCCTGCCTTTAAGGTCAGCCCCAAATGGTGGCCTCCCTGATCTCCAGATCTTTGGGGGCCGTGTGCTCCCTTCACTCCTCCCTACCCCATGGAAATGCCCCCTTCAGCCAGGCTACTGTGCTTTCTGCTTCCTGGAGGCTGGCTCTCCTCCCTGCCCATCTCCCCTCTTCAGCATGCATGCTCCCCCCGCCCCTCTTTCTGATGCACCTTGTCCCCCGTTGTGCTAAGCACTTGGCTTACAACTTACCTCTGTGAGGAGCTTCTCTGTCTGATCTCTTGGACCCCAGAGCATATGGCAGTGTCATTACTGAGGGTGCATCTCTCTGAATCTGCCTCGGTGGGTTCTTCCACCTGTCCTCACCCTGACTCCTAGCGAAGAGGCCAGTGTTTAGGCAAAGGGGACAACCCAACTGAACCAGAGGACCTGGCCTCAAGGACAAACTCTGACATCCGGGAGCTACAAGACCGGTGCAAGGTACTCAGTTTCTCTGAGCTTTTGTGTCTTCGCCATAAAGGAGAATCGTAAAAGACCGTTGGGAGGAGGAAAGGACAATGATCCTGGATATGAATGTGCTCTAAATTGGAATGCACTTCCCACAATCCAGTGACTGTCAGGCTTCATCAAACCCGGTTCATCAAAGGCCAGGCTGGGCTCAGAGCAGACATGAGACCAGAGGGGGGGGGGGGCACTGTTCTGAGGCTGAGACTGGGGTAGGACCTAGAGAAACCCCATGCAAAGCCTTGGAGTCAAGAGCGACGAGGAAGACGGTTGGGTCGGGGATGTGCAGAAGAGAGATTTACAGAACCGACTGGGTGGGCGCCCAGGTGGCAGAAATGGCCAAGGATGGAGACCCGGGCAAGAAAGCAGACAAGCTGCAGGAGGCTGAAGACAAAGACAATAGTCTCTCTGGTTTAGGGAAGAGCTTCTGGAACGCTCTTCATCCAGGGCCCACCTTGTGGCCGAAAACATCACCAGGGAAACCCAAGAACATGTCCTTGAGGTCAGGAGTCCCAGAAACTCGGGAGGCTGATAGGTTCTCCATTAGAGGGTGGCTGTCAATGTAGAGTTCAGGATAATGATCTAGGACTTTGGCTTCGGAATACTTCCTATGGCCTTCCCAGTCTTATTCAAGTTCTTGAAGTTTCTTCTATTTAAGTTCTTCAGTTCCTCCTGTATATGATGGGGACATTCGTAACCACGTCATCGCATTGGCGATGAGTATTTCATCAGGTAAGGCACGTAAAACGCTCAGGACAGGGCAAGGCACATGGTAAGGGATCAGCAAACCTTAGTTCTAATAATCATTATTATTCTTACTTAGACAATCAGTAGAAGCTGGAAAAATGTGAGTTTCTGCCTGCACAAAATACGGGCGAGGAAAATATGAAACCACCTCCCGCCCTCAAGACCAAGAGAAGCTTCGTCTGCCTGAAGCCGGGAAGGGTGTCTCCTCTGCTTGCGTCCGTCCCAGGGTAAGTCTGTGTCTCCGAGAGGCAGGGGCTGGAGAGTGATCGCCTAGCTCAGCCTCTGGAGTCCAGACGTGCAAGTTTCCCATCCTTTCAAAAACTGCTTTCCCAGGATGATTATCTCTTTTTTTTCTTTTTTTAAGGAGGCTCCGCGCCCAGTGTGGAGCCCAGCGCGGGGCTTGAACCCCAGACCCTGAGATCAAGACCCGAGCTGAGATCAAGAGTCGGATGCCAACCCAGGCGCCTCCGGGATGACTCTCTTGAGGATGCCCCCTGCTATCAAGCCGCTCCTGTCCAATAACTCGACAGGAAGTTACCCAAGTTGGGCACAGAGCGCCAGACGTGTGGGGGAAGCCCCAGCGGGAACGTTTGACTGGAAAAGGAAGTGCGGGGCTGGAGGCCTGGCCACAGGGAGAAGTGCTGTCTGCTCTGTGGTCACGCCGTGGGCCAGAACATTCAGGGCCACCCGTGGCACATGGCAAGTGCAGGCTGGCCGGGGCCTCGGGTGAGCGCAACGGCCAGGGGGACCTTTTTATGATCCGTGAGACAGCTACCTTGGACCTGAAGGACAAAGCTCATTTTTGTGGGTGAAAATTTGGAAGCCGTGTCTGCTGAACTTGGCAGTTCAGGACCACTAAGATAATGCTTAGGAGGAGGAAGGAAGAGAGAAGGGAGCCGAGAAGGAGGGAGATCGGGAGGCCGGAGCCGCTCCTCAACTGCTAGACTTTTGACATGCTTCATATTAATACTAGTTCAATTCGTGTTTACTCTTTCTAAAGACTCATTTGCTAAAAACTTCTCGCACTGCTGTTCAGCGGCTCAGCACTCTTACGGGCATTTCTCTGGAGAGCCAACCAAGGAACAGCCTTATTAGGGTCCTGCTTCTCAGAAGGCGCTGCTGGTGGGTGTTTTTCCCCGCTCCCCCCGCCCCCCCCCGACCCCGCAGAATGACGTTTCACCACACAAAACATTTGGGAACAAGTCGGGCCAGGGGAGGGTCAAGGTGGGGCAGCCTCCCTCACTGTCAGAGCCGAGGGTGCGGGCCGAGCCGAGCAGCTCTGTAATCCCACCCCACACAGGGTCTGGAACGACATAACACAGAGCATGTGGGCTTTTCTTTGGAGAGCTGTCACATGGGTAGCAATCTGTGTGTTCTCCCATTATATAGTTTGATGTCTTGTTAGAATAGAAAGATTTCAAAATTAGCATCAACATTTGAGAAGAAATAAAATTTCTTCCACATGCTGCGTAGCTTGGGTGGCAGGAAAAAAGGCAGAGCCGAACCCCAGAATGTTCTGTGTATCGCCTCTCCCCATGGTCCATCCAAAGCTGTTTTCAGACGTGCCACGGCCTCCACGGCGGCCTTATTTCTGCTTTCACTGCGCCTGGCTGTTCCCCACCCCCGTGGGCTCATGTGGGCCCCTGAGGCCCGGCTCTGCTGCCTCCTGCCTTTCCTGGCTCAGCCTGGCCAGGCATTGGCATCAGGGAGGGGGTGAAGGCCAGCCAGCCTCCTCTTCCTCACTCCTGGGCTCTTCCGGTCAGGAAGAGGGATGACACGGGGACGAGTGTCTTTCAGCTGGGCCACACCACATTCTCTGGACGCCCTCCCACGCCCTCCCTTGACTTAAACATACAAACAGATGACCCTGACCTCTATTTCAAGGCTTCGTGGAGTCCTCCGATTAAAAGAGCAGAGATCCTCAGATAGAGACAGGCACACATTGACGGACCGTCCTTGCCCAGAAGCATTGTCTCCTGACTTGTTCGTATTCTGGAGACACAGGTTGTTGTGCCCTCTTGTCCGGAAAAAAATCAGCTAAGACCTTGGCTTCTTTTTTTTATTTTTGTAAACTGAACAGTCCCCTGTGTCTCACCCCAGTAAACGATGTGTTTCCTGTTCACAAAAGCCCCCGTGGTAAACAACAAATTCTCACACACAGGGGACAGCACAGAATCTTATCAGATAGGATTTTGCTTGCCCTTGAGGAAAACTACCTCTTGGATCCAGGTGATCTATCTTGGAAAATTGTTAACTAGTCCCAACTGTATAAAAATTCATTCTTAATATGGCTACAGCCTTCCTCTCGGCCTTTCGTGCCATCAGAGCGTAGAAACTCCACTGCCCAGGGTTGAAGATCTGAGCTTTGGCCTTGGGCCTTCCCCATCCCCCCACTCCCCTCCTTTTTTCTTAAATACCTTGAGACCAAGGAAAAGAAAGTAACTCTGATATTCATAAAAATGAATTTATATTCATAAAAATGAATTTGTATTATTTATTTTATTAACAGATGGAAGTAGAAAAATAAATCATTTTCTTAACATACACACAAACAATAGACAACATTCAACATCAGTGCCTTGTGGGTAATTATTGGCAAACTTGAAATAGAAAGGACCTTCTTTCCCTGGACCCTTTGTCATCGGCACAGGTTAGTTTATCGAACCAGATGTTGGACACCTTGAAGCCTTTGGGAGTCTGGGGTCCGGAAAGTGTCAGTGGGAGAGGGGAGGGGGACAAGGAATAGGACAGGCCCATGGGGACAGAGGCCTCCAGGAGGAATGAAGCCAGGGGGCTCCCCGAGGGCTCGTGGGCATCTTAGAGCAGCTGTGGGGTGCTGACGAGCAGGACGGTCTTCCCTTCCTCTCTCTCCCTCCCCTGCCTTCCCCTCCTGAATCTCCAGCTTCTGTCCCAGCTAGTCAGGCAGGAAGGAAGTGTGGAAACAGTCTTAAGCCCATCCTTCTTTCCTGTCCTCGGAATTAGCTGGACCCAGGAGGCAAGACAGAATGGACTTTGGTTTCTCTCTCACGTAGCAGTCCAGAGGTGGGAGCGTCCGGGCGAGTGGGCTCGCTTGCTGAGGCCATACCTAGACCCAGATTCCTTCTCTTGCTGCTCTGCTGTCCTCTGGCTGTGGTCACATCTGGCCACAGGGTCACATCTGCATCGTAGCCTGTGAGAAGAGGGGTTGGGCGGGGGGAGGGGCAGGAAGGCCACCAGCTTCTCTTTGAAGCCATGTCACCGAGAAGTTGCACTCAGCACTCCTGCTCACAACCCAGTGACCGGGGCTTAGGCGACACTGCCACAGGCCACTCTAGGGAGACCAGGAAATCTAGTCTGTAGCGGGGCAGCTCTGTGCCCTGCTCAAACCCCGGCCGAAAGAAAGAATACGAGAATGGGTACTGGGAGATAGCCGGCAGTCTTCGCCACAGCAGTCCTCCTGGGATGAGGCGGACAACGAGCCCAGAACATCGAGTCCTGGGCTCCTGCGCTGCTCCCGGTGCTCGTGTCTTTCAGCTACTGAATCTGCATTAGCCCCTTGTCCCCACACATCCCGATTCGGGGGACTGGCCTACTACCTTGGCCTCTATTCCAGATGGCCTAGTAGAGCTGTGGGTGCTCCTCCCGGCTGCCGACCACTCGCCTGAGCTTCGAGGATCAGCAGCTTTGGCCCTGCCGGGCACCTGCAGGGGTGGCCTGCTCAAGCAGCCTGAGTCTTCAGAGGCCACAGAACCCCGCCCCCTGCCCACCTGTCATTGTCCACCCCCTCCCTGCAGGTCAGGCTCAGTCCTTCTCCCTCCGCCCCTCCTCAGATGGGCACAGGCGATGGGGAACCTCCGGGGGGGGGGGGGGGTGGAAGGTAACAAAGGAGAAGTGCCTGAGGGAGCGGGCTGGAGGTGAGCCCTGAGCCCTGAAGCACTCTGTCCCCTTCACTCCTCTGCCGGTGCCGGAGGGGGCTGTTGTGACATGTGCCCCCCACCCCTCTCCCCAGTTCCTGTGCCGAAGTCCTAACACCGACACATCAGAATGAGACTATACTTGAGTTTGGGTAACCGGGGGGGAGGAGTTCCCACTGCTCGCTTGTCAAGTGCGCGCTCCCCGACCCTGCATGCTGCCTGGGCCGGGCGAGGGCCTCAGACTCGGTAGCAGAACAGAGGGGCCGAAAGAGACCTCAGGCTCCTCGGTCCTGGCAGGGTCCCAGGGTGCTGTCTACCGCCTTGCGTTCCGGAGCTGCCTGCAGGTGTGACGGGGTGGGGGGGGGAAGGGGGAGTGCTGTAGGGCTCAGCCAAGGTTGCCCCTCCCCTCCCCTTTAGTCTCAGAGACTCCAGTTTTCTCTTAATGCATAGTTCATTACCAAAAAGAATCCAAAAGACTCCAACGGAGCTGGAGTCACAGGGGGGGGGTTGGAAGTCTCAGAAACAGAGTCCGGCTCTCCCGAGTCACAGCCCAGGGGTCTTCCCATCTCACAGTGACGTCTGTCCCAATGGGGGAGGAGGGGGGGAGGTAGGTGTCTGAGCACCTGTGGACCAGGAGAGGGGCCCTGTCCCAGGATCCCAGGGCGTCGGGCCTGGAGGAGCTCAGGGGGCTTGGGAGGAGGGGAGCAGTGAGATCTACAGCAGGGGACAGGAATTCCGGCTCGGCCCTCCCTGGGACATCCAGATTGTACTCTCCCACCCTGTGGCGCAGGCAGGGCACTGGGAGAGGTAGTGAGGAGAAGTCAGTAAGTGAACTGTTGCAGGTGTTAAAGGGGAGAGGGTAGGAAGTCTTCGAGTAGTGGTCTTCCTCGATGCTTCTCATGCAGATTCTGACTCAGTGGGTCTGATGGAGCCTAATGTGGGATTTCTAACAAGCTCTCAGGGGCTGTACATGGTGTGCTGGGATCTGTGATTTTATGTGCCAACTTGGCTGGGCCCTGTACTCGGGTAGTGGGTCAAACACTACCCCGGATGTTTCTGCGAGGGCATTTTTCAGATGAGATTGGTATTTAAATCGGTAGACTTTGAGGAAAGCAGATGCCGCTCCATAGTGTAGGTGGGCCTGGTCCAATCAGTCGAAGGCCTTGGGAGAACGAAAACTGACCTCCCCCTAAAAAGAGGGAATTCTGCCCGCATGGCCTTTGGACTCGAACTGCAACTCTTTCCCGGGTCTCTAGCTACTGGCCTGCCCTGCAGGTGTTGGACTTTACCAAGTCTCCACAGCTATGTCAGCCAATTCCTTAAGATAATCTCTCTCCCTCCCTCTCACTGTGAGATTTTGACAAGCTATCCCACACCTTTGCTTCCTTCTCTGTAAAGTGGAGATTACGCGTTTAGCACAGTGCCTGGCACCACT
The DNA here is from genome assembly GCF_022837055.1 of Prionailurus viverrinus. Lineage (NCBI taxonomy): Eukaryota > Metazoa > Chordata > Mammalia > Carnivora > Felidae > Prionailurus > Prionailurus viverrinus. The sequence continues at coordinate 18,964,326 of NC_062571.1, forward strand.
TAGGAAACTCTTAATAAATTAGAAAAATAACCTTGGGGCGCCTGGGTGGCTCAGTCAGTTGAGCATCCGACTTCAGCTCAGGTCACGATCTCACCGTTTGTGGGTTCGAACCCCGCGTCGGGCTCTGTGCTGACAGCTCGGAGCCTGGAGCCTGCTTCGGATTCTCCGTCTCCCTCTCTCTCTGCCCCTCCCCCGCTCATGTTCTGTCTCTCTCTGTCTCAAAAATAAAATAAACATTAAAAAAATTTTTTTAAAGAAAAATAACCTTTATCCACACCGTGATGATCGTCACCACAGCACCGGGAGAAACTGTACGAAGTCTTGTCTTCTCTGTCCTTAGGAAATCTTGTCTCCACCTCTTGTAAGCAGTAAAAAAACCTCCTCTGTTCTTAGAAATCTCAAGGAAGTGGGGCGCCTGGGTGGCGCAGTCGGTTAAGCGGCCGACTTCAGCCAGGTCACGATCTCGCGGTCCGGGAGTTCGAGCCCCGCGTCGGGCTCTGGGCTGATGGCTCAGAGCCTGGAGCCTGTTTCCGATTCTGTGTCTCCCTCTCTCTCTGCCCCTCCCCCGTTCATGCTCTGTCTCTCTCTGTCCTAAAAATAAATAAACGTTGAAAAAAAAAAATTAAAAAAAAAAAAGAAATCTCAAGGAAGCGAGATTGTACAGACCTTTTCCAGAAACCCAGCAGCTTTCAACTAAATCCCTCCGATTGTGTTTTGAATCCGGCGTCCTGTCCTGGAGGCAGCCCTTCCTGGCACGTGAGGGGACCAGCCCTCTTTCCCTGCCACGCGTGAGACCCTGGCCTGTCTGCTCAGTCCTGGTGGCCTCACTTCCCGCCTCTCTCCTCACTGCCTGGCAGGAAGAAGAAAGCAGCAAAGCGTTTTCCAGTCGGGACATGCCTGCCATCGGCTCTCTCCCTGCTAACAGTCAGTGTTCTCTTCTTGTTTTAATTGGCATCAATCTGTTTGTTATCAGCGTGGTTCTTTGGAGAAAGCCCAGAAAAATCATTTCCTATCTGAACAGCAAAGAGTGCTGAGCTCCTCTCTGCTTTGTTGACAATCTTTAGGACTCATTTAGACTTCTGGCTCCTTCCGCCCCACGGGCAGGTGGGTTTGCTGAATTAGTATCGTGTACAGAGACCTTGACTCGTATCAGGAAAAAGGTTCCGCAGCGCCATGGGTAGCCCCAGGAATTTTGCATAAAAGGGACTTGGAGACAGGAATTTGGTCGTGGCGGGGCGGGGGGGGGGGGGGGGGAAGGGAGGAAGGTACTAGAATTGTCCTACACCTGTGTCCGTAGAGCAACCACCCTGCTTTTACTCAGATGCTATATTCTAGAGCATCGAGGCAACAAACCTGACACTGGGCCAAATCTGGCCCACGACGTGCCTTTGTAAATAAAGTTTTATTGGAACACGGCCCCATGCCCATCCATTTACCTATTGTTTATAGCTGCTTTGGGGCGACAGGGGCAGATTTGAGTTCTTGTGACAGAGACTGTGACCTGTATACATCAGCCTAAAAATACTTATGGCAGGAAAAGCGTGCCCACCCCTAACAATGACACGGCAATGTCGCTAACAACGTTTACATAGACTTGAGAATACATCCTGTGCACATTTCAAATACTATCTGTATCTGGGGACGTCTGGGTGGGTGAGACAATGAGGACGCGGTGGGGAGAGGACCAGACAGTTTCCCTAAGCTACCAGTTTGTGCCGCGATGGTCTAGACGCTCGCCTCTTGGCCCAGGATTTGACTCTGCAGAATGCCGGCCCCGAGGTTCTGGCTTCTGCTCTGTGTTGAAGTCCAGCCTCTGCCCAGAGCCCCTACTCGCAATCTTTCAGGCCACAGGACCCACATTATTTGGGGTGGCAAATAATGAAGATGGCATTATTTATAAAAGGGTGAGGCCGCTCCCAGGGAAAATGCCACGTGTAGAGGCCATGCCGTTCCAGGCCCCGTGCAGGCCCCCAGGACTGAGGCCTCGGCCTGTGCACGCGGGAAAACCCATTCACTGCCTGGAAGTCACTGCCTCCCTAGCGGTGAGCTTTCACGTGGTGAGAGCTCTTTGGATCTGTTAATCCAGGGGGTGGAGGAGAGTGGGCCACCCTTTCCCGCCTGCTGCTCTGGGATCTCCTGCCCCCTAGAGCTCCAAAGTGGGCTGACCGGACCACCTTAATAAGGACCTAGACCCGGGAGTGAGTTTGCCAGTGTTTTCTCCTCCCTTTCATTAAAGCCTGATCGAAGTTCTGACAGTAGGCGGGATCGATACGATATCCCTGTTTCGTAACCGGGGAATTGGAACCTCAGAGAACTGAAGCCGGTCTCTTACGGGGCCCAGGCTGGCCGAGGGGGTGCGGCACGTCCTGGTAGGGTGGTGTACTGGGCCGTGGCGTAAATCCTGCCACTGTCCTGCTGGGGCGCGGTGGGGAAGCCAGTGCAGGGTCCCGTGCACTCAGGTGCAACTGTTCATGCCTCGCAGGAGGACGCACGGGGACGGTGCCCAAGGCACGCTCTCAGAAAGCGAGGTCAGGGCTTCTGGCCTCTCCCGCTTGCTTGCCACGGCCTGAAGCCTGGCTCTGCCGCTCACCTGTTGTGGGGTCTGAGAGTCGGTTCCTAAACCTCTGGGGGGGGGCTCCTTTCCTTATGCATGGACTGAAAAGGCATCGTGGGCAGAGCGTGGGAGCAGACCTGGTGCAGGGAGAGCTGCGGGCGTCTTCCCGTGACGCTTGGACTCTTAAGAGCGGCATGCCGGGAGTCCTAAGCACGCCCACCCCCATCACCCACACACAACTAAAAACAAACATAACACGAAACCATATGTTTCCAAAAATCCAAAACATTCTGAGGTTTTGCTCCTGACGCCTATGTCAAAAAAAAAAAAAAAAAAAATCTTTTAATGTAAATCATCAAACTCTTTAAATTTTTTTTTTCAACGTTTTTTATTTATTTTGGGGACAGAGAGAGACAGAGCATGAACGGGGGAGGGGCAGAGAGAGAGGGAGACACAGAATCGGAAACAGGCTCCAGGCTCTGAGCCATCAGCCCAGAGCCTGACGCGGGGCTCGAACTCCCGGACCGTGAGATCGTGACCTGGCTGAAGTCGGACGCTTAACCGACTGCGCCACCCAGGCGCCCCATAAATCATCAAACTCTTAAGAGATGAAAAGCGTTAGGGTCACTTTGTTACCTCCGGCAAGTGACGGAGGCCATGCACTACCGGCCTTCAGGACGGTTGTGAGGATGGGGCCGGTGACCCACAGGAGAGAATCTCTGCCCGGATAGGGGATTTGGAAGAGGTGGGTGTCCTTGGATCCCACCAGCCAGAGCAGACTCGGTTAAGGCAGAGCCGACCTGTGGCTGAGGACTGTTTGGCCGAGGAAGAAATCTCCAAACAGAAGCATTGGGAAAGCACAGGAAGTCTAATATAAGTCCTTTCCAGAAGCCTTGGGCCAGCATCTCCACCAAATCCGTCTTTCGGAGTTCTGACCACAAGTGCCACCAGACTCCCATTTGGTACTGCAGCTGTTGATTGGAAAGGGTTGTGATCGAAGCTATACTTATCTATGTAAGAAATTCTCGAGTCTTTCTGTGGCATTAAGGAGGTAGGCAAGGGGGTGCTTGGGTGGCTCAGTCGGTTAAGCGGCCGACTTTGGCTCAGGTCATGATCTCACAGCCCTGCGTCGGGCTTTGTGCTGACAGCTCAGAGCCTGGACTCTGCTTCAGATTCTGTGTCTCCCTCTCTCTGTGTCCTTCCCCCACTCATGCTCTGTCTCTCTCTGTCTCAAAAACAAACAAACACTAAAAAACATTAAAAGAAAAATAAAACAAAATAAAAAGGTAAACAAAAGAAGAGGTAGGTAAGGCATGCCCGCTCTGTGCACGTGTGTCTCGTATGTGTATTTTTATGAAAGTGAGTCAGAACGCAGGGCCACCCCCTCCAGGCTCCCATGACAACAGGCTCGGTGTTGTCAGACCATCGCTCTGGGTCTTTCTGCCTTGAAGAACATGGTCACAGTAGGGTTCAGCTCGGAGAAAGCAGAGACATGCTGAAGATCGTGTTCTTCCAAGGAAGACTGAGAAGATAAGGCAGACAGTGAGGCCACAAACTGGGTGCAGCAGGGACAAGACAGTCTCCTACTATGACACAGATTAGAGGAATGTGGTGGCCTTTCCCCTCCCCTCCACCCCATCTGAAGGGCTGCGAGATTAGGTGGGGCTCCAGCACCAGGTGAGAACACTGTGAGCACCCAGTGGCTTTGTTACCCAGCAAAGGCTGGATGGCCTAAGGGCGAGGTCACAAGATCTGGATGGTCAGGCCCGTGGCATGCCTCCAATGTTGCAAAATGATGTCAGAAGCAAGTCTGCACACCCCAAGGAGCACCACCTCCCCCAGCCCAGCCTCACTTTCGAGGTTCTTTTCACGATCAATGATCACGAAGAGGGCTTGTGAGCCAAGGAAAGAGTGTGGCTGGGTGTGGGGTGGTGGTGTCCCTCCGGTTCTTGGATGCTCGCAAGTCTTCTCATGGACATTTACCCAATTCCCACTTAAGACTGTACCCGCTGGGTCGTTGGTCCTCGGCTTTGCAAGCCCTCGCGGGGCTCCCAGGCTTCTGTCTCACCCTTTGCGTACATCCGCTTTAGGGCTGGCAGAAGAAACTCAAGACCCACAGGCCATAGCCACGTCTCAAACAGCAGTGGCCTTGCTGAAATCAATTTCCCGGTGACAGATGAAGTGTGGACTCCATTCATCACGGCTTCCCACAGGCTCGCCTCGCATGGCACTTTGCGGCCAGCCGGTGCTCGCTAAGCCGATCTCTCTAGAAAATCACACAGGGATGCCAGAGGAGAGGCAGAAAAATGCCAACTCCCAGATTTTAAATGCCCTGCCCCTTATGGAGCCAGGACCCTTAGAAACACCTATCTGGGTGCTTCTGTCAGTCTGCCAGCTGGCTTGTCTGTCTGTCCATCTCTCACACATACACGCACACACGTACACACACAGAGTTTAAAAATCCCTTTCTCTCTGTTGTCCTTTTTCTAAGCCTCTTTATTTAGCACACTTAAAATACTGAAAACACCGTCTCTTCTACGTGTGGGTCCACATCAAATTTACTTCCAGGTTTTGTGTAATTTGGAAAGGGAAGAGGAAAGGAAAGGTATCCTGGCACGACCTTCTCCTGTGGATTCATTGATTGATTCATTGAATCACTCGAAGAAACGACCATGTGCCACATGCCTCGCTAGTGACGAAAGGTGACGTGATCAATGAGATGGGCCGCGTGGTCTAGCCTGGCCCTCGTGGAGTTGGGTGTCCCGCAGAAATTTGGAGGAAGTCCTCCTGCTACCCATGACCTTGATGCTCTCTCACTCTTTCTTCCTCAGGATCCCGGCAGAATCCCCAGTGGTCCCTGTGTTTCTTCTCCACGGCCCCATGCCCAAAGCCTCGTGGCTGGGCCATGGTTGCCTTCTCTGCTTCCCAGCTCTTCGTGTCATTGGTCAGCCTGGTAACTTCCCTTCCAACATGGCTGACCTCCAGGATCACCGCTGACCACTCAGCTGAAGTAATCGTATCTATCCTGACCACCCTTCGGGAGAGGTGCCCTCTCAACTGAGATGTCTAGTACATCTACAGAGAATTATAGCTTAAAGCCCTTTATCCCTGTCATACTACTTAGGCAGTGCTTTGGTGCCATTGTAAAACTCAACACAGAAGCTGGGAGAGGTTGAATGAACTGCCCAAGTCCACGGAGCTCATAAAGGGCAGGGTCAGGCATCAAACCCAGATCCCCGACTCGCACCTGCCTTTTCCGCTGTGACGCATTGGATCATGGGGTGACCAGGGAAGCATGCTCAGAAAGCTGTAGAGGGCAAATCAAACCCCACGTACTAGCCTGCTTCCCCGTTTGTAGTTGCGTAGGGATTTTTAGGGCCTCAACCCAAGGTCTCTGGTAGACTTTTTGACACCTCAAATGCCCCATATGTGATAGTTACGCCCTTTGCCGGGTGTTAACAATGATTTATTCAGGTCTGCCTTCTTCAGTAGGCGGGGAGGGCCCTGGAGGTGGGAGATACAGAATATATAGGGGATGTGGGGCCCGGATCAGGAGTAGGGGTGATACGTGAAGGGACCCAATCAGGTTTAATCGCAAGCCCTTGGATATGGAATTACTAATAATATGAAGGCAGAATATGTTTGGTTGAGCCAGGGAGCCCCTCGCGTCTCAGTTTTCAGGAGGCCCAAGGTGTTTCTGACACCCTGTAGGGCTGACGACTCCGACCTGGCCTGCACCTCAGAGCTGACCTCTGGTTTGCTCTGTCACCACCTGCCCTGAAGATGCCTTCCTCTCTGGGATCGGCTGAGCCTACCCGTTTTGAGTCACTTTGGCAGCCTTCGGCTTTCTCAATGATAGAGAGAACAGAAGTCGGGATCACTGGCCTCTTTTTCCGGGCCTCCGCCTCCTGGCTTCCTCCTCAAGGTTGCCTCTGCTCGCCTCTCACCAGCTCTCCCTGCTCTGCGTTTCTCTTTCTGTCCCGTCTGATGCTTCCTCTCCCTGAATCTCTCTTCCTCTTCCTTCAGTCCCCTTTCCTCATTCACTGCCCATAAGATGAATTTGATGCGCAGTAGGAATTACTTGGCAGGATTCGGTAAGCCAAAGCTCGTTTATTTAACTACTCGTGGAACTTAACATCTTCCACCCTTCTCTACCAAGTTGAGATCCCCACGTTCAAATTAACCCCAGGGGCTCTGTCCGGATTCTGTTTCAGGTAGGTCGGAGACCTTAAACGCTCGCCCTTCTTGCGTGAGCCCAGGGCAATGAGGGTGTGGAACCGGGCAGGTCCTCGCTCTAGGCTTTTCTGCTTGGCTCTCACTAAGCAGATTTTATTCCTGATATTTGAGTTTACGTCCCTGTAAAATGCAGTCTTCTCTCAAGGAGATGCAGCGAGGCGCATGCCTGGCCCTGAGCGGGGCGCCTGGCAGGACACAAAAGTAACGAGATCCCTGGCGTTCTGGGAGAAATAATACCAGCCCTGGCATACTGGGAGGCTGGTTCAGAGAACTCGGCTTCATTTGCACAGAAGAAAACAAGACACAAAGGATAGCTTTGTGCCCTTGCCCATTCCGCTGAGCAACAGGACGCAGTCTTGGCTGAGAGCCAGCCTTGGAAAGGGCGAGAGGCTTGCACGATCAGGCTGGCGCGGTTACAAGGTGCCTCCTCATTAATTTCTTCCGTTGTCACTGTGTGTGAGCATGCGTAGCGTCAGGAAGGAGCGAACAAGCATTAGAAGCCCTTGACAGAAGCCTCTTTTCCCTCCCAGGTCTGGTGGGGGGAGGGGGAGCCTCGCAGGAAATGAGGACATGATCAAAGGTGGACAATTATGCAAATAGGTAAATGGTTTTGCGAAGAGTTCTTAATAACATAGGAAATGTTTAAGACGTGAACTCTGTGGCCACGACTGTCCCGGGTGTGTGTGGGGGTGGGGGGGAGGTACGGAGTGTCCAGGGTTGGGATCGCATTTGTCTCTGCGAGTCTGGTGACCCTGTGGGCGGACTGAGCACTGAAAAGCCTGCTGGGAGGGCAGTCGGCCCGAAGGAAGAGCCGTGCATGGCCAGTGACAAGGGCCTGGAGGAAGGGGTGTGGACCTTTGCTTTGGCCCTGTCCTCGTGGATTTCCATCTGTGTCCTGAGAGTGCCAGCTGAGAACACCCAGGAGAGAGCTTTGCACTCGGAGCTCCGTGGGGTGGTGGGTGGGACGGGCCAAGTGCGTTTCCCTCCGAGCGCAGACGAGAAGGGAGCAGGTGGGCCCCCCTACTTTGCCCTCTCTTGCAGAGGGCTCCGGGAAGAAGGGGCAGGGCGCCTAATGGGACCAGCACTGTCCTGGGGAGTACTGTCCCCCATCTAGGTGGCTTCTGTCCTGAAATAACTGTGGCTGTTATTTTTTGTTTTCTGATGCTTTGGCATCTGGGGCCCTTGGGGACCCCGGAAAGACTACGCCTCTCAGGGCTCACCGATTCCCAAAGATGGTCAACACCTGACCCAGAGCTCCTGCTCTTCAAATGCAGAGTGACCAATGCAGAGCTCATCCCAGACCCACCCCCCTAGATCCCTCCCTCGCTCTGGACCACTATCCACCTGCCCTCCCTGCCCAGGGCCAGGTACCGGACAACAAGGGACGTTCTGTCCAACGGGGGACATGCCGTAGGACCCTGAAAGCCTTCGAGCTAGCCAGCCCTCAGCCTGTGTGCCCTGTTTCTGCAGAAACCACAGGAAAGGCTCTTGCCCACGTGTCCTCTGGTTCCGTCTCCCTCCCGACCCACCCTGGTGCCTCCCTGCGTGCCCTGCCGCCCATGACGCGATGTGCCCCTTTCTCCCGAAACCCGTCCCATGAGCCCCAAACTCTCCTCTCCCTGGCGGTCATCTCCTGATCTGTTGGCCTTACTGTATCTCAAAGAAGGCCTGGGCCTGGGCCTGGCCCGAGCAGGCGGTGGGAGGGAGCAGAAAACATGTGCAGAAGTCAGCAGGGAGCACACACAGATGCTTCCAGAGGGCCGCCCGGCAGGGCCGGGCGATCTTTTCTGCTTCTTTCTACGTACCCATCTTTTCCAAAGGTCAATGCGGAACACGCTGTACTTGGATGATGGGGGGAAGGCTTGGTTCTGTTTCTGCTTGTTTTTCGGGTGGCCTCGGTCTCTGCAGAGGCAAGACGAAACGGCGGGAGGGTGCGTGCTCTGCCGGGACCATCTCTGGCGGCTTTGGTCTCCATGAGAAGCAGCAAACCGGAACCTCTGCCCCCCCCCCCCGGGGGGGGGCAGGAACCCGCCCCACTGTGCCACCTGCTGATCTGGCCCCCCAGCTGGAGAGACTTTCACTCTAAGTTCAGCGGGAAACCACATGTGTTGCTGGAACAGCCTCGCGGCCAAGTCCAGGGATGCTGGTGGGACAGCTGTGTCCAATTAGCAGGGCCAGGCAGGCCCACCCCACACAGCTGCAGGACAGCAGCCCGAGGGGCTGGAAAGGCAGGGGAGGGAGTGCTGTGCGTTCCCAGGCTTGAAGCATGGGGGCGAGGACCAGGATGGGTCCCAGGCAGACCGTCCTCAGCCCCAGGCCGGTGGCTGCGGTGGAAGGCACCCAGCCTTGGCACCGACAGATGGACAGCCTTGCACGGTGACCCCGACCGGCTGATGGGCCTGGGCGCATCGTTCATCCTCGCCAGGTGTCAGTTTACCCCCGGTGCGAGGCGGCTGTGGCGCACGGGTGACATTTTAAGATCCCGACTTGCGCGAAGGTTCCTCCCACCACCCCCCCCCCCCCCCCCCGACTCCAGGAACGACCGGGCTGCGAGCCCTGTGCCCTCAGTGCGGCACCGCAGGGGAGGAAGAAGACGAGGGCTTAAAGCCTTCTGATTCCTCTTTCCGAACACCGAGGCCTCAGAAAGGGAGAGGATCCGTGGGTATAAACAAAACATGGCTGGGGCGCCTGGGTGGCTCAGTCGGTTGGGCGTCTGACTTCAGCTCAGGTCACGATCTCACAGTTCGTGAGTTCGAGCCCCGCGTCGGGCTCTGTGCTGACGGCTCAGAGCCTGGAGCCTGCTTCACATTCTGTGTCTCCCTCTCTCTCTGCCCCTTCCCTGCTCATGCTGTGTCTCTCTCTGTCTCAAAAATAAATAAACATTAAAAAACATGGCTGGTAAAAATGGAGAGGGAGAGTGGGGTCCCTCACCCTGGACAGCTACCCCTGGGCTTTGGGGGGGGGGGGCGAGGAGGACCAGGGAGAGGAAGAGGAGCACCAAGAGAAAGAAGAAGAGGAGAAAAAAAGGAGGAGGAGGGACAAGAGAGTTTGGGGCCCCCGAGAACCCCTTCTCTCTGACAGTCCAGCCCGGAGCCAGCTAGACCCCAGGCAGAAATGGCAGCCAGCGACCGGGGTGCAGAGGCCGGCATCTGGACCTTGTGTGCAACCTTGGCCTGGAACCCCCTGGCCTGCCCTCCGTGAGGGGCTGGGCGGGCTCGGGAGGCCCCCCTGTGACACACGCACAAAGGGAGCATGTGACGTCGGCACCCGGTGGGCCCGTGCTGGGCTGTCCAGCCCTGTCAGCAGTAGCGATGGAATTCTACTCTTAGGTAGAATTAACTTAAAATGTTCATGATCTGGTGAGATAAGAGCAGGGTGCACACATCAGACAAGAACTTTCCATTCGCCCCCCACCCAGACTCGGGTAAGCTCCGTTCTGCCTTCCGTTTCCCTGGAATTGACTATTCGGGGTACCTCGTGCGCGTGTAATTATTGCCATATTTGTCCTTTTGTGGCCGGCTTACTCCGCTCGGCGTAATGTCTTCAAGGTTCTTCCGTGTTGAGGCACGTGTCGGGGTCTCCTTTTTTCTTAAAGCTGACTAATGCCCCGCCCAGTGTGTATATCACATTTTGTTCATCCATTCCATTGCTCGATGGGCAATCGGGTCATTTCCACCTTTGGGCTACCGTGAATTACGTTGCTGTGAACATGGATGGACAAATAGCTGTTTGAGCCCCCGCTTTCGATTCTTTTGAATTTTAGGAGTCGAAGTGCTGGATCACACGGAAGGTTTATGTTCACCTTTTCCAGGAACTGCCCAACTGGTTTCCACAGGGGCTGCACCATTTTACATTCCCATAAGCAATGCAAGAAGGTTCCATTTTCTCCACATGCTCATCCCCTTATCAGATACATGATTTCCAAACGTTTTCTCCCATTCTTTGGGCTTTTGTTTCCCTCTCGTGATAGTGTCCTTTGTTGCAAAAGTTTTGAGGAAGTCTTATTTTTATATTTTTTTCTTTTGAAGCTTCTGCTTTTTATGTCATTTCTAAGAAATCATTGCCAAAACCAATGTCATGAAGATTGCCTTCTATGTTCCCTTCTAAGAGTGTTATACTTTTAGGGGTGCCTGGGTGGCTCAGCCAGTTAAGTGTCTGACGCTTGATTTTGGCTCAGGTCATTATCAGTTTGTGAGATGGAACCTCACGTCGGGCTCTGTGCTGGTGGCGAGGAGCCTGCTTGGGATTTTGGGATTCTCTCTCCCTCTCCCTCTCTCTCTGCCTCTTCCCTGCTCACTCTCTCTCTCTCTCTCTCTCTCTCTCTCTGGCTCTCTCTGAAAATAAACTTGAAAAAAAATTTTTTTAATTTTAATGTTTATTTATTCTTGAGAGAGAGAGAGAGAGAGAGAGAGCACACACGCATGCGTGTGCATGGGTGGGGGAGGGGCAGAGAGAGAGGGAGACAGCATCTGAAGCAGGCTCCAGGCTCCGAGCTGTCAGCACAGAGCCTGATGCGGGGCTCGAACTCACAGACTGTGAGCTGTGACTGTGAGCTGAAGGGCCGCCCCAAACTTGAACAATTTTTTAGAAAGTGTTTTACAGTTTGGGTGTTCACGTTTAGGTCTTTGACCAAGTTCGAATTATTTGAATGACCTTGGAAACTTTGCTGAGAATCCACTGACCATAGAGGCAAGGGCTTATTTCTGGACTCTGTTTTACTCCATTGACCTATATGTCTGTCTCTAGGTTAGTGCCATACTGTCTTGTACTGGTTAGAGCTTTGCAGTAAATTTTGCAATCAGGAAGTAGGAGAGCTCCACATTTGTTCTTTTTCTAGATTGTTTGGCTATCTGGGGCTCCTTAAACTTTAACATGAATTGTATCATATTAACAAAACCCTTCATGATGTGTTAACATTTCACTGTCTTTATTTCAGTTGAAACCTCTTCAACTTACCATGGGATGCAGAGAATAAACACATGAGCCCTTGGGCAGGTTGCCATGCATCCTGAGACTTTCTGCAGGGGCCTTGTCCTCCGGATTGAGTGCCTGACCAGACTTCATGCTGAGGCCTTCATTGAGATGCGTAAGGAGGGTGGCTGTAAAGGGGCCCGGAGTGCTTCTAGAAAACAACCATGAACAAACTATGGTGAAGGACGCTTCTCCTTTTCCTGGGAAACTTTACCCAAAGCCATTTTAAATCCTCTACAGCTAACTTATCAATGCGATGGAAATTTCTATTTTATTGTTATTACTATTAATTTTATTTTATTTTGTTTTACCTGTGTGTGTGTGTGTGTGTGTGTGTGTGTGCACGTGCTACAGAGAAGGCAGAGGGAGATTGATTCTTTTTCTTTCCCTAAAGTGTCACAGGAGTGTCTACCTCTTTTCCCTTCAAAGGAGCCACCCCCTTTACCTCCTACTGTAATACATTCAGGGACCTGGCCTCATTATTCCTTCCAAGGAGCTTCAAATTCGATGAATTCCTTCTGAAACCCTTTACAACCCCCTGTGGAGCAGGCCATCCCATACCCACCCATCCCTTTGTTGGCTCTGGAGTTAACTCTCTGCTTGGGATTGGGCAGCCAATTAATAGCAAAGCTGGAGGAAGAACAGAGCTTGGGGGATTCCTGTTTGTTCCAGTGCCACCTGAGTCCAAGCTACTTAAACTCTTGCGGTGGCCCAGGATGGTGTTCCGGGCCCTCCTCTTTAACACTTGGGCACAGAATTCTGAGAATGTGGCAATGGAGGCGTGGAGGGGAAGCCAGGCAGGTGGGCCCCCCCTTCCCATCATCCCTCTCTTCAGTGCCTAGTCTGCTGCTGAGAAACGACTTGGGGGCTTTTGAAAATGAATTTTATTTTATTTTATTTTATTTTTATTTTTTTATTTAAAAGAATTTTTTTTAATGTTTATTTTTGAGAGACAGAGAGAGACAGACAGACGGTGTGAGCGGGAGAGGGGTGGAGAGAGAGGGAGACACAGAGTCGGAAGCAGGCTCCAGGCTCCGAGCCATCAGCACAGAGCCTGACGCGGGGCTCGAACCCACGAACCGTGAGATCGTGACCTGAGCCGAAGTCGGACGCTTAACCAACAGAGCCACGCAGGCGCCCCTGAACATGAATTTTAGACTGAAGAATTGCGACGAGAACATGAGACAGAAGAAGGGGCAAGAGAAGACCGCTGTTCACAGCTGACTCCTTTTCCCCCAACCTGGCTCTGCAAGACGATGAGTTCGAGGGATGTTTGATGTCACACTTGGCTCTGTGGCCTGAAAACTAGAAACAGATACAGAGAGGGTGTGTAAACCATTAAGAGGACATCTGGGCCCAGTGGGGAACGGCTCCCAGTGCCGCCAGATCCCCCGTCCCCAGCTGATGCTGAAGCCTGGCCCGGGGGATTCTGGCAGGACTTCTGCACCTTGGGGGACCCGGCCCCACAGGGGGTCAGAAGAAGGGAAGGAAATCTCCTGGGACAACTGGTCTACCCTACTGAAGGGTATGGTTGTTCTGACCTCCCTTTGGCAGCCGATGTTTCCCTTTGAAAAGAGAGAAACCGGAAACGCCACAGACGTAGCTTGCTCTGTATTCCAACGCACACAGTACAGTGGCCGGCTTGGCCGTGTACGTAAGATCTTTTTCCTCAGAGTCTGTGCGCAGATAAGCGTGTTGGAAAATTCTAACTCCTTTGTGTGGGATGAAAGCACTCAGAAATTCAAACTGCGGTGTTCTGCTAGGAACTTATCAAGGCAAGACTCTAACTAAACACTTCACTTTGACAACAGGCCAGCAAACAAAAATACCGTATGTGAATTTCCTGCTTGTTTTGTTTTTTATCTTCGGCCTCATGGGTGGTTCCATCTATATTCGACAGCACTCCCTCTTTCTTTTGTACTCATTTAATTATGGAATTAGTAGAAACTGATTTAAAAAATATGACCCAGGGGCGCCTGGGTGGCACAGTCGGTTAAGCGGCCGACTTCAGCCAGGTCACGATCTCGCGGTCCGGGAGTTCGAGCCCCGCGTCGGGCTCTGGGCAGACGGCTCAGAGCCTGGAGCCTGTTTCCGATGCTGTGTCTCCCTCTCTCTCTGCCCCTCCCCCGTTCATGCTCTGTCTCTCTCTGTCCCAAAAATAAATAAACGTTGAAAAAAAAAAATATGACCCAGAGAAGAGGGCCAGTTGCATGGGCGAGAGACAGAAGGATGCCGCATTTGGCTTAGTTCTCTGCTGTTGGTGTCTTGAGATTCTTAACAATTTTTGGACAGGGGCCTCCTAATGTCATTTACTACGTTTGCAAATGACGTAGCTGGTCCTGTTAGGATATACGACTCCCCATCTCGGCTCAAATGTGCGGTGTGGTTTTAGCCAAATTTTATACTCCTTGGGTTTGTGTTCCTTCATCTAATTTTTTTCCCCAAAGGCAGTGGCTGCGTATTTATTTACTATACATTCCCAGCCCCTAGCACGGGACACGTATAGGTGCTCAGTAAATACTGTGGAGTGAATGCATTAATGTCGAATACAATCTGTTGCTGAAGATTTGAGAAAGAATGCTGAGTTACGGAAATACATTTCTTAAGAGCTATAAAGACAAGCGTACTAAGGGGGCGCCTGGGTGGCGCAGTCGGTTAAGCGGCCGACTTCAGCCAGGTCACGATCTCGCGGTCCGGGAGTTCGAGCCCCGCGTCAGGCTCTGGGCTGACGGCTCGGAGCCTGGAGCCTGTTTCCGATGCTGTGTCTCCCTCTCTCTCTGCCCCTCCCCCGCTCATGCTCTGTCTCTCTCTGTCCCAAAAATAAATAAAAAACGTTGAAAAAAAAATTAAAAAAAAAAAAAAGACAAGCGTACTAAATGGTCAATGTGATCAGGGTGACGATACCAGCTCTACTCATCAATTTCTCTGATGGCGTTGCTGGTAATTTACCAAATAGTGGATGAGAACAAAAGAGTATCGCCTTCAGTGAATAAACCTGGGACCGGTGCCAGACGTTTCATTGGATCATATGAATTCTTCATCTTTGCATGAGCATTCATGGAAAAAAAAAGCCTCACAAGCTATAAAAAAAAAAAAAAAAAAAAAGATCTGGATATTACATTTCAGGCCAAGGTCTAGTTCAGAGGCGATCTGGGAAAAGTATCATTTGGAAAAGCTATCTGCCTGCAGAATACTATACCTCATTAACATTTTGGTCTTTTACTCAAGACACAGGCAGAATTCAAGCCCGGGGCCCAGGAAGCAGGAGGATTTCTTGTACGGATGTCTCTAGGCAAAAGTGTGGGCCCGGACTGGATGAAAACTAAGCAGCGGCTCCAGTAAACCTGGGAGGCGTTTGATCAGGGGCTGGGTTGGAAACTAGAAACAGATACTAGCTTCAGTCTGCCTTAGACTTGTGGATTATCTTCCCTGCCTTTTCCCCCATCCCTGGGCACATCCCAGAGGCTGCCGTTAGAGTGGGCTTTACCACAGGGCTGCTGGGGGATAGAGGCACAGCTGTGCCTGAGATGTGAGCATGTAGCTCTGATCAACACGGCTGAGCTTTTAATATTCCGTACTAAGGTTAGGAGATGAGGTCACAGACCACGGTAGCGAATGACCATTGGGTACCCGCTACGTGCCAGGTAATGTGTTGGGTGCTTTGTGCGTATAATGTTTCTTCTCCAAAGCTCCTGAAAGTACCTATTATTTTGCCCATTTTAAAGGTGAGGAGAGCGAGGCTTGGATAGGTTAATTTGGCTGAGTTCATGTATTTCCTAGTGGCACCACTGGGATTTGAACCCAGAACCCAGATCCCTCAGTCTCTAAAACTTAACGCTTATGCCCTTTCTCATCTACTACCTGCCTCGTGGATTTCAGACGTGGCCGTGACTTGCTGAGAGAATTGGGGTGGGTGTGTTGTGGGCAATGGCTCTGAAAGTGCTTGCCGTGAGGGCATATGCCTAAGGAAGCCACTGTCCCCCGGCCTCAGCCTCAAAATGGGACACGCGGAACAGACTGGAAGTGGGTATGAAGCTGGAGAGTCACTGAGCTTTGGGGTCATTTGTTACACAGCACCATTACAGCAATGGCTGATCAACGCAAGCCTGGTTTCCCTCCCTAGGAAAAGAGAGCTAAGGTAACATATTGATTAATTTAATAAATGCTTACTTATTGATTACTCACTCTGTACAACGCACGGGGTTTGGTTCTGGGGAATGCGGTAGTTAATGGGTCAGACGCCATAGGCTTCCTCGGTTTTGCTTGCTGGGTCATCCTTCTCCATCCAACTTTTAAAGGTTAACATGAAGGCTCCATTTTAGACCCCCTCAGGTCCCTACAGTCTCGCCTAAGCAGGCGCGTCTCTGCCCACAGCTTTAATTCCACCCACGTCCGTGGAAGAGCATCCACGCAGCTCCCGCGTGGAGATCTTGCCTCCCTCGTGCTGTAAAGCGTCCACAGATCTGCGGGTGAGGGTATACATCCACCCGCAAAACAAGCCCCGGACCTTGTCCCGGAAAACTGAGGCAGTGGAAGGGAAGGTGGGCTGTGTGCTCTGACGCCCTGTGTCAAAGTTCCCACCAAACTCTGGGGCTGGTCTTTCACCTTCTTTTTAAAATTTTCAGGTCCTGTGGACTCTAACCTCCGTATCCATTTCTGGAAATCCCCTCATCTACTTCTTTCCCAGAGGGCCCATTACAGAATTTGGCTTTGCCATTAAGTGGTGTTTGGATCCGAACAGCTGTAAGATAAAGGGGAATGTTTCAAGTTAACATTTTCTTTTGTTTCGAGACTTCATGCGTCTTTTTTTCTGGTTAAAACCTCCGTCCAAAGTCCACATGTCAGATAGCACATCCAAGCTGCAATCGCAGACCAGTGAGCTCATGCAGTGTGTGTCTGGGCTTCGGCCGCCTGGTCCAACAGGCTCTCAGGGTGGGTCTCCTGATTAGAGCGACAGCGACAGTCCGGTCCCGAGCTCTTGTTAAAGGCAAGGCCAGCCTCCTGGGGAGCTCCGGCACCTTCCTCAGGACCTCAGTGACTCCTTGCAGATCCCCTGTCAGACCTCTTGGCACCTCTGTGGTCTTTGACGTTGGCCATTGCTCTTGGTGAACTAGGACAGTGGTGGCAGCTGGTCAGAGACATTCTGAGCAGGTCACGAGGCAGACTGGGGAGTGGGCACATCCCTGAGGGTCTCTCTGAGCAGATGTCATGCCTGCATCCAGGGTCTGACTCCAGGTTTTTGCCCGTGGACCAGCTGAACGGCCCATTCCTCACCTGTCACGTACAGTCCTCCAAATACAGTCAGACACAGAAAGGCCACCCTGACCCATGGACCTGACCCATGACAGCTGTCTCCACTCTCATTTGCTGGATTTGGCCTTCCGACCCCAGGCCGAGTCTTCACTGACATCCGCACCCCTATCTGGAATCCTCCTGTTCTCCTTCTAAGTTACCCCCAGAACCCTCATGGGGCTTCCCCTTTCCTGTTTGCATCAAAGCTTCCTCCAACCTCACAGTGGCTGAGGTCCAGTTTCTTTTCTAGCCGATCTTCTCCAAGGGCCAGGCTCCACAGACTCAGGGCCTCAGAGGCGCGAGGGGCTCAAGGCAGCTGGCAGCCGACGGTGCCCGTGCTTCTGGGGACGTAGGGCTCAGGTCCCAGCAGTTCCCAGGTCCCGAGGGCCGGTGGGGGTGACCATGTTTGGACTAAGGCAGTAGAACCATTTTGATTTTGAATTTGTGGGCTGGCGTGGAACCTAACGACCACTGATGATGCCTTTTCTGTGAGGGAATGTGCTATGTGTTCCATTCACCTGACTCACGCCCAGAGCCCTGGGATGTGTGGGAGGCAGTATCTGAGCTGTTAAGGCTTGGATTTGGAACAGGCCAAGTTCAAACCCAACCATTATTGCCAGCGGGCTTCATGGCCTTGCGTGGGTGGCATAGCCAAACCTCAGTCCCCTCTTCTGTAAAATGAAGACAATAATCAAATACTTAAGTTGTCGTGAGGAGCCAAGAAAATGTACGTGAAATCCGCTGCACAAAGCCTCCCATATAGCTCTCGATACTGTAAATCCTAACCATCGTCTCCATAATTTATTTCTAAGAAAGAGCTCACTTGTCTGTTGAGAAAGATCTTCCACAGAACCTTCTGGAAGCACAGAGCACTAGCACTAAAATAGAGGTCTTGGAATTTAGGGCGGGTTCTGATCTGTCACAGCATGGTGTGACCGTGGCGCCCACAACTGCTCCGGGCCTTGCTTATCTTTTTTTTTTTTTTTTTTTTAATTTTTTGAAATGTTTTATTTCTTTTTTGAGAGAGCGCAAGCGGAGGAGGGGCAGAGAGAGGGGCACAGAGGACCTGAGACAGGCTCTGCGCTGACAGCAGTGAGCCCGAGGTGGGGCTCGAACTCACGAACCCCAAGATCAGGACCCGAGCTGATGTCGGACGCTCAACTGACTGAGCCACCCAGGCGCCCCTGGGCCTTGCTTATCTGATGTGTACGATGGGTGGCTTGCCTAGAATCATCGGTTTTCTAGCCAGCTCTGGTCACACAGAGATCCTCGAGGAATGGTGGGGGGGGGGGGGGGGAGGCTCTGTGCCCATCTGCTGGCTCCTGCAGAAGAATCTATCTTCAACAAGGGCCCCCATAAGCTTTCATCCGAAAGAAAGTGTTGTACTTACAAGGGAACATTCAAATCCCCAGGCCTAGGGGAGAACTAAGACCATCCCAGCTGCAACGTTCTGGAACCGAGGTGCTAGCAGTCTAGCATATGACAAGCTGGCATTGTGCTCTGCTCCAAGTTGTCCCTTATGGAAAGGCTGACGCACTTACGGGACGGAAATGGATTCTTGTCGGGGAGAACGGCGCCGGGATCCGGCTCAAAACCAAGTAGGCTGAATAGCGCTGACTATACAAAGGGCACGTCGACTTGTCGCAAAGGGCCATCTGGTTGATTATTTCTAGTAAGAGGAGCTCACGTCGAATTGCCAGTCTGTGTGTGTCCCCACCATCCCAGAAAAGGCGACCTAAATTGATTGGAGGCTTCAGAAGCCTCCAGAAGTCTTCAGAAGCCACACCACGGACACGGTCATCGAACTCAGCTGTCACCCCTTGAGCCAAATGCAGCCAGCAGAGATGTGCGTGTTGCTGGGGAGAGCGTCTAGACTGGCTCTCTCCAGGTAACGGGGTTAGGCCGGGTGTGGGGTCAGCTGAGGCTCCTCACCAGGGGCAGCCAGATGGTCTGTGACAGCTGCTCACACATCAAGTCCTTTTATTTCTTCCGCTGCCATTGTCCCCACCCCAGAGACGGAGCTGAGTGGGGAAGGCAAATGAGGAGGATTGTAGGGAAGGGGGGGCGGGGGTCGTCGCGGGGCTGCGGTGGTAAAGTTTCTGGAAGCAGCTTGCCTTGTAGCCTGTGATACCACGGCTCTACTCACTGCCTTCCTTCTGAACCGCGTCCGACCTCTGCCCTAGACACCCCGAGGTCTGGGGGCGGGGGAGTCTAGAGCTGCTGCTCAAGACAGCAGCCACAAGCCACATGTGGCTATGGAGCACTTTAGATGTGGCCGTTCCAAATTGACATGGGCAGCGACGTAAAACACATATTGGATTTCAAAGATCCGGTACCAAAAACAAACAAAAAGAACATACACTCTAACTAACAGCTTTATATAATAATTCACACACATCTTACTAAAAATCGTTTTCACGTTTGGTTTTTGAGAGAGAGAGGAACAGTGTGAGCAGGGGAGGGGCAGGGAGAGAGAGAGAGAGAGAGAATAGGAGACACAGATCCGAAGCAGGCTCCAGGCTCCAAACTATCAGCACCAGAGCCCGAGGCGGGGCTCGAGCTCACGAACTGCGAGATCATGACCTAGGCCGAAATAGGTCTAGGTCACCCAAGCACCCCTTACGCGTATCTTATTGATAAGTTTAATAATCGTATGTTGAGATGCTAATGTTTGTGATACATGGAGTCAAATGAAACATACAGTCATACTAAAACTAATTTCACCTGCTCCTTTTCGCTTTGGTGTGGCTACCAGAAAATGTGACGTGGCATGTGTGGCCCACATTGACATTCTGTCGGATGGCCCTGGTCTAGAAGGGACCAGATTTGTAGAGAGGCTTAAGTGGACCATTTCAGTGGATTCGGCAAATGTCCACCAAGCATGCTGTGCGTGTCTGTGTCAGGCAAGGCGGGGGAGCCGAAGGGCCACTCAGCTCTTTTGGCCCCACGGATGCCTTGGCTGAGCTGCGGGGGGAGGATGGGAAGGGAGGTGACGAGCCCTGACTGTCAGAGCAGGGAGCTGCCCCGCCCTGTGGTTAGGGGCTTGGAGAGCAGCATCCATGCCACCAACATCTTCTTAAGAATGTCCACTCGTGGGCTGTGCCCTAGAAATGGCATGACGGGGGACATCCAAGGCACCCGCAACATTTGTGGACATGTCACAGAAGCCCGTGGACCAAGTGGGGGATCAGCTCTGACCATAAGCCCCGAGAGCACCGCGCCCTCCTTTCTCCTCCACTGAACATCCTCATTGTTCCCATGCGGTGACCAGCAGGCCCAGAGAGCTCCAAGATTTCAGGGACCTGTCTGTCTTCTTCTGGGTCATCTCCTCTGTTGGGAGAGACAGCACATAGCAGAAATCCCACGGTCACTTGCTGACTGGATAGACAGTCTGATAGAGAATTGTGAGAGGGGAAGAAGAGAAACGGGAGGGAGTGGGGAGGGAACAAAGTTGCACAGCTCCCCCTGGAGAGCTGCGGCTCGCCTTGGACAGATGGACCGGGCGAGGTGTGGGCGACCAGTCCTGGCACTGGTTGCCCTCAGCAGGTGAAGGGGCATGTGTGTGGTGGGGTCCTCCTCCCTCCCCCCCTACTTCCCCCCTTCCTTCCTCTCTCCACCCCTCCCTTCCCTTTCCCTCCTTCACTCTCTCCCTCCCTCCCCCCCCACTTCCCTCCCTGTCTCCCTCCCCCTTCCCTACCTCCCCACCTCCCTCCCCTCTCCCTCCTTCCCTTTGATGCCTAGGACTAAGCTTGGGAAGAGAGAAAAACTCCTGGAAACATAAAAGCTGAAGGTAAACCCCAAAGCTTCCTTTGTTTTCCCTTAATCGGCTTCAGGCTCCCACTAGCTCAGTCCTAATTGAGTTAGTCCTTGAGTGAAAGGGGCATTTAGAGATGTTAAACTGTTATTTCATCACAAGTGGCAGGTGGGATGTGGGGCAAAGGGCAGGAGAAGAAGTGTCCGTGGGAACACTGAGTTGCGGGACACCCTCGATGCCCTTTCATTCGGATTTCAGCCAGTGTTTTCCAAACCGCTGGCCATAAACCATTAGGGGATTGGGAAACCACTTTAGTGGATTTCAACCAGTATGTTGTAAATGTGGGGGTGGGGTAGGGTGGAGAGAATAGAATAGGAAAATAACAGAAGGCACAGTATGTAGTAACAGGAAGTGTTGCTTTGCGAGATTTTTGACGCAGGTGTGTGTGTGTGTGTGTGTGTGTGTGCGTGTGTGCGCGCGCACCAAGTTGTAGGTCACCAGCATGAAAGTTTG
Organism: Prionailurus viverrinus; assembly: GCF_022837055.1. NCBI lineage: Eukaryota > Metazoa > Chordata > Mammalia > Carnivora > Felidae > Prionailurus > Prionailurus viverrinus. Next base: position 18,985,646 of record NC_062571.1, read on the forward strand.
AAAGCCATTCTGATGTAGCACATGCTCCTAGAAGTAGAGTCCCCCGTGTGTTTGGATCCAGAAACATAATAACTTACGGGGAGTGGAGTATCCATCAGGCAAACAGAGCTCTCTGCAAGAGGGCCAGGACAGGATCTGGGGTGAGGGGAGGGGGGCAGGCCAGAGGACTTGGAAAGGGAATTGCGGGCTGTGACAGAAAAGACAGTGGGGGGGGGGGGGGGGGAGGCGCCTGGGTGGCTCAGTCGGGTGAGTGTCCGACTTCGACTCAGGTCACGATCTCGCAGTTTGTGAGTTCAAGCCCCGCGTCGGGCTCTGTGCTCGCTTCTCGGAGCCTGGAGCCTGCTTCGGATTCTGTGTCTTCCTCTTCTCTCCGCCCCTCCCCTGCTCATGCTCTGTCTCTCTGTCTCTTAATAATAGATAAATGTTTAAAAAAAAAAAAAAAGGAAACAAAAAGAGAAGACTGTGGCGGGGAGGGAGGTGGGTGGAGATGCATGCCGGGAGGGTCTCCCCCAAGTCCGAGCACAGTGGCTGGACCCCAGTGGGCACTTGGCTCCCCACCCTGAATGAGTGAGAGAGGAGGGGTGGGGGGAGGAGGGGGAGGATGGCAATGGACAGATGGTTCTGGAAAAATTTCAGACCAGGCTAGCATAAACACACAGTGGGCAGCTTTCCTTCAGCCCCAAACAAGCTTTGCAGATGACCTTTCTATTTCGCTTTCTAAAGGACCTGTCGTATTCCTCTTTTGTATGTCACATTCGTCCAAGAGCCTAATAGTCAATATAATATAAATAGTATAATATAAATATTATATTATTGAACTCAACTAGATCACAAAGTGGGGTACCTTTGCAAAAAATAAACAAACAAACAGAAGGGTGAAATAAATCCTGGTTGATATGTCGCCCTGTGGAAGGAAGCAGCTTGTCTCAAGAAGAACAAAGACAAGGCCATCAGGCACTCCAGTGCCTCGAAGGTTGCAAGTAATTGTCCGCGACCTCCGTGATTCCTTCACACCCGTGCAGAACCCTGGGAAAGTCAGGGGGAAACAGGACTTTATCTCCGAGACAAACTTTGAAGTTTAAAAATAAAAGCAGGCCCGCCAGTTTCCTAGAGCTGGTGTTGAGATTGTACAGGTCGGGCTATTTCTGTACAAATAAACAAGCATCTAACAGGCTAACGAGTTAATTGCCATTTTGGATGGCTGCAACCTCTTCCTCCAAGGCTGGCCCAGGTGAAGGGTCAGTTATTTGGGGCTAACCTGTTCCCATCAAAGGGGAAATTTTAAAAAGCATCTTTCTTGGGGGAAAACGCCATTATTTTCAGACGGGGGTGGGGGTGGGGGGTGGGGATGAGATATCCTGAAGATTCTCTGGGCGGCTTTGGTTTCAGAAAACAACAAAGAAACAGCCCAATGGGTGAGGAGTTATGTGCCTATCGTTGCTCGCGGTGGCAGGCAATTATTCACAGAAAAAAGCCCGACACCATTTCTTCCACCAAAGTCCCGGGGGACAAGCCATCAAAAGCAGGGATGAGAGAGAAGCCGTGAGCAGTCAGCCATGGCATCTAGCTCGTTTTTACTTGCTTCCCTTCAGCCATGGTTACTCAGTCTTGGGTTTTCTTCTCTTCTCGAATGTGCCTTCATGTATCCCAGCAGGAAGTGAGCCTGAGAGGCATGCCTCCCGGCCCTGTGGTGTTTCTCTTGGCCCAGCCTTGCATTTCTTACGTACATATAGACGCTGACGGTGGCTCCTGGTCCCAGGACTGGCCCCGGCGTCACCAGGATGTGAGGGAAGCCGCAGGCCCAGCGTGCACACTCTGCCCTTTTGAGAAAGAGATACCAGGAATCCTCTTTTGTCCTCCTGGAGGACCAGGCTGCCTGGATGCCGTATCAGCTTCCCACGATATCAGAGCCCGTGTGGCCCCGGCTGGCCGTGCATCTGTACCTGTGGCCCTTGTAGCGCTCCAACGTTGTCAGCAGCCCTCCCTGCTGAAGGCCCGTGCCTGGCCCTGGCCGTCTCTTTCTGAGGCTGTCGCTGCTAGAAAGCTGTGTTCACCAGAATGTTCTAGGGAGCGGACCATACCGCTGAGACACGGACTTAGGATGGCTTGCGATCTTGCCAAAGGCGGCGGAAGACCCTTCTCTCGGCTCCCGTGCCCGCCACCACCCTGTGATTCTCCCCACTCACACACGAGGAAACCGAGGCTTCCGGAGGGTCAGGGAATGGACCAACTTCTGATCGGTTGGAAGTAGCAGATTCCAACCCAAAAGCCGTAGCTCGTGGATAATTTCCTGTCGGTGGAACAGACCAGCCGCCTAGAAATCCTGCCTCAGTAATATGGAAGTGCAACACAGTGTGGCCTTCTTCTCAAGAGCAGGGTGATGTGTCCCTCTCCAGGGCACTCCTGGCCTCTCCCTGGACTAACCCACTGCATTTGCAGCGGATTCTCTCACCCCGGCATTTCCTTCCCCCAAAGAGGGGCTTTGTAGGGGTGTTGCTGGGGCTTGAGGACGTCGGTGAGTCAGGGGAAGATTAGGTGCCTCTCTGGGTCTGTGGAGAAGAGCACGCCGTGGTCTCTGGCTGTACCCAGGCACTTCGGCACAGCTGGACAGAGTCTCTGTGTTGTTTGTCTGCAAGGAAAGGGCTCCTATCTCTGGGTAGACCGAGCAGGCGATGGCAAGTGTTCCTGTTCTCCTCGCCGGTTATCTCCGGCCTGGAGAGCCAGGAAGAAAGTAATGATTAACTTTGCTCCAGCTTTCCTTTCGCTGGATGCTTTGGCAAAGATGCTCTCAATTTTCCTTTTGTTCTCCTCGAGGAAATCCTATCGGGAGGGAAGATTCCATCGGGACGAATGGATCAAGTCCTGGTTCCAGGCTCTCCAAGCCTCCCCCTGGCCCCTCCCGCCTTCTCCCAGCGATCATCAGATCATCAGCCAGCCCAGGAGCCCCTCCTCCTCCCGGAGTGGGGTCCCAGGCAGCAGCTACAATGCAGGTTTTGTTCCAGAGCCCCAGAGAGGCAGTGGACTCCAAAAATATTCCTCCACTGATCTGGAGGCCTGTCCTTGACATCTGGCTTCTCTCCCAGGACCCAACTTTTCCCCACTCAAGCAGGATTTTGAATGAACAAAATTAGTCTTTTGAAGTGACTTGACAATTCCCCTGGTGGTAATTACATTTACCACTTAGCGTATCTAGGCGACTCCAACACTTAGAAATAACCCCCTCCCGAATCCCTGGTAGGTGGTCCACAGTGTTGTTTTTCTAGAAGAACGTGGCTCCGGGAGGACCTCCTGCCCCAGCAGTTGGTGGTGACAATTCCTGTTGGAGTATCTGTGAATGTCACATTCCCATGTAGAATGGGCCTCAAATAAATCCAATCATTATGTTCTTTGCATCTCGGCTGGCATATTGCTAGCTTTGTAGCAAAGTCACTGTATGGATGAAGCCGGCCTCCTGTTGCCTGGACGGACAGTGCTTTTCTGTCCTAAAACCATCTTGTACCTTAAGCTAAAGTACGTTATGTGATTGACTTCACGGTGACTCCGATATGGTGATTGTCACAGTAATCAGCATCAGAAATGGACTGAATTTAGATGTTTTAATACCCCTTCTATTGTCCTCCTTTTCCCTGGGGCTTCACCTTTTAAAAATTGGAGGTAGGGGCACCTGGGTGGTTCAGTCGGTTAAGTGTCCGACTTCAGCTCAGGTCATGATCTCACAGTCTGTGGGTTCGAGCCCCACATCGGGCTCTGTGCTGACAGCTCAGAGCCTGGAGCCCGTTTCAGATTCTGTGTCTCCCTCTCTCTCTGCCCCTCCCCTGCTCACGCTCTCTCTCTGTCTCAAAATAAATAAATAAACATTAAAAATTTAAAAAAAAAAAGAAAGACTTCAGATACATATCAACCAATCTCAGCGTATGGATCTTTTTTTTTTTTTTTTGAAACCTAAGTCAAGTAAATGAAGTAAAAGAAACGATAGGCCAATGTAAACACTGGCTGGATGTATGATGAGATTAAGGATTCACTTTAATTTTTCAAAGATGTAATGGTCATGTTACTATGATCATATACTTTTCAAAACAGTCTTTATCTTTTAGATAGATATACAGTTGACCTTGAACAACATGGGTTTCAACTGCATTGGTTCACTTACACACAGAGGTTTTTTTTGTTTTGTTTTGTTTTTTCAGTAAATCCAGTATGTAAACGTATTTTCTCTTCCTTACAATTTTCTTACGAATATTTTCTTTTCTCTAGCTTCCTTTATTGTAAGAATACAGTATAGAATACACATAACATACAAAATATGTGTTAACTGAATGCGATATCAGTAAGGCTTCTGGTAAACAGTAGGCTGTTAGTGGTCAAGTTTTTATGAGTCAGAAGTTATATGTAGGGGTGTCTGGGTGGTTCAGTTGGTTGCTTTTGGCTCGGGTCGTGATTTTGCGGTTCGTCAGTTTGAGCCGTGTGTCTGGCTCTGAGCTGACAGCAATGAGCCTGCTTGGGATTCTCTCTCTCCCTCTCTCTCTGCCCCTACTCCACTCACACTTTCCCACCTGCCCTCTCTCTTTCTCCGAATAAATCAACTTAAAAAAAAAAAAAGATTTAAATGATAAAAACAAAGCAAAACCAAAAGTTACGTGTGGATTTTCAACTGTGGGGGAGGTTAGCACCCCTCACCCCCATGTTGTTCAAAGGCCAACTATAATGATTGAAATACACATCCAATGTTATACTATCTGGTATTTGCTTCCAAATGATATGAGTGTAGGCAGCAGTGGCTGAGTGCATAGATGGAAACATGTTGATAATTGTTGACGCCCGGTAATGGATAGATTGGGTTATTGACCATTAAAATTTTATATATGTTTAAAAAAATAATAATAATAAAATAAAATAAAATTTTATATATGTTTGCATAATAACATGTTAAAAAAAGAAAAGAAACAAGGGCACACTCTCAGGGCTCCATTCCTGATAGGTGGCCTGAGAAGAGGGTGGAAAACGTTCGCTCTGGATCCAGCCCTGCAAAAGCCGAGCTTGCTCCGGCGTTCTTGACCCTCGGTGAGCTTTACTGGGTGGGACAGCCAACTAAAGTGGCTGGGGCTCACTGGAGACCGATCACAGGGGGAAAGGACATTTTGAAGGTAAAAAGAGAAAGCAATGGAAAGGAACTACCAGCACCGGGGCAGTCTATGAGGGGCATTTTCACAAATTGAGAAATTCACGTAGTTTCAGAACTTAGGGGATGACGATGTTTGCGACACCTCTTCCAAAAGCATTGAGGCGAAGATAATTAGAGGCTGGTGCAGAAATTACAAGGATAAAAAAGGTGTGACAATGCAAGAGAGGGATCATGGATCATGAGTGGGAAGCCAACTCTGAACAAGCCCGGACTCGGGTCCTTGGCTCTGCAACTGCTCCCGACAACCTGTAAGCTGATACAGGATTCAGGGAGCAGTGCAGCGCTGCCCACCTTCCTGCCCGGCTGGCTGGGCTGGCGAGGCCAGTTCTTCATGAAACAGACTCAAGGTCTGGGATCGCCTAAGGGTCTCAGCAAACCAGATCGCCAGGAAAACTGAAAAAGACGGCAGGAGCTAAGAGCACCAGACTGCCAAGGGCGAAGGTGGGGGGAAGAGCAGGAGGGAGTGGGAAGGTGGCGGGGAGGTAGGGGGGTGGGGGTGCACCTTAGCCAGGGTGTCAGTCCTGGGAGAGTCAGCGTGCTGGGTGAGAAGTGTCTAGGCAGGCCCTGCGTGTCCTTATCTTGCTGCCTCTGGCCCTTGCCCCTGGAACGACCTCTCTGGCCCTTAGACTTCCCAGCCCTCAGGGCAGGAGTGGGTAAGATCCCCACCTCGCCAGTGGTGGTGCTGGGAGAGGACCCCTTCTCACCAGTTCCTCCAGGTAAGCTAGTGACAGCTCCAGACGAGAGCCAACGACTAGAGTGTCCCAGGACTCAAGGGGCTGGCGTCGGGCACTGAAGGCCTAGATTTGCATCCCAGCTTTTGCTTCTTATTGACTTGAACCCTTGGGCAAATCATTTATTTACTTCATCTTTGAAATGGGGGAAGTGATACCTCTGGCCAAGTTTTATTTCTAGGTGTCTGAAAATTAAGTGCATCGAGTAGTGGCTCCTATCATTATGAGAGAAGTTTTACTTAAAAGACGTCTAGAAGACTCTGTGTATTTCTGCTTTCCCTGGCACCTCCCCTGCGTGGCTGTGATCATTGAGGTGATTGCTGTTTCTAGGCAAGGATGTGGGAGGCAGTGAGGTGTTGGGGAGAGAAGGTGGGCTCCAGAAGCAGAAGAAGGGTAACCGCCGCCCCCCGCCATTCCTCCTGTCACCAATCGCCAGCCACTGGATAAAATTTCTGGAACTTCAGATTTTCCTCTTGCTTGAAAACGGTTCTTATTTTCCTCGGTACTTTCTTAACAAACAACGAAAAGTTTCTTCCATGATCAAGCCCTTCATCCCCATCAATGTTACAAAGAAAGCCCACTTGGGAGGGTGGATGTCAAGTTTGATGAGGAAACGCAGGCAAAAGTTCTTGGAAAGCCCTCAGTGTATTGCAAATTTCTTTCAAAGAAAGCCAGTTGAGAGAAACCAATGAACTGAAAGGGCCATTGCTCCCTGGCCTGCAGTATCCGTGTTGACCACGGCAATAAAGGTTTTTGAAGGTGATAAATAAAAGTTGCGTTAAATCACAGAGAACAATCTTCACGGAGAAAAGTTGTCTCTCCATCTCCACCCACCTGCAGGGACAGGATGTTGGCTCTTCTGCCATTAAGGAGGCTGGTACCCACCTTGAGCCTCTTTCTAGTGATCACGTATAGGTTAGAGATTTTCTCTCTTCTGTGGCTTTACTCACACTGGTCCCCCCGGTGGGAGCCAGAGGCCCCTGTCTGAGCTCCTGCTACCACTTTATCAGAAAGCTAATGGGCTCTAGCAAGATCTAGACGTGAACCCATTTTTAGGCCCTCAAAAGAAAGTCGCACTAATACAACCAACCTTTCGGAAGAAGGAAGCTTACCACGGGGGACAGGAGCCCTCGGAGTCAGTTGGGAATTGAAGCCCCACCAAGAGCCTTCTCTGGGGATTTGGGTTAAGTGGCATATCCTGCATCCCAGAGATGTGGTCCAATGTCCATTGAGGGGTGACAGCACTATCCCCACAAGGTCACGGTGGGTGGCCTTGGCTATGGGCACACTGTGTCAGAGCCCGAAGCACAGCTCAGTGTAGCTAACTAGTAAATTCGAGCTGGAGGCAGATCCACCCGGGGCCAGGCAAGCTAGGTGCAAAGCAGAGCCCAAGGGAGCCAAGCTCTCCCTTGAAACGGGCCACCCTCTCCCCCTTCCCTCCATCAACACCCCACAGCCTCCCTTCTGCCACCGACTGGAGCTGGCTCTCCACCAGCTGTGCCACTGGAAAACTCTTGCTGAGTAATTTCCGCCAAGTTATTAATGACTAAGAGCACCGAATTTGTGGTCCTTCTCAGAGGTACATGACTTAACTATTTTCATTTTTTATGCAACTATATGGCATAACATGACATTTTTTTTTAACAGCAAGGCACTCATCCAAATATTTTTGTTTTGTCTCACCTTCTTCCAATTCTTATCCATTTGTGTACACAAGGTTCGTTCAATCATTTTCATTCAGCAAATACTTGCTGAGCACCTGCTATGCACGGGGCACTGTCTTGATCACTGGGTACGGGGTGGCCAACACCACACCTGGCCCTGCCCCTGTAGAGGATGTGTCCGGGGCCGAGAAGGACAACACACAAGTAAACACAAAGGCAACAGACAACTACAGCCTTTAGGAGTTGCTGCAAAAGGCAGTTGGGCACCGTGGTGTAGACACTGAGGGGGTCTACTTGATGGTCTTCAAGATGGTACTTGAAGACACCAACCCCGAGGAGCGGGGGTTTCAACTATGACCTCATCTTTCGGGTGTAGACATATTTTTGTTTGTTTGTTTGTTTACAACTCACTGATTTGGCATACAATTTCCTATCGATTCATTTGGTAATTGCTAATTTTATGTGAATTGGCCAATCACGTCTTTCCCAATTAAGGGATGGTTTTCTTGAATTAGGAGAGAGGGGGCAAGGAAAAGAGAAGAGCCAGAGGACCCTAACATTTGTTAAGCACCTGCTATGTACTGGATGCTTGAAACACATTCTTTTAAAAATAAGATCCCAAACAGGCAGCATTGTGGTATCCACTTAGTGACGTGGAAAGGAAGGCCCTGAATGTCCAAGTGTTTAGTAAGTGTGAGAGCAGGCTCTGGCTTAGCTGCATGTAATGTTAAAACTCAGGCTCATGGGGCGCCTGGGTGGCGCAGTCGGTTAGGAGTCCGACTTCAGCCAGGTCACGATCTCGCGGTCCGTGAGTTCGAGCCCCGCGTCGGGCTCTGGGCTGATGGCTCGGAGCCTGGAGCCTGTTTCCGATTCTGTGTCTCCCTCTCTCTCTGCCCCTCCCCCGTTCATGCTCTGTCTCTCTCTGTCCCAAAAATAAATAAAAAACGTTGAAAAAAAAAAAAAAAACTCAGGCTCTTTCCACTCCAGAACTATAGTTTGTGGAACCCCCGTCTTGCAAAGCGCTCCATGAAGAAGTGTTCCGTGACCGAATAAATTTGTTGAATTCTGCGTGCATCTCCCCACGGTCCTGGAGATTCATAATGCACTTTATGCCATTAAGAGCTCTGACAAGTCCTGCAGTAAAAATAAACAACCTCTTTAACTTTAGCCCGTCAACGTTTCCCTTTGATACAAATTCTGGCGGATTTAGGCAATAGAATAGTTCACGGCTGTGCGGTCCCATGCAGAGCCATGAGACCCTGAGGCTTTTGAGCATTTGAGCTAGGGCCAGCCTGAACTGAAATGTGCCATACGGAGGACACACACCCTGAGCTCCAAAGACTCCGAGCAGAAGAAGAATGCAAACTAGCTCATTAACAATTGTATATTGCTTAAAGGTGGAAATAATATTTTGGCTATACTGGGTTACATAAAATGTCATTAAACTTATTATTACTCGTTTCTTCTTTTCATGTGGATACTAGAAACTTATTGTGGCATTAAATTATATTAAATTATATTGTGGCATTAAAATGAACTCAATTGCATGAACAGGGATAAATTGCAAAACACGATTTTGCATAGACAATCAAGTTATAAAATGATAAATGAAATATGATATTGTTTACTTAAAGTTTAAAGCCATGCAAATAATAGTATCGATGAGCGTATACGTATGAAGTGTACATTTACGGTATAAAAACCATGCATAGGGATGGATAATTCCGGAACTTCGGATAGTTCATCTTTTTTGTAGATTGACCACTGGGCCCCTTTTACTTCTTATCTCTGTCTCTTTAATTTTTTTTAAGGTTTATTTATTTATTTTTGAGAGACAGAGAGAGACAGAGAGACAGAGCGTGAGTGGGGGAGGGGCAGAGAGAGCAAAGGAGACGCAGAATCCAAAACGGGCTCCAGGCTCTGAGCCGCCGGCCCAGAACCCTGCGGCGGGGATCGAACTCACGAGCCATGAGATCACGACCTGAGCCGAAGTCGGACGCCTCGCCGAGGGAGCTTCCCCGGGCGCCCCTCAAAACTTACACCTTACGTGTAAAACCAGAGTCAGGCAAAAGCAAAGCGAATTGTCCTGCGTACCTGTGAGGAAAGACCCAACGAGCCTGGCTGGTTTCTCAGCGTGCCTCTTCAGAGGGAGAACTGGCACAAAGGCAGAGTCATGGCACCCTTCGCAGTGGGGCGTAGGGGGCTTCCTGGGAGGCAGCGGTGTGGGGGCTGTAGAAAGCGCCATGTGTTTGTTCAATAAAATAATCGCAAAGAGAATCCTGCCGTATCAATGCTTAGGCTTTTGTCTTAATCAGCAGCTCAGACCAGCACCTCACACCTCCGACTGCCAAGATCCCGGTCTTGTCCTTAGATGCCCACACGATTCTCACAGGTATCTGTGGCCACCGCGGACGACGTCCGGGCTTGGCCTTCGTGCAGACAGAAACGGGGTGTTCAGTCTCTGACACGGTATTCTCTTACACTCTGCCTGAACTGGCCCCTCGAACTGGGTCAGTTCGATGAATGCGCTTCAGTCTTCCTTCTATGGAGCGGGGCCGCGTTGGATGTGGGAAAGTTCAGACCTCGCTAGTGGGAACGAGGCACCTCGCACTTCCCCTTTGCTCTGACCAAGCACGCTGGACCGCTCTCTTTTATTTGTCGGGTGGGTTATCACATAAATAAGGCGGCCAGCTTACGTATGCGGTGCGATCACACGAGTGAAACAGCCTGAGCTCATTTGGGAGTGGTTTCAGAGCTTGGTTTCCTCTCCGGGTTATCTAGGCTTACTCAACAAGGCACCTAACTCAGGGCAACTTTGAGCCCTTTTTTCCTTTTCCCTCCACAAAACAGGACCGACTGTAGGTGGGACTCACGGCTTGTTCCCCTCAAGTGAGTTTGCGCTTTTGCTCGCCAGTTAACGATAGTCAGATCTTATTGATGTTTATTTAAACAGTTTGAAATGTAACTCGTACAGGCCTCGGATTGATGGCTCTGATCCTTGGCAAACTGCACGTTGGTGAATACCGTGAAATGGGGAAGAGTCCCAAATTCAGAACCCAAAGTGGGTAGGTTCACCTCTTGGTTATATCAAGACGTTTTCCCCGGAGGCCACCGGTTTCTTTTCTGTTTTTTTTTAATGTTTATTTTTGAGAGAGAGAGAGATACAATGCAAGTGGGGGAGGGGCAGAGAGAGAGAGAGAGAGAGGGAGACACAGAATCTAAAGCAGGTTCCAGGCGCTGAGCTGTCAGCATAGAGCCCGATGTGGAGCTTGAACCCACAAACCAGAAGATCATGACCTAACTTGAAGTCAGATGCTTAACCTACTGAGCCACCCAGGTGCCCCTGAGGCCACTGGTTCCTTAACTCTGCTTTTCTCATCTGTTAAGTGGAAATCATAGAAGTGCATGCTTCGCAAAGGTGTAAGGATGCGGCAAAACCATGAAAGTAAACAACCTTTGTAAACTGCAAAGTTATGCAAATAAAAATAGCATTGTTTATAGGCAGTGTATCATAGGAGTGCAACCAGGAAAAATAAAATATTCAACATAACACCGCCACGCTCTATGAGCGTTCTATCTTCTTGTTATTGCCAACCCTCCTTTTTATTAATGTTTTATTTATTTTGGGAGAGAGAGAGAGAGAGAGAGAGAGAGAGAAACTGCGCTCATGATCACAAGCTGGGGAGGAGCAGAGAGAGGGAGAGAGAGAATCCCAAGCTGGCTCTCGGCAGTCAGCACAGAGCTGGATGCGGGGCTCAAATTCACGAACCGTGAGATCATAACCATGAGCCCAAATCAAGAGTCAGACGTTCAACTGAGCTACCCAGGTGCCCTGCCAACCCTTCTTTTTAATCTATTATGACCAGCTTCCTAAGGACCTCTCTTTGGAATCACTTCCTTAGGATTACAAAATGATCTTTTTAACATGGCCACATCTTTTTTTTTTTTTTTTTAACGTTTATTTATTTTTGAGACAGAGAGAGACAGAGCATGAATGGGGGAGGGTCAGAGAGAGAGGGAGACACAGAATCCGAAACAGGCTTCAGGCTCTGAACGGTCAGCACAGAGCCCGATGCGGGGCTCGAACTCACGGACCGCGAGATCATGACCTGAGCCGAAGCCGGCCGCTTAACCGACTGAGCCACCCAGGCGCCCCGGCCACATCTTTTTAAAATGTCTCCTATGCCGAAATGTGTCCTTTCCTGCCATTAGTACAATTAGGGAAGTCAGCACACCTTTCCACTTATAAATGGAGACATCAGGACAGGCTACGTAGTTTGTAGACAGAAATGCAAAATGAAGCTGCGGGTCTCTTGTTCGTGAAATATTAAGGGTTTCAAGTGGTGATAGCAGAACATCAAACCAAGAGTGGGGCCCTTCTAAGCACAGGGCCCCGGGTGCCAGCAGTGCTGCAGGAAGGTCACAGGCTACGAACAGGTTGGTGGGAGGGCCACCCCTGTAGTTAGTAGGAATTGCCCACGTCTAATGCCAAGTTCAGATTCCTATGATATTGAAGAAGTCAGGAATAGACCTTGCAATACAGCAAACATGTATTAGGTGTCTTCTCTGTACACAATCCTAAGCAGTCGAAAAGAGGAAGAAGAGGGGGCGCCTGGCTGGCTCAGTCGGCTGAGCATCCCACTTCGGCTCAGGTGAGTTCGAGCCCCGCGTCGGGCTCTGTGCTGACAGCTCAGAGCCTGGAGCTGCTTCGGATTCTGTGTCTCCCTCTCGCTCTGCCCCTCCCCCACTCATGCCATGTCTCTCTCTGTGTCTCAAAAATAAATAAATATTAAAAACAAAAGAGGAAGGTGTAATAAAAAGATTACAAATATGTCTATGGCAATCCCTCCGAGGAAGCAATGAATTCTAATGTGGACAACAAGGGAAGGGAGACTCTTGGGACGAGGGGACCTTTGAGCTCGCCCCAGAACCTGGGGAAGACTTGGACAAAGTCCTACCCATCCCCACTCAATGAGTCAAGCAGACCCTTGGATACTACTGCTTACTCGGATCCTTCTCATCCTGGGTAAGCTCCCACAGACCCTGCCAGGAGCCCTGCATATAGAAAGGTGGCATGATGGGGCTAGCTGGGAGGAAGCGTGACAACTCCTGGAGAGAACGGTTTGTTTCTTATGGCTTTATTAAGTGTTTATATGGGGGAAAAAAGTGTTAGCCGGTGAAGTCCCAATCACTCACTCACCACGACGTCAAAAATTGAATTATTTCTAAAAGCTATGTATTCTCGGCAACGTGTGTGGAGATTAACGACAGCAGCCAACCTGCTTCAAAGAGGGGTCCTGTAAAATGCCGGGGCTGAGATCTCCCTCTTCAGATTCCTGTGAGAGAGCTTGACTTGGTTGAATCTTTCAGAGACACGCAGAACACACGTCACCTTCCACCCTTGGAAGAGAGCTCAGTGGGCGCATGTGTGTCTTCACTTTCTTACGATGGGCATTGGTGTTTTTCACATCCAGTAGATTTGTTCCTTACCTTCCCTGCTCCTTTCTCCCTCCTCTCCCCTCCCCCTTTCTTTTCTAAGTATTTGGGTCTACTTAGCCACACATTATCTAAATCCTACTTAAGATAAGCAGGAAAAGGGATTTAGGAGTTAGAGTGGAAAAGTCCTTGAAACTTTCAACTCTGTTTGAAAACAAAAGGAAAGTGGGTAGGAAACCAAAAAAAAAAAAAAACAAAAAAAAAACACCAAAAAAGAAAGAAAGAAAGGGAAAAAAAAAACAGGTATGTAGGGATTTCTTAGGACTGAATGTTGAGTAATATTTGCATATTCATATAAATATATTAATCGCTGAAAGTGCATTTGCGGATAGCTAGGAAGATATTCCTCTTGTTAAATTAAAGGAGGACGATTCTAAAAGTCTTAAAATGGTATGTTTTTCACATAAGATTAAAACTGGGGAAGGTAAGTTTTGGAAGGTATAGGCAGTGAGGAGTAGAGACAGCAAATTGGTTGTTCGAAAGGAGCCTCAAACATGTTTAAATGTATGACTAGAGATCCGTGGTGCAACACCCCCAACCTTCCCAGCTAGTGGTGTGGGTTCCCACCCCCCTGCCCAAATCCTGCAAGGGTCTGCTGAAACCTCTGCCCACCCTGAGGTCTCTGCTCTGTGAGGGAGGGGGTGACTCGGGGAGGAGGGGAGGCCTTCGCCTCCAGTGAAGGCACGGGAGACAGCGAGAAGACGCCGTGAATTACCTTTTTATAAATAGAAAGCCATACGATGACACGGCAAAGGTCATGAGGCAAGAAGGAAGTTGAGCCCAATTCTCCTGCCCCATTTTTCAGCTGAAGGGCGTTCACTTGCCTGGGATCCCATAGAGAAGTCTTGCAGTGCTTGCCGAGTCCAAGAGCAGCAGAAGTGTCAAGGCATGACCGCTCCCAACAGTTCCGATGTCGTCCCAACTCCTGGGGTCTTTGCACCTGTCTCTTCAGAGGCTGCAGGAAAAGACCCCCTTCTGAATGCCTGTGTGGAACTGGCATCATTTCTCCCTTCCGCCTCATATGCCACCTTAAGGGTCTTCCGGCCTGGAAGCAAAAGATGGCCGCCATCAGCCCCCACCTGAACTGACTCCTTAAACATGGCCTCACTCTTTGTAAGCTCTTCCTTGTGCAAATGTTGAGGCTCTCCTGGACCGGAGGGAATGATGGGGGCAGGTCCTCCAGACTCCACTAACTTTGTCCAGGCACAGCTCGCCATCTTGGGGGTCAGATGCCTTCCAAGTACACACATGTGGAGGCTGCGAATTCACAGCTCAGGGCTCCTTACTTCCAAACTAAATGGTCTTGATACACAGCACCTCTCTTGACCAGGGGCACCCCCCAAAGAGGCAGAGTTCATGTGGTGGTGAGCCATGACCTCTGACTGTCCATCAGGGATGAGCGCTATCGGGGCCAGTGCTCCCCAAGGTGGGGGTGGGGGGAGACAAGCACGGACAGATGGAGAAGGCTGAGGAGACTGTGAGGGGTACAAACACTCTGTCCCAGCTCACACCTACCTTTTGCTTGCCGTGGTCCCTGGGGGGCATGTAACCTTTCAGCAGACTGCGCTTCCCATAAGTATCGTCTCAGGCTGAATGGGGACCTGGCTGGCATTCCCAGCTGTCCGATAGCCAGAGTCAACTCTTGAGTCTCTGATTTGAGAGAGTCTCCGATTTCTGAGTCACAGTTTGTCACTGTGTTGAATCAAGACTGTGCCCAACCCAAGTCCAAAAGTGAATTCCCTCTTCACGGGAGAAAGGGATGGGCTATAAAATGTCATTTGAGACCAAAAGGAGAAGGAATGTTTCTCTAGTGGTCCTGGAGTTAAAATATTTATCGTCCATTCAGATTCATGTGAATTTGAGCTTAGCTTCTCTAGACCTTAGTATCTGTAAAATGAGGGCAGTGACGCTCCCCACAAGGTCATTGCCAGGATTAAATAAGGCAACATGGAAATACTTTGTGCTTTTCAAATGTTAAGGTATTAGAGTCTCAACAATCTAGAACAGACCACTCCTAGCCTGGCCTCCACTGTACTCAGGTGACCCCCCCCGGTCACCCTATTTCTACTCTCCCGGTGCCTTGAGAATCATTTGGCCACGTTCACTTTCAAAGCCCTGCTCTTTGTAACTTCTGTCTTCTTGGCATGAATGTGTTCACTGCCGTGATACTATTTGTCCCTGAAGTGACAAGCTTCCTTCTTATCTTTTCTAAGCACTTCACTGGCCTTATCACTGCCCTGCTGAGGCCCTGCCCTTTGTTGGTTGGGTCTGGGTGTCTTGCTCTCTTGAGTACCGGTTCACCCACCTGCCTGGTGCTGAGCCCGGTGGAATTAGGTCTTCAGTCAAACAGGAGGGACCTCACCATGCCACATCACCATGTCTTCTGGGAACCTCCAGCAGGCGCTCCTCAGCGAGAGCCTCTTACCATGAGGGGAGAAAACAAGCTTGGCCGAGCTATTCTCAAAGGTTTAGGAGCAAGTCAAGGGAAATCAGAGACCCCTGTCAGAACCTAAAGGAACGCCCCCAAGATGGGACAGCTGTGTTCGCGTTTATTGGTTTATTCACTAAGCTTGTATGTAATGGGTCCCTGCTGTCAGGCCGGATGTGGGCTCACAGGGGTCTGTCACGGAGGAGAGCACAGTGGATGAGTAAATAAACACGGGACACGTTGAGGACCATGGTCGGGAGGGAAGGAGGAAACACGGTGGGCAGAGCCTTTCAGGAGCTGGGGCCTGGGGTTGAGAAGCTCACCAGGAAGTGATGTGGGGAGATGCCCAGGGAAAGGGGGCCTCCAGGCAGCCCACTTTGTTCCCCACATCTGGATCCCGGGCTCCTGGGGGAGTGACCTCAGCCCCTGCAGGGTTTCAGAGGTCCTGCCAGCATGGGATTTGCATTTCTTTTTTTTTTTTTTTAAATGTTTATTTATTTTTAAGAGAAAGAGACAGACAGAGTGCAAGCAGGGGAGGGGCAGAGAGAGAGGGAGACACAGACTCAATGCAGAGCCTGACGCGGGGCTTGAACTCACCGACTGCGAGATCACGACTTGAGCTGAAGTCAGACGCTCAGCTGATTGAGCCACCCACGCGCCCCTTGCATTTCGTGTTTTATAAGATATTTTTAAAGAAAATATTTCGACCAGATAGCAAAGTACAAATACAGCAAACATTCATGTATCCATCAAACAGATTTTATAAATGTCGATTTCAGAGAACTTTAGATTTGAATGTGTGGATCCAGATAAATAGCACACAGGTGGGGCGTGTGGGCGGTTCAGTTGGTTAATCATCCCACTCTTTTTTTTTTTAAATTTTTTTTTTTAATTTTTTTTTCAACGTTTATTTATTTTTGGGACAGAGAGAGACAGAGCATGAACGGGAGAGGGGCAGAGAGAGAGGGAGACACAGAACCGGAAACAGGCTCCAGGCTCCGAGCCAACAGCCCAGAGCCTGACGTGGGGCTCGAACTCATGGACCGCGAGATCATGACCTGGCTGAAGTCGGACGCTTAACCGACTGCGCCACCCAGGCGCCCCTTTAAAATTTTTTTAACATTTATTTATTTTCAAGAGACAGAGAGAGACACAGAGTGCGAGTGGAGGAGGGGCAGAGAGAGAGAAGGAGACTCAGACTCCGAAGCAGGCTCCAGGCTCCGAGCTGTCAGGGCAGAGCCCGATGCGGGGCTCCATCCCACCAACCGTGAGATCATGACCTGAGCTGAAGTCAGGCGCTCAACCGACTGAGCCACCCAGGCGCCCCTCGTCCCACTCTTGATTTTGGCTCAGGTCACAATCATGATGGTTTGTGAGATCGAGCCCCGAGTCACCAGTCACCGGCGTGGAGCCTGCTTGGGATTCTCTCTTCCTCCCCCTGTTCTCTCTCAAAAGAAATAAACTTAAAAAAAAAAATGCACACACAGGTATACACGCACACATATACACACATATACATATATATATATATTTAATATGTATTTTAATTATGAAAAGGAGCACACACCCAGGCTGGCTATATACAATACGTACACACACTTAGTAGATTAGTTCTGTGCCAGCTTCTCAGTTAAGCTCTCTCCTCTGCATGCTTACTTGGGCTCACTCCACAGGAGCCTACGGTGAGGAAGGCTCTGTCTGGGGCAACTACTCAAGGTGCCTGTAGCGCCGGACAAAGGTGGCAGTGACAGCAAGAGTCCTGGACTCCAAGCCCAGGTCATTGGGTGGGTCCCAGTGCTTTTATCCCCTTTCTCTGCAACCTCGCTTCACCTTTCTTGCCTCGGTTTCTTCGCCTGTGAAATGGACACCAGGGAGCGTACTTGTGAGGGCTAGCTGGGCCGGTTCGTGCAAAGACTTCGAGCAGCGTTGGCCCGTAGTAAGGCCCAGGAAGCAATGACGGTGATTACTCTCAGCTATTGTCGTCGTAGTATGTGTCTGTTAGGCACATGGTCCTGTTAAGGCATGGCTATGGTTTTTGTGGTTATTGTGAGTTTTGCATGTGTTTTGTGTTACCTTTTCATCTATAAATGCTTCTTTCCCCCCCTTAGGCCAAGTGGAAAAACCAGAACTTGACTACTTGTTAAAAATGAAAACTTAAGAAAAGAACGTCACGGTACGGGCAAAGAGATCGGCTACGCCTTCGGTAAAATGGCATCATGGCAATCTCCCAATCAGTGTCTCACCCAGTGCCACCCACGCTGACAACCCTGGAGGTCAGGAAGGGTGAAGGGTGAAGTCAGTTTCAGAAGGTGATGTCCTAAGGAGCCGCTGTCGAGGTTCATCGCTTATTGCGACAAGATCTTCTCGTGCCCTTAGTATGCTCACGCTGTTCCTGCCAAATTAAGATCTTCTGAAAATAGAGAAGCATAAACGTGAAACTATGGTTTTCATCTTATTTCAGTGCAAGTTGAATGTTACTGACAAAAATATAAAAACAAATGAAATGAGGAGATAAAATTCACATCCGGGGGCGTGCAGAAGAAGTTACCTCTATTCCACGTGAGAAACTGAAGTGATAAAATAGGCGAGGAAACCATTCCTCATACGGGGACACTTGACATAAAGCGTGTACAACGAAGAGGCTTTGGGAAACGGGATTCGTGCCACCATCTGGTGACAGAGCCCAGAGACAGATCCAGGAAGCTTTGCCCTGACGCGACGGCTGAGGACAAAGTGTGAGGTCAGGGGCATTGTGCAGTCAGCTGGGTAAGAGTGCCCACATTCCGGGTTTCTTCATTTTACTTATATTTGCAAACTACGTTGACACAGGTGAGCAAGGGTTGTCTTAGGTAAAACCTCACATTTACAACTGCCACAAAGAAACCATTCCGTTCAGGTAGGTTTTTAATTTTTTTTTTTTTTGATGTTTTATTACTTATTTGTGAAGGAGAGGGAGACAGAGCGTGAGGGGGGAGGGGCAGAGAGAGAGGGAGACACAGAATCCGAAGCAGGCTCCGGGCTCCCAGCTGTCGGCACAGAGCCCGACGAGGGGCTCGAACCCGTAAACCCGTAAACCTGAACTGAAGTCGGGGGCCCAACCGACTGAGTCACCCAGGCACCCCTCGTTCAGGTAGGTTTTTAATACACCATGAGGTAAATTAGAAAACACGCAGCGACATCTGTGACCACAGTGTGGCAGGCCAGGAGGAGCCAAATGGCCATCTTGTCTTTTACTGGCTCGGGTTGTGTGTCCTCTCCGCATTTTAAGACCTGTGAAGCGGGCTTGCACTTTACCATCCCCATGGGCCAGGTTGCTGCCCAGTGGTAGTTGTCATTGCTCACCCTTACACAACAAAGCTCAGTGTTGCCAAGTCTTGAGGACAGGAGAGGAGCATCCTTTTTCGGAGCTGAGTCATCCATAGCCAGGCAGCTCCGAAAATGTTTTGCAAGAAACACAATGAGGGGTCTAACTTTGTGAATCTTCATACACATCGTAACCAATTTTGTTCCACTTATATTTTTTGTTTTCTGAAAGAATGTTTTGTGTTTTTTAAATCGATGAATAAGTGGGCGCCTGGGTGGCTCAGTCATCATAACCAATTTTGTTCCATTTATACTTTTTGTTTTCTGAAGGAGTGTTATGTGTTTTTTAAACATATGAATAAGCGGGCACCTGGGTGACTCAGTCACTAAGCATCTGACTTCGGCTCACAGTTCCGTGAGTGTGAGCCTCACTTCGGGTGAGCTTAGAGCCCCAATTCAGGTAAAAAAAAAAAACAAAACCCACAAGCCCCGCTTTTCTCTCTCTCTCTCTCTCTCTGCCCCTCGCTCACTTGCTCTCTCTCTCAAAAAAATGAAAATATGAATACGTTAAAAAGAATACTAACAATTATAAAGTTAAATTACAAGAGATAAGAAAGCATTGTGTCTTTGTGTGGCAGTGTTTTTCCTTTCTTGGTGGCTCTTAAGACAATGGCATTAGCTTACATTTCACACACCTCTGATTTGGTGAAATGTGTTGCAGACATAAGTACTCTGCTGGGATTGTTCAAACTGGTATTGAATGATGATGTAGAAGTTGTCAGTTTTACTAACAGTTATTTGTAATGGTATATAAGAACTTGCCTTTTTTTTTTTAAGTTAACTTATTTATTTTGAGACAGCATACGCACGTGTGCACGAGCGAGTAGGGGAGGGGCAGAGACAGAGAATCCCAAACAGGCTCCGTGAGATCATAACCTGAGCTGAAATCAAGAGTCGGATACTTAACTGAGTAAGCCACCCAGGCACTCCAAAACTTGACTTTTCTTTTATTTATTTTTTTGAGACAGAGAGAGACAGAGCATGAACAGGGGAGGAGCAGAGAGAGAGGGAGACACAGAATCCGAAACAGGCTCCAGGCTCTGAGCTGTCAGCGCAGAGCCCGACGCGGGGCTCGAACCCACGGACCATGAGATGGTGACCTGAGCCGAAGTCGGACGCTTAACCGACCAAGCCACCCAGGTGCCCCATAAACTTGACTTTTCTTAATGAAGTTTGAAGTCTATCTCTAGAGAGGATATAATACTGAATATTTAAATGAGACACAAAATCACATATATATTATATGTGTATATGTGTGTGTATACGTATATACATAAACTGTGTTGTTTTTACTGATGTAGAAACTCTGTGTAGCTGAACACTGCCAAATATAACGTGGTTGCTCTAGTTTCCATGTTTTGCTGATATTTTTAAGAAATGGAACAAATTCAGTTCAGGCCATGAGGGTTACAACATTAAGATGATTCCAACTGCAGAAAATTGTTGGCAATGAGGAACCAAAGAAAAGTCTGAACTCAATCTGCAAAATTAAATAAATTTGACTCTTTTAAAACGTTGCTTAAATATTTTCCAGAGATAGGTATTGGGGTATCAAAGACTTTTTTTTTTAAAGGACGCTGTTTAATATTCAAAACATTTCAAGGATCGTTAGAAAAATACTTTCGTAAGACATGGAAAGATATTCTTTGATTTCCTCACATTGTATATTTACTAGTTAATGATTTGAAACAATCAGCTAGACCTTTTTTTTGGTTGGCGATTCAACTCGGGAACAAATATGTTCTATTATTCTCTTGAATATCTACATCAGAGGTTAGCAGACAGCAGGCCAAATCACCCATTTTGTATGGCTCATCAGCTAAGAGGGTTTTTCCTTTTCTAAATGACTGGGAAAAAATCAAAAGAAGAATACTATCTTGTGACGTGAAAATTATGTGAAATGAAAATTTCCATGTTGATAAATATTTACACGTGGCCTATAGCTGCTTTTGAGATACAGAGCAGAGCAAAGTGGTCGTAATGGAGGTCGGATGGCCCAGAAATCCCAAATTATTTACTGTTCAGAATTTTACAAAAATTCTACCAACCTCCAATCTCCATGAATTTGATGAAAGAACACTCTGAAGCTGCAAAATAAATTATTTAAAAATGAGGGGCGCCTGGGTGGCTCAGTTGGTTGGGTATCTGACTTCGGCCCAGGTCATGATCTCACGGTTCGCAAGTTCGAGCCCCGCGTCGGGCTCTGTGCTGACAGCTCAGAGCCTGGAGGCTGCTTTGGATTCTGTGTCTCCCTCTTTCTCTGCCCCTCCCCCACTTGTTCTCTCTCTCTCTCTCTCTCTCTTTGTCAAAAACAAACAAACTTTAAAACTTTCTCAATATTCTGAAACTAAAAACAATATATAGTAATATATCAGTTGGTGGGGCTGTTATGAGCATTTCTGGACTTTTTTTTTTTTTTTAGTATTTCTGAACTGTTAAATAAAATGATCCTAACGATACTTGCCAATTGAATCTGGAATTAATAAATTAAAAAAAAATTTTTTTAACGTTTATTTATTTTTGAGACAGAGAGAGACAGAGCATGAATGGGGGAGGGTCAGAGAGAGAGAGAGGGAGACACAGAATCTGAAACAGGCTCCAGGCTCTGAGCTGTCAGCACAGAGCCCGACACGGGGCTTGAACTCACGAACCACGAGATCATGACCTGAGCCGAAGTCGGACGCTTAACCGACTGAGCCACCCAGGCGGGCGCCCCTGGAATTAATAATTTGAAGTAGCATAAGTGTATGCCCATAAAACATCAATTTGTGGTTTTATACTTTGGGCTTTGGCCTAAGAAGTGGAATCTATCCCCGCAAAAAAATGGGAAACGTGTTGGAACCTTAAGAGTTAAGAGTTAAAAGAAGTAGGGACTTCTGGGCACTGATGTCTCATTCTTCAAGGTCCCTTTCAAACACCAACCTCCGTCAGGTAGCGCGGCTGACCACGTGGGTTCTAAATGTCCTCTTTTCCTCTGGGTATGTCGTAGCCTGCTGTCTCCACCCACGCTTCGCAGGCATTCCTGGAAATCTTTCCTCTGTTTGTGTCTAATGTCCTTATTGAGATTTTAAGTTCTTGAGGGCAGGGAAATTTGTCTGCCCTCTGTTTCTTACCTGAATTATGCCTCTTGGGAGATTTACAACTCATTTGACTTTTCACGCGTTCCCCAACTTCTGAGTTAGGCTAGGGAGACCGCAGTGAGAGCTAACGTTGGTCTTCTGACGTTACACTTGACCAGGGATTTTTATAGTCAAGAAGTAGTTTTGCCTCTATGATCTCTGTCGAATTAGGATGAGCTGCTCGTACTTCTGCAGGTGAGATCTGGGTCTTGGCCAAAGCTCGGGAAACTAATCAGCGCTCGCTGGAGTGAGAACCGTTGGATGCAATGTGCACTTCCTGGTTTAGGGTTTACTGCTGGGCTTTGAATTATAAAGCAAGGCGGGCAGGATGGTAGGGACCTGGGTAGGAAAATGAGTCCCGAGAGGCGTCCCCGAGTGGCCGCTTTGTGTAACGGTTGAGGGACTGCGGAGGCGGTCTGTGTCCCAAGGGACACTGGGACAATACAGGGTGGGGCCGCTGCTGGGACACTGTGGAGTTCCCCTTTAAGCCCAGTTGTCTGGTGTGGGGTCTGGGTCCCAGCCACAAGCCTCCCTCCTATCCTGCCACACATGCCTCCCGTCTATACGGTTGACTCCCGCTCCCTGGAAACCCCGGGGGAAGAGCCAGTGTCCTCCCAGGGAAGCTGACAGTGGTGCTTATTCCCCAGGACAAGGAAGTCCCCGCAAAGAGAAGACAGGAGGTATCCCAGTCAACAAGGCAACCTGAAGGACGGTGGCCGTGCTGCCCAGGACCTGGAGACTGTACCCCCAGCACTAAAGAAACCAGAGGAGCCCCCACAAGGCAGGGTGGCACTGCTTCAGGGCTGCTAAGCTCCCCTGTCTCCTGCTGGATCCTTGGGACGAGAGCTTGAAACCTGCCACGAGTTTTCCATCCCTGGCTCCAAACTCTCGGAAGGCAGAAGCTGCTCTTCTTTCCTCCCGAGCTTGTCTTCAACAACCCCACAGCCGCTCACTTTCCCAGGGTGGCTGGGCGAGGACACAGAGCAGCCAAGAGTATCCAGCTGTCCGTTCACAGAGCACCTTCCTTTGTCTGGAAAGTGCATCGCTCGGGGAAGCAGAAGCCGCGATTCCGGGCGGTGGGTGGCCGAGGTGAAGGGAAGGCGACTTGTTCTCCCCCAGGCCTTCCTTATCTCTCTCGGCCACCCCGAAAGCAGCTGGCGGTGTGCAATTATCTCAGGGCTGTGAGATCCTTTCTTCCCCTAACGCACCGCTGAAGTCCACACCTTAGGAAGAAAAACAATCTAAGTGCCTGTGATAGTGTCTCGGGGCCTGCAAAACCCTGACGGCGGGGGGGGGGGGGGGGGGGGGGGGAAGTATTCCTCGTGCTCATGCCCAAGATCCCGCGAAGAGCTCTGGCCGTGACCCGCCCCCCCCCCTCCCCAGCAGGGCGTTTTGATGCTGTTAACAAGCCCCATGCCCCCAAGAGAGGGTATAGCATTTGAAATATCTGCTGACTCGAAGGCTGGTTTCGAGGCAGAGGGGGTGTCCGCCAGCTGACAAGAGCTGGCTCATTTCTTGCATAGCTGTGGCACAGCAGGGTCCGTGCCAGGCCCCCAGACACGTGTTAAAGTGACTCATCAGTCACGGTTTCTGCCCCAGCACAGCTGAAGCCCCCGGAAGGCCCCAGAAAGGAGCCACCATCTGATGTGGTTTTGCCTCGTCGCCTGTCCTGGATGGAGGTGAGGGAAGGACTTCTCGAGGGTCTCCCCCACCTCGGTGTTCGTCATGATGAACAGTGAGTGCAGCAGAGTACCTCCTCCCAGGGCCCTGTGGCCGCAGGAGGTCAATAGATAGTTGTCGACGGACAGCCTCCACTTCTTGCCTTGTTTATTACAGAAACCCTTGGAGGCCGGTCCCTGCTGGTGAGCCCTCCCCTCCCCCCCTGTGGCCCCGTCAGAAAACATGAGACAATAAATGGAGACGGATGGTCTGTCCGGGGAGCGACACCACCTTCCATGGGGTCGGCCCCTTCCCAGCTGTGCCTTCATTGAAGGTGCGGGACAGGGTAAGCGGCCTCCAACAGGCTGCCGGGGCAACAGGGACGGAGCTCCCCTCCTCTCCCCTCTCCCTCCCCTGACCCGAGGCAGGATGGACAAAGGGAAACGCCATGTGGGTGTCGGATTATTGGCCTCCAGTTTCACGCTGGCCTGGCAGGGGGCCCAGGCTACAGTTTCACAGAGTCAACAGATGTGCTTCTAATTATTTACTAGAACTTCTCTCACCGGGAGCCAGTTCTTCTGATGAGACACTGCAAACGTCCAGAAGCTCGCCGGCAGGTCAATCGCACGAGTAGGGTGAGGAGAAGGGGGGACAGGCCACGCGGGCATCCCCGTCTCTGTTTATAATTCAGTCTCGGATTCGGGTGTGTTTTTACGCGTGAAATGGGGAAAGTCACAGATTCAGACACAGGCCAGGAGCGCACTGGCTGCTGAGATGGCCTAAATGGTGACGGTGACCGGCCGAGTCGTGTCCCCCGCGTCCTCAGGACGCGTCCCCCAGGACCTCAGAAGGTGACAATATTTGAAGCGAGGGCCTTTAATACATTTTTTTTTAAGTTTATTTGTTTATTTAAAAAAATTTTTTTTTTTTAACATTTATTTATTTTTGAGACAGAGAGAGACAGAACATGAACAGGGGAGGGGCAGAGAGAGAGGGAGACACAGAATCTGAAACAGGCTCCGGGCTCTGAGCTGTCAGCACAGAGCCCGACGCGGGGCTCGAACCCATGGACCGTGAGATCATGACCTGAGCCGAAGTCAGACGCTTAACCGACCGAGCCACCCAGGTGCCCCTATTTGTTTATTTTTGAGAAAAAGCATGAGCAGGGGAGGGGCAGAGAGGAGAGGGGGAGGGAGAGAATCCCAAGCAGGTTCCACACTGTCAGCACAGAGCCTGATGCGGGGCTCATGCCCACTAGCAGTGAGACCATGACCTGAGCTCGAACCAGGAGTCAGACGCTTAATCGACTGAACCACCCGGATGCCCTTGAAGCTGGGGGCCTTCAAAACGGTGACCAAGGTTAAACGAGATCATGAAGGTGGGCTCTGATCTGACTTGGTCCGTATAAAAAGAGACAAATCGGACAAAGACCCACAGGAGGAAGACCATGCGAGGATGCAGGGAGAAGGCGGCCATCCGCACGGCGAGGACAGGCCTCAGGAGGAACCAGCCCTGCCAATGCCTTGATCTCAGACTTGCGCTTCCAGAAAATTCTGTGGTTTAAACCGTGCTTTCTGTGGTACTCGCCGTGGTACAGCGACCACGGCAGGCCCGGGGAGGGCCGCCCTTTGTGCCAGCGAAGGGTCACAGGTCACAAAATGCACTCTGGCTAGGGGCCCACGTGATCGTAAAGGGAGGATCGGGAAGTGTCCCAGGCACATAGTCCCTTTTCCTAACTACTGGGGACAGATGCATTTGGACTTCAGAATTCCTCAGGCTTTAAAAAGAATATGGATGTATATACCACATACTATCTAACACACCCAGAGGGCCGCGATAGCTCCCATCATCAAACATTTCTGAAATGAAACAGAACAGCGTACGTAAGCAGCTGGATACCTCAATAGAGATACGTATTTGCATTAAGAGGAGTAAGAAAGAATATATATATATACGTATATGTATATATATGTACGTATATATATACGTATATGTATACATATATACATACATATATACGTATATATATACGTATATATAGGTATACTTATATATATATATTTACATAGATATACTTACATAGATATACTTATATAGATATACTTATATAGATATATATATACTTATATAGATATACTTATAAGTATATATACATATATATATACTTATATACTTATATATATACTTATACATATATATATACTTATAAGTATATATATACTTATATATATATACTTATAAGTATATATACACTTATATATATATACTTATAAGTATATATACACTTATATATATATACTTATATACTTATATATACTTATATATATATACTTATATACTTATATATATATACTTATATACTTATATATATACTTATAAGTATATATATAAGTATATAAGTATGTAAGTATATATATACATACATATATATATATATAAGTACATATATATATAAGTACATATATATATAAGTACATATATATATATATATATATATATAAAACCTCAAGTTTGCTCAGGTCAGATTTCACCACCAAATGAGTTTGTGCTAAATGGAGAAAGGCTTGGTTTCGGGGATTTCAGAACTCTGCATAGGGTATGACAGACTCGTCTAGTAGCCCTGCCTCCAGACTTCAGCTCTCACAGAAGGAGAAATCCAGACTCAGGGAGCGAGCTGCTCACTGGGGATCACGTGGCACATGGAAGACCGGCTAGGTTCTTCTAATGCCAGGCCTGTGTCTTTTCAAACGAGCCCGGAGGGCCGCCTCGTATGATTTGCTCTCCCCGGCTCCTTGCAGGGCACCACCTTCCCATCCGCACGTCACCCACACCCTCCGTCCCCAGCCTGTTACTTTCCCTGCTCACCTGGAGAACTTCACAGCTGTCGGCAGACATCACCTTTGCCGGGCTCACCTCCCTGACCCTTCTGACTCTCGTAATTTCAGAATTGGAAACGATCTTTTTTTCAACCTTTTATTTATTTTTTTTGGGACAGAGAGAGACAGAGCATGAATGGGGGAGGGGCAGAGAGAGAGGGAGACACAGAATCGGAAACAGGCTCCAGGCTCTGAGCCATCAGCCCAGAGCCTGACGTGGGGCTCGAACTCACGGACCGCGAGATCGTGACCTGGCTGAAGTCGGACGCCTAACCGACTGCGCCACCCAGGCGCCCCAAGAATTGGAAACGATCTTAAGGAGACAACAAGCCAAACCGTTTCAGGTGAAGCTCGAGCCCCCATCCTCCCTCCCCCCCACCCCGGCCCAGACCCTCAGCTAACCAGACAGAACTGGGGGGCCTCCACGGAACTCTGGGGACCCCCAAAGTACAGTCCGGCAGCCTCTGATGCAGCCTGACCTCCCCTCACTACTACGAAGGTGAAAAATGAGCTCTGCCAGGTCATGCAAGCAGCGGCTGTTTATGCGATCCGGACTGGTTGCTACTAACCTTATTGCACAGAGTCAGAAACCGAGGCCCCAAAAAGGGGAGGGCAAAGCACCCCAAGTGTGAGCAGACTGTGGTTTACACGGGGCATGGCACACGGCATGGCACATGCAGATGCACGCTCCCGGCATTTCGTGTTGCCCTCCCATCTGCTAAATGAAACAGCCAGACCTCCTGTTTGAAATGATGCCCGGTTGTTTCTTAGAATGATGGGGCTTTTGTTCAGAAATTCTTAGTAGGGAGGGTTTGCATAACTTGAGCTGCACGCTCTCACGCCCATCCCTGTGCCTCACAAACATTCATAACAACGCGGCGGCTCTTGAGTTAACCGGAGAAATCCCAAAATATGGTTACGTAAGAGAGATTTTTATTTCTCTGCTTTAGAAACTGCCAAATGGCGCTTGTTCAAACTTTCTATCTTAACAAAAAAAAAAAAAGAAAGAAAGAAAGAAAGAAAGAAAGAAAGAAATGCCTCGGGACTAAAATCCAAAATGTAAGAATTCAATCCAAAAAGGATAACCTTTTAAAAGGTTGTGGTCCTGTGCATGGACTGGATTGCAGTGAGAAATGAAATTGTCATGGTGGGAAAATATATATATATATTTAAAAGTATTGTGTGGTCTTGAGAAGTTTCATCGAAAAACCTTGACTGTCTCTGAGTTTTCTAAAAGCCGCTCCTATCTTTTTCTTTGCTTTCCTGACTCATGAAAGTCTCCTCTATATGTTTGAAAACAGCACCAGGGACCTCGAAGTTTGGCGTCGTAAGGCTGGTCAGCTACCGTCTGAGAGTGTGGTAAGGACTGTAATCGACCTTCGACGGTCATGCCCTTCTCTTGATGACGGAGTCCCCTGGGCATTGCCAGGGCTCAGAGCCCTCCATCTAGAGATGGCATTTCTCTACCTTCCTTGCAATGACATACGGCCCTTTGATAACGTTTGCACGAAAGGGATGAGAACAGAGAGGATATGGAGCCATTTCTTTTTTTAAAAAAGGTTTTTTTTTTAACGTTTATTTACTTTTGAGACAGAGAGAGACAGAGCGCGAGCAGGGGCGGGGCAGAGAGAGCAAGAGAGGGAGACACAGAATCCGAAGCAGGCTCCAGGCTCTGAGCTGTCAGCACAGAGCCTGACGCGGGGCTCGAACTCACGGACCCTGACATCATGAGCTAAAATCGGAAGCTTAACCGACTGAGCCACCCAGGTGCCCCAATGGAGAGCAATTTCTGAGTTATGTCCTTACAGGGACACGCTAGCCCTTCACCTCCCCCACCTGCTTCATGAGATTGAGGACAATACTCGAGGGTTTTGTACAAGGGAACCAGGCCCCCGGATAAGTAGCATTACCCCTGCTCCGCGCCATGTGTTTTTGGACACCTTTGTTACAGCAGCTGAGCTGTGTAGGCTGACGAGTATCCGAAATTACAGGTGGGTGTGAGCATTAAAGTCTCCCGCTCCCTCCACGCACATTCGCTTCCCTCTCTGACCCATTTTCTCCTTGGCGAGCAAAGTCCTGAGGAGCAGGGCCCTGTCCCCACTGTAAGGATGTCATGGAAAAATCCACGGGAGAGATTACTCTGAGGGGTACGCTGCTATAGAAGAGGGGGAAGAAGTTCTGGCCTTGGGCAGAAGCCAGAACATTAAGTCAGCCACATGTTCCACTCCCAAGCCAGTGGCAAATCGGCCATCGCCACCCAAGCCCCGAGAAGGCTCGGGCGTTGCTGAAAAACTTCTGCTAGATGCCGTGATCACTGATAAGGGTGCTCCCGGCCAACGAGAGCGGTCCTGCCACAGAGCGTGGGGGTGGCGTTTCGGCCGGAAGCTCTCACATCTGGTTCAGATAACGCTATCTCAGGCAATCATCGCCACACTCCCTTCTCCCGCGGGGTTTTCTCCACAGAACAATAAGCAGATGTGAACTTTCTAGGCCATGGCGGGGGCGGGTGGAGGGGGCTCGGAAATTCTCATTTACTCACCCGTTCCTCAACAGCTATTGATTGAGGCCAAGCGCGAGTCAGGTGCGATGCTGGGCATTCAAGGCCCCCGCTCTCCGGCCACTTGCGTTTTAGTGGCGGGACACCTAGAACGCATAAGTTAACCCGAAACAATATCACTTCAGAAAATAAGTAGCACCGCCCATACATTAGAATTGGGTGATGTGAATAAGGAGTTGAGGACCACTTCAGGAAGAGTGGTCAGAGAAGACCTCTGCCAGGGGCTGGCACGCAAACGGAGACCGGAACCATAAGCCACGTAAGTGCAAATGTCCTGGGATTGTGGAGAGCTTAGAAGAACCTAGAGAAGGCCATGTGGCTAGAATACAGGGAGTTTGTAGTGGAGGGAGATGAGCCAAGGTCAGAGCTGTAGGCAAGGGGCAGATAGTGCAGGGCCTTGTAGACTCCGATACGGTGATACGGAATTGTATTTTAATGTTTATTTATTTTTGAGAGACAGAGCGTGAGTGGGGAGGGGCAGAGAGAGAGAGGGAGACCCAGAATCCGAAGCGGGCTCCAGGCTCCGGGCCGTCAGCACAGAGCCCGATGCGGGGCTCGAACCCACGAACCTGGAGATCGTGACCTGAGCCGAAGTCGGACGCTCAACCGACTGAGCCACCCAGACGCCCCTGGATTTTATTTTCAGAGCAATATGAAGCCATTGGAGGATTTTAAACGGGAGAGGCACATGGCCTAATTTGCATATTAAAAAGATTGCCCAGCTGCTGTGTGAAGAACGTCTTTTAAGAGTGCAAAAATAGAAATAGGAAGACCGGTTAGGAGGGTATTGCCGTAATCCTGGCAGGAGGTAATAACTATTATTATCCCCATTTCACGGAGGCCCAGAGAAGATGTAATTTATGCTTTACTTTTATTTGCATAGCGATTTCAATTTGAAAAGCCTTTTTACCTATATCACTTTCTTTGAACTCTAGAACCACTCCAAGATGAATTATCATCTGAATTTTTTTAAGTTTATTTATTTATTGAGAGAGAGAGAGAGAACACAAGCAGGGGCAGGGCAGACAGAGGGAGAGACACCATCCCAAGCAGGTTCCGCGCTGCCCCACTTGGGGCTCGAACTCAGGAACGGTGAGGTCATAACCTGAGCTGAAACCAAGAGTCAGACGCTTCGCCCACTGAGCCACCCAGGCGCCCCGATCTGAATTGTTTAGACAAGGAAACAAGCCTCCAAGACGTCGCTACTTGATGAGATTGCAGAAGCGGTTAAGTGCAAGAAACCTGATTCAACTCGGGTCTCCCGACTGCCAAGCCTGTACTTTTCCCATTCCCCTTTTCCTATATCGGCAAAAGGTTCGCATTTATTCACGGCCTTCTCTTGAAAATCTCTGTTCTTATAAAAAACAAGGTTCTTTGAGGAACCATTCTGTTTTGTTTATATGAAACTGGGAAGATGAAAAACAAACAGACAAAAAAACCCAGCAGTGGGCATAGAAGCCCAACGTGAAAAGCAACCTTCCCACATCTTAAGGCCATTTACTCCGGAAGGAGCCAGGTCAGTCAGGTGACACTCAGCAAGGCCCCCTGGGATGCCTTGTTTTAGTTGCTGTAGAAGATTAGAGAACAAAGGAAACAGAAGACATCCCTCAGCTTTCAGGCACTTGCAATGTAGTTGGAAAAATTGGACAGGCGCCCACAAATAATTTAGGAATGCTCGACAAGTTAAAAGTCACATCCAATTCTAAAAAACTTTAGGAAGAACCCAGATTCTTTCTTTCCTTGTGGCACACGGACCTGGATTCCGTTAACAAAGGTAGCTTCTTTAAGTGGGCCTTCGGGGTCGTCAAGGAGAGTCACCAGCCCATTCGTTCTATTGGTGGCCTCATCTGCGGAACGTTCAACTGGAGCTCCGTCCACGGTGCCCTGAGCAATTCACTGCTGCATAGCAAAACGCCCCACAACTTAGTGGCCTAATTCGATAACCATTTTTATTACCCTCGTGCGTGCTGTCGTAAGCGAATCTGGACAGGCCAGAGCCGATCCGTCTTGTCTGGGCCTCAGCTGAGAGCACTCCAATGGCCAAGGGCTGGAATCGTCTGACGGCCCATAGGGCTGGTGCTTGGGCTGGGATGACACTCAGAGGCTGAGCTGAGCGAGGCTTCCTTTTTGGCGCGTTTCCGTGTGGTCTCTTCACGAGGCTTGGGGCCTTCACAGCATGGCAGCCTCAAGGAAGTCACGCTTCTTGTGTGGGGCTCAGAGCTCTAAGAGAACAAGGTAGAAGCCACCTGACTTTTTAGGATCTGGCCTCGGAAGTCCCAAGAGTCACTTCCACACCATTAGCCAAAGCATCACAAGCCCATCCACTTTCAAAGAGGGGACCACAGACCCCCTGCCTTTCAAGGAATAACATCAAAATTTGCACAGATCTGTATTAAAACCACACAGTCTCTTTTTGTGCCCTAAGCAGTAAAATATCACATATAAAGGATTAATAAGATTGTGAAATAAGATTCATGCCAATGTTTTGGATTTTTTTCTTTATAGTCAATAGCTGTGGAAAACAAAGATGGCTTCTTTTTTTTATATATATATTTTTAGTGTTTATTTATTTTTGAGAGAAAGAGAGACAGAGCGTGAGCGGGGTAGGGGCAAACAAAGAGGGAGACGCAGAATCCGAAGCAGGCTCCAGGCTCTGAGCCATCAGCACAGAGCCCGACGCGGGGCTCGAGCTCACAGACCGTGAGATCATGACCTGAGCTGAAGTCAGACGCTTAACGGACTGAGCCACCCAGGCTCCCCAAACAAAGATACCTTCTTATATCAAATGATTTGGCGCACAGAATTTGGCTGCATTATAATCAATTGAATGCCACTGTTACAGACCATTGGCTGGAGCTCTGTAACAATTATTATTGATTTGTGTGTGCAGGGCGGGGGGGGATTTGAACCCCGACAGTAAGCATAAATTAATACGGAATAAAGTGTGCATGTGAACATTTATGAAGCATAAATAAATGATTACAATTCAGATCGCCTACTTAGTGGGATATTAAGAGAGACATTTTCCTGGAAGGTTTATTTCAGTCAGGTTTTAGAGGCCGCAAGAAAAATATTTATTTCAGGCGAATGCGGCTAATTACAAACGAATCCACCCTTTTCGTTAAAGCAAGCCCAGCTGGACTTACACTTGGACGTCCTTAGTGTGAATTAATAGAGTTATTATGTGCTTGAGATAAAAAGAGAAAAGAGCTCTGGCTTGCTAGAGGAGAAAAAAGTAAAGTGCCAATGTAAGTACCACCAGGGAAAAAGGGTGATTTTTGTCTGTTGATTCTCCTATTGGGCTCCAGGACCATCGTCTAATCAATTCTCTGGTAATAAGTACAGGATGATTTCAGCATGTGTGGGGAAACAAAGGAAGAGGTTTTCTTCTCCCACAGTAGGATACAAAGCGTCCGTGCACGACAGAAGAAAAATATGGGTTGGTTTGACCTCTTCCAAATACTTTCTTTTAAAAAAAGCTTTATTGGTACATAATACACGTACCGTGCAATATACCCATTTAAAATGTCCAACTCATTGGACTGTTGGTTCATTCACAAAAGTTGTGCAACTGTCAGCACCATCTAATTTTAGAACGTTTCCATCACCCCCAAAAGAAACACCGTAGCCATTATTAGTCACGCCCTCTCCCCAACCCCAATCCCAACCCTAGGTAAACCAGGGATTTACTTCTGTTTCTCTAGATTTGCCTGTACCGGACTTTTCATTCCTTCATTCCTTTTTATTCCAGACCAATAGCCCACTGTACGGATATACCACGTTTTGTTTATCTGTCTATCGGTTGCTGGATACTTGAGTTGTTTGCATTTTGGCTACTATGAATAATACTGCTGTGAATAGTCGTGTCCACGTTTTGTATCGATGGACGTTTTCATTTCTCTTGGACATATACCCGGGAGCAGAAGGTAGATTCTACTCAGCACCAATTCCCATGAGCACTGAGTGAGGTTTCTAGTTGCTCCATATCCTTGTCCGTACTTGTAATTGTCTGGACTTTTACTGTGGCCACCCTAGAGGTTGGGAAGTGCGATCTTATTGGGATTTTGATTTGCATTTCCTTGACAACTAATAATATTGAACATCTTTTCATGTGCTTATTGGCCCTTTGTATATCGTCTTTGGAGAAATACCTATTCAAATTCTTTTGCCCATTTTTAAATTTTTTTTTAACGTTTATTTATTTTTGAGACAAAGAGAGACAGCATGAACGGGCAAGGGTCAGAGAGAGAGGGAGACACAGAATCTGAAACAGGCTCCAGGCTCCGAGCTGTCAGCACAGATCCCAATGCGGGGCTTGAGCTCACGGACCGCGAGATCATGACCTGAGCCCAAGTCAGACGCTTAACCAACCGAGCCACCCAGGCGCCCCACATATGTCTTCTTCTGAGGGTTTATGATTTTAGCCCTTACATTTATGTCCATGACCATTTTGAGTTAATTTTGGGGTATGGTGTGTGGTAGAGGGTCCAACTTTATATTTTTTACTTGTAGATACCCAGTTGTCTAGTAATGTTGGTTGAAGAGTCTGTTGTTTCTTTCATTCAATTATCTTGGCAACCTTGTGAAAATTCGATTGACTCTAAATATAATGGTTTTTTCTGGACACTCAGTTCTAGTTCACTGATCTTGTTTCCTTATCCCAGTACCAAGCTCTCTTGATTATGACAGCTTTATAGTAAGTTTTGAAATTAGAAAGTGGGAGACCTCCAACTTTGTTCTCTTTAAAGACTGTTTTGGCTATTTGGGGTACCTAGCATTTCCATATGAACTTTAGAATCAGCTTATCAATTTCTGCAAAATAGCTGCTTGAGATTTTGGTAAGGATTAGATTGAATCTATAGGTCAGTTTGGGGAGGATTGCCACCATGACAATAGTAAGTCTTAGGGGCACCTGGGTGGCGTAGCCAGTCAAGCATCTGACTTTGGTTCAGGTCACGATCTTGAGGCTCATGAGTCTGAGCCCCATGTCGGGTTCTGTGCTGACAGTTCGGAGCCTGGATCCTGCTTCAGATTCTGTGTCTCCCTCTCTCGCTGCCCCTCCCCTGCCTCTCAAAATTAAACAATAAAAAATATTTAAGAAAAAAACAATAGTAAGTCTTCTTACCATAACTTTAGGGAGTCTTTCTGCTTATTTAGGTATTTAATTGGTCTCAATGTTTTATAGTTTTCAGTGTATGCATCTTGGGTTTTTTGGTTAAATACATTCCTAAGAATTTTATTTTTTGATACTATTGTAAATTTAATTTAATTTTTTATTTTTAGAATTAATTCTCATTTTTTGGTTTATTGCCAGTATCTAGAAATATAATCGATATCTGTATATAGATTTTTTTCCCTGCAATGTTGCTGATAATTAGCTTAATATTTTATTAGCTTTAATAGTTTTTTGGTGCATTCTTTAGGATTTTTTATATTTATAAGATTATGCAACCTGCAAATAAAGACAATGACTTCTCATCCAACCTTTTGTTTCTTTTTCTTGCCTTATTGCCTTGGCTAGACCCTCAAACACATTGTTGGATAGAAGTACAGGAGTGTGCATGTCTTGTTCATGGTGTTAGGGGGGGAAACCTTCAGTCTTTCATTATTAAATATGCTACTAGCTGTGGGCTTTGAATAGATGCCCTTTTAATGTATTGAAGAAGTTCCTTTCTAATTTTTAATTTGTGGAGTGTTATTTTTTTTTTTTTATTTAAAAATTTTTTTTTTTCAACGTTTATTTATTTTTGGGACAGAGAGAGACAGAGCATGAACGGGGGAGGGGCAGAGAGAGAGAGGGAGACACAGAATCGGAAACAGGCTCCAGGCTCTGAGCCATCAGCCCAGAGCCCGACGCGGGGCTCGAACTCACGGACCACGAGATCGTGACCTGGCTGAAGTCGGACGCCCAACCGACTGCGCCACCCAGGCGCCCCCTGTGGAGTGTTATTATCATGAAAAGATGTTGGATCTTATCAAATTCTTTTCTACATCAAGATAATCATAGGTCAAAGTCTTTGTTGTTTATTTTAGTAATATGGTGTATTACATTAATTGATTTTCAGGTATTACAATATTACACCAATTTTGCCTTCCTAAAATAAGCCCCACTTGGTCATGGTGGATATGTTGGATTTAGCTTACTAGTATTTTACTAATGACTTTTGTGTCTACATTCATGAGAGATATAAGCCAGGTGTGTTTTTTTTTTTTTTTTTTCTTGTGATTTCTTTGTCTGGTTGTGCTATCCAGGTAATGTTGGCCTCATAGAACAAGTTGGGATGTATTCTTCTCTTCTATTTTTTTTAGAGGCTTGTGAAGGATTAGTATTAATTCTTCAAATGTTTGCTGGAATTGGATATGAGCTTTTCTTTGTGGGGAGCTTAAAAATTATTATTTAAATATTTTTGCTTATTTCATCGATCTATTTATATTTGCTATTTCATTTTGAGTAAGTTTTTTTCAGGAATCTGTTTTATCTAGGTTGTCTAATATATTGGCATCCAGATTGTACCATACTCCTTCTTATTTATATAAGGTCAATAGTTATACCCCTCTTTCATTCTTGATTTTAGTGGTTTGCATCTTTTTGCTTTTTTTTCTCTTGTAAAGGTTTGACAACTTTGCTGTTCTTTTCAAACTGTTGGTTTGTTGATATTCTCTTTGGTTTTTTTCTATTGTCTATTTTATTTATTTTCACTCTAGCTTTTACTATTTCCCTCTTCTCTCTTTGGGTTGAGTTTGGTCTTCTTTTGCTAGTTTCTTGAGTCAGAAATTTGTTATTGATTTGAAATTGAATTGATTCTTTTTTTGCTATAGGTGTTTACAGCTATAAATTTCACTGTCAGTACTGCTTTGCTCTATCTTATAAGTGTTGATATGTTTTCGTTTCCATTTCATTAATCTCAAAATATTTTCTAAGTTCTCTTGCGATTTCTACTTTGATCCATTGGTTATTTAAGAATGTGTTGTTTATGCATATACTTGTGGATTTCTCAGATGTTCTGTTATTGATTTTTACTTTATTTCTATTTGTGGTTGGAGACAACACTTTGTAAAACTTCGGTCCTTTTGAATTTATTTAGGCTTGTTTTTATGGTCTAGCATATTGCTTATTCTGGAGAGTGTTCCACATGTAATTAAGAATAATTTGTATTTTGCTACTGTTAGGTAGAATTTTCTATAGTTGTCTATGAGGTCTAGTTAGTTTATACTATTCTAGTATTCTATTTTCTTGTTAATCTCCTACCTAGTTATCCTATTCATCACTGAAAGTGGAGTATTAAAATCTCCAATCATTTTTGAATTATCTGTGTTTCCCTTCAATACTGTCAGTTTTTGCTTCATGAATTTTGGGGTTCTGTTGTTAGCTGCATACATATATATGTAATCATTGTATCTTTCTGGTAAGTGGGCTTTTTATCATTATAAGATATTTTTTTTTCTCTAGTAGTAATCTTTAACTTTAAGTCATCTATTTTGTCTGATATTAGTATATAATATAATATAATATAATATAATATAATATAATATAATATGTTTTGTTATTTATATCTTTTAAATATAAAGTGTGTTTCTTATAAAGAGTACATAGAGGGGCGCCTGGGTGGCGCAGTCGGTTAAGCGTCCGACTTCAGCCAGGTCACGATCTCGCGGTCCGTGAGTTCGAGCCCCGCGTCGGGCTCTGGGCTGATGGCTCGGAGCCTGGAGCCTGTTTCCGATTCTGTGTCTCCCTCTCTCTCTGCCCCTCCCCCATTCATGCTCTGTCTCTCTCTGTCCCCAAAAAAATAAACGTTGAAAAAAAAAAAAAAAAAAAAAAAAAAAAAAAAAAGTACATAGATTGTTCTTTGGTATCTATTCTGTCAGTCTCAGACTTTGATTAAAATTTTTTATTCCATTTATAGTTATTATAATCGCTGATTAGGCAGGATATACGTCTGCCATTTGAGATTTGTTTTCTGTGCTTTATGTCTTTGCTTCTCTATTCTTTCATCACTAATTTCTTTTCTGTTAAATATATATTTTCCAGGTATCGTTTTAATTCCCTTTTATATTCTTATACTATATGATTTGTAGTTATTTTCTTAGCAGTGGTTCTGGGGATTACAATTGTTAACTTAATTTAATACAATCTAATTTGGATTGACACTAACTTAATTTCATTAGTATGTAAGCTCCAGCCCTCCTCACTCCCTTATTGCCTGTTATTGTCATAGGAATTTTATCTTTGTATATTATAAATCAATCAACACAGCTTTATAATTATTGCTCTAGGCAGTTGCCTTTTAAATCAGATAGGAGAAGAAAAGAAGTATAAAATGCATTTATGCTGTCTTCTATAAGTATCTATAAGGTTACCTTTACCAGTGCTTTTTATTTCTTCATACGGATTTGAGCCTAGGGTCTTTTTATTTCGGTGAGCAGGGCCCCTTTTAGTATTTCTCATGGGGCAGTTCTGTGAGTGATGAATTCTCTTAGTTTTTGTTTACCTGGGAATCTTTTTATTCTTCTTTTATTTTTGAACGATAGCTTTACTGAATATAGAATTCTTGGCTGACTGTCTTTCAGCGCTTTCAATATGTTGTCCAGTGGCCTCCATGGTTTCTGATGGGAAATCAGTTGTTGAACGTATTGAGGTTCCTTGTACGTGATAGCTTATTTTCTCTTACGGCCTTCAAGATTCTCTTTTTTGTTGGCTTTCAACGATTTAACTCTGATGTGTCTAGGTGTGAATCTAGGTGCTTATCATACTTGGACTTCATTGAACTTCTTGGATACGGAGATTAATGTTTGCAGTCAAATTTGGATAGTTCTTGACATTTCTTCAAATGTTCTTTCTGCCTTTTTCTCTTTCTCTTCTCCTGCGACTCCTGCGCTGTGTATGTCAGTATGATTGATAAGGTCCCACAGGCCTCTAAGGTTCTATTCCTTTTTCTGCATTCTTTTCTCTTTCTGTTCCTCAAACTGGATAATCTCAATTGATTTATTTTCAAGGTCATTACTTTTTCCTTCTGATAGTTCAAATTTCAAATTGTAGTGAATTTTTCGTTTCAGCTATTGTACTTTTAAACTCCAGAATTTCTATTCTTTTTAGTAAGTTTAATACCTTTATTGAGATTCTTCATTTGGTAAGACCTCATTGTTACAGTTTTCTTTAATTATTTAGACATCACTTTCTTTAGTTCTTTTAACATATTTATAACAGCTGAATTAAAATCTTTGTCTAGTAAGTCCAACATCTGAGCTTGCTCAGAGCTTGTTTTTCCATATAGGGGCCATAAATGTGCTTGTTTTCCTGTATCATACATTTTTTGTTGAAACCTGAACGTTTTGATAATAGAATGTGGCAACTTTCAAAATAAGACCCACGTATCCCAGGATTTGTTGGGTTTCATTTTGTTTTGTTTGTTTGTTTTAGTTGCTGGTTAGTTTCAGTTAGTTTGTTCAGTTAGTTTGTTCTATCACTATAAAGTTGAACTAATTTTTTTTTTTTTAATTTTTTTTTCAACGTTTATTTATTTTTGGGACAGAGAGAGACAGAGCATGAACCGGGGAGGGGCAGAGAGAGAGGGAGACACAGAATCGGAAACAGGCTCCAGGCTCCGAGCCATCAGCCCAGAGCCCGACGCGGGGCTCGAACTCGCGGATCGCGAGATCGTGACCTGGCTGAAGTCGGACGCTTAACCGACTGCGCCACCCAGGCGCCCCAAGTTGAACTAATTTTATAAGTCCGTTTTTCCTATATTGTGCAACCATTGAAGTTTTGCTCAGTTAGTTTTGTGGCCAGCTGATGACTGCCGTAAGCATTTCAGCCTGCAGATATTCCTTTTACATTTTGCTCAGACACTTGTTCTAATTGCTGTCAGGCAGCTGCAGTGTTTAACAATTGCTGCTGATAGTTTTTGACAAATCCCCTGGGGCAGAGATTTTCCTGCAGAGTGAGCTCTCAGACCAAACATCAACAATGCCCCATAAATGGGTTTTGGCTAAGAGTCTGTGAGACAAGTAAATAATGACAATGCTCAGAGGATGGGCCATGTTGAGGAGTCTCAGATCCAGTCTGTTTCCCCTTGTGGCTGCAAGGTTC
Source organism: Prionailurus viverrinus (assembly GCF_022837055.1). NCBI lineage: Eukaryota > Metazoa > Chordata > Mammalia > Carnivora > Felidae > Prionailurus > Prionailurus viverrinus. The sequence continues at coordinate 19,024,808 of NC_062571.1, forward strand.
ATGGTTTTCACAGATACTTGGATTTTGCCAGGCTGCTGGTTATCAAGGCTGACATGGAACTGAATAGAAGGGGATGCGTATTCAAATGCCACAACCCTGTTGCTTTTACTGAGGCTTAGCAGTTTTTCTTGAACAGATGCTCCTCTGATGGTTGCGAGTCTTTGGGTAATTTCTAGAGTTCTGAAAAAGATTATTTTGACCATTTCCCCAGTGTCTTTGTTTTTATGGGGGAACAGATTCACAGAGGTCCTAACTATGCCATTTTGTAAGTCCTGCCCCTCTTCCATTATTAAACAGGAGCATCAGTATTTTGTTGCACTGGAAAGTCATATTAACACACTTTTCTCTCCATGAAGGTATTTTGGCAAAACACCTGACCAACTAGGTTGCTGGTGAAAAATATTCTATGATCAAACAAATTCAGAAAAAAAATTTTTTTTTTGCTCTATCTCATCCTTGGGGACTCCCAATGTATGCTAGTATTTTCAAGGTTCTGAGAGAAGTCCTGCTATAAAAATCTTGCTTACTTTTCTTTACTCAGGATTCCCTAAACATATTTTCCCATATAACTGCTTTTTAAAAATCTGTTCAATACCCTTGGTTAGTGCTTCTCCCAATACACTACACCACCCTTAAAGGTGAATTTCAGGTCTAGTATATGGGACTGCTTTTCAGAACTAATACGACAGCAGTTGGGTGTCTGATGAGAGTGGTCAAGGTACCTATAAAATACAATGGGATACTTTGGGGGTTAATTTCTATTTACCTAATACATTGTCTGAGATCTAATAGTGCTGGCTACCTTTTCTTTTTTTTATGGGAGTTTGGGGAGGCGGGTCTGGCTCATCACAAACATCCTGAATGACTTAAGAAAATTATTTGATCTGTTTATAGTTTTTTTTCCTTCCACCTCAGAAAAGTCATGTGCACTGATCTCCTATAATAAGAAAGTATAAAGAGTTTTGTGGTGGGGCAGATGACTTTTGTCCTTTTCGGAGCCCCTCAGTCAATAATGGATTTTGGGGGGCGCCTGGGTGGCTCAGTCGGTTAAGCATCCGGCTTCGGCTCAGGTCATGATCTCGCACTTCGTGAGTTCGAGCCCCGCATCGGGCTCCGTGCTGACAGCTCAGAGTCTGGAGCCTGCTTCGGATTCTGTGTCTCCCTCTCTCTCTGCCCCTCCCATGCTCACGCTCTGTCTCTGTCTCTCAAAAATAAAAACGTTAAAAAAAAAATAATGGATTCCTAGAAACCACTCAGACTAAGGCAGAAGAGCTGCAGAACCACATAGACTGTCTGTAATCACACAGACACACTTAGACATGCACCCACGTGCACGCACACACGTGCACGCACACAGGCACGTACACATGCACACATGTACAGAAATCCCCGGTGGGGATGCTGACGCCTGACAGAGGTGACAGGAGTCCCCAAGCAGGTTCCCTGCTCCCGGGAGCAGCCTTATCCTTTTATCACAGGGGGCTGTGCAAACGTATTCTTTATCCTGGGTGCCGTGGCCCGAGGAGGTCTGGGAAGTCCTGCCCAGGAGGCTTGGGAGTCTTTCCAGAAGGGGACAGAGGGCTCTGTGCCCTCATCCCGGGACGGAGGAATCAGGAAATTGGTTCTAGTGCTGCCTTTGTCACTATTCTGGGGAAGTTGCCTTAGTTTCCTGGGTCTTCTTCATAGTAAAGTGAAGAGACCGAACATGATTTTTATAATTCTCTCCAGCTCTGGAGTTCTTTGAGTTTATGGTATATATATATGTATATATCTTCACGGAGCAGGGAGTCCCAGTGTCCGCATGGCCGCGGTCCCTTAAAGGGCCCCCTCCCCCTACCTCTTGTCAGGCTTGCTCAGGCCACGCCTCTGGAAAAAACAGCCTCTTTTCTGGTTTCCGTCAGCGCAGCAATTGTGAACTTCCTGCCATGTGGCCCCATAAACCCAGAGTCGGAGCCAAATGTGGAGAAAGGGCAAGCCTGCCTGGAAGGAAGGAGCTGTTGGACAGGCAGGGCCAAGCTCCAACTTCCTCCTCATCTGCAGGCCGAGATACAGGAAGCCCCTGGCCCACCTCCCCTGCCAGTGTTCTGTGTGCGGGGCACCCGATCACCCAGGCCCCCTGCGTTTTACCACTACCGCGACCTCTGTTGTGCACGGGAAGCCTGGGACGTCAGGGCGGGTGCACTGGGTACAGGACACCAGCCAGCCCCCTCCCAGCGCTAGCCCCCGCCCCCAGCCCAGCTCTTCCCCCCCAAGCGGTGGGCTCCAGATCCCCCCCTCTGAGGATGTCCCATGAGCGGTCTCGGGTCAGAGCTGCGGAGGACCGTTCCTGTAGAGGCCATTCCACATTTTACAAGCCTAAGCGGATGCTCTCGCAACCGCGGCAAGTTGATTAAAAACACACACTCGCACACAGAAGACAGAGAGCTGTCGAAGCTTTGCTTGTTTTGCAAGCGCGGGGGAGTCGGGCTGCGGTGTCACGGCTCACATCTGTTCCCCCCAAGCGTGCCTGTGGCTTCTTTCCAAAAAGACGGCTGGGCCCGTGAGGGCCGTGTAGGAACCCGAGAGCCCGGGGGGAGAGCCCCCTACCTCTCCCCCTTCTCGATTCCCTTGGCCTGAGGGTCTGGGGCCAGCAGGTGGCCGGGGCCAGGCTGCACCTAGGAGGAAGGAAGGGAGGGAGGGCACAGGTCATCAGAGGCAATCACCGCAGGCCTGGGACCGGCACCCGGAGGGTGTCCAGTCAAGACCAGTTCAAACGTCCTCTTGCCAGAGTTCCTGACTCACCCGAAGCACCTTAGTCAACACCTAAGACGCTGAAAGAGTCTCTATCTTATCCTGTCCAGAAGCCATGCGTGCTTTCTGCCCCAGCTGTCCCAAGCGCTCTCTCTCTCTCTCTCTCTCTCTCTCAGCTTTCTCTCTCAGCTGAGAAGGCATTTTTTAAAAATTTTTATTTATTCAGGCTCCTCAGAGACGGTGCCCAGCTGGACACGGGGCTCGAACTCACAAACCATGAGATCATGACCTGAGCCGAAATCAAGAGTCAGACGCTTAGCCGACTGAGCCACCCAGGAGCCCCTGAGAGGGCATTTCTGAGGGACACCTTCTCTCACACTGCTCCGACCGGCCACAGGTCAGTGGGTCCCACAGCTCCCCTTCTCCAGAGGCAGCAGAACCCACGACCCTTGGCTCTCAGCACCTGCCCCCTGCAGCGGCCCCGCCTTGTTTCCCCTCTCTTCCCTTACAGCCTGTTCTCCAAACACAGCAGGCGCCGGGTGTCAAAAATGTAAGTCGGATTATATAACTTTTCTGCCTGAAATCCTGCGCTGGCTTCCCAGTGCTCCTGAGTCAATCCCCAAGGCCTTACGGCAGTCTGAATGCCCTGCCTCCCTCCTTGACTCCCTTTGTTATCATTCTTGATCAGAGTCTGTTTGTCCCAGCCCGAAGGGCTTCTTCCTGTGTCTTTCTGAGCCCACACTCCCGGCCCCTCCACAGGGCTTTTGCATTTGTTCTTCGTTCTCCCTGGGACGCTCTGCTCCAATGTCCCTAGGATCGGCTGTCCTTATCACCACCCCAGAGATGGTTTCCCTGACCACCCAAGGGAGGATTGTCCCCTCCACACCCACCCTTCTGCCAAATGCTTCCCAGTTTGTTATTTG